>NC_053041.3:540508390-540822577 GCF_002575655.3 Aegilops tauschii subsp. strangulata
AAGATGTGTGTGATACGTGGCAAACAGCCGACTCGGATGAACTGTTTGCGATGAGAATTTACAACACAGACGGTTAATACAGTTAGTTCAGTGTGCGATTCTGTGTGTACAAAAAACTTTAAAAATGCAAACTAGTTGCTTGCGGTTGGTAGGAGTATCGCACACGATGCGTCTGCGAGTACTCGTGTGCGATGATTAGTAAGTTATACATGCATTTCCTTATGTTAACACTTGTGTGATAAATAACACGTAGCGTCGGATGCGGTATTCGTGTTGTGTGTGTGATCCACTTAGTCTTCCCGCGATCGAGCGAATGCTTCCCGCGCTCCACATGGGTGAATTGTAAGATCCACGCCTATTCCCTCACCGGTTTCCCGCCACCAGGTAATGTCTTGCTGCATATAACCCAGGCAGCAATGCACCGCCGCGACACTCCGCGAAGATCTAGTCCTCGCCCATCTAACATTAGTTATTCCAAGCATGCCAGGCAACGACCCAAGCTTCGACGTTGACGCCTACCTGCGTTACATCTTCGGCAAGGAGAACAAGCCAGAGCAGGTCGAGGAGCAAGAGCTTCATCGGCCGATGCAGGCACCATGGCCCATTGGCAGCGATATCGGCGTCACAGTCCTTGGGAGCACAATCGACATATTGCAGAGGAGGTGTGATGAGCAGTTTGCCATCCACCGTGCAAAAGATCCAGAGCTGCTCGGCGGCATGATCAACGACCCACTCGAAGAACCGCCATCACCAGTGCTCATCAAGAGCCAGATGCGCCGCAAGGAATGCGCAGAGGACCTCTGTGATTCAGTCAAGACAAAGGCAGCCTGCGGCTTCATCATTTCCCGCGGCGGCCGTGTCAACCTCTATCCCGATGATGTGGTGGCCAGGCTCGAGCGCATCCTTGGCGGAGTTGACGTCCCCGAGGAAGCAGAACATCGCCAACGTGATATCTTGAGGATGCAGGTGATCGACGGAATTTGCTACCAGGCAAGAGACATGGAAATGGAGCGGTTCCGTGGAGTTCTCATGCGCGCGATTGCATGCTGTCAAGCTCTTCTAGAAGAGGCCCAGCAGCCCCAAGAGCCTCCCAGCGCCAGCAGCTCCATAGGCGGAGGTGGGTCGGAACACTCGGAGTGAACGGCCGCAAGGGTGCTATGCTGATCATGGAGTCCGAGAAGACCATCGTTGGAAGGCCGCCAGCTTAGCCTTTTAGCTTATATTTTATTATAATTGTGTGCATATATAGGTCGTGAGTGTTCTGGGCCTTGCCGCATTTGGCATTTTAAATTATCATGAATATGTAAGACAATTATTAAGAATTATTAACCGTTGCCATTGTAACTTTGCCTCAACGGCTAGCAGAGCGTGCGCAAGGACGCCAGAGCGGAGCCTGCCGCAGGCGCCTCAACGGCGAACAACCACATGGTCAACCTTCTGCCATCAATAAATTTTGACCTTGTTTCTCGTCACATTGCTGATTACAACGCAATAAGTAATTGCAAATCTGTTCAAACCTATCAAACTAATATGTGTTCACACTTAGCACCGGGCTATAAAAGCTACCCACTCGAAAATTACTTCACAGTTCGTCTCCTCATCACCCACAAAACTGGTTTTTCTGTCAAGTCGTTCCGCCATGACCGGTGTAACACCCCAAAATTTTGACCTTGTTTTATTAATTAAAATTTTGCCAAGAAATTAAATTTTTATTTTCTGGATTTATCTTTTGATTTCAGAACCCCTCTTCTCTTTAATATTGTGGAGTTTTTACCCCCACGTGAAAACTTTCCAAAGATATTATTGGACTTGTATACTCTCTCAATAAAACAATTCTTTTACCAGTGGATTTAATTGCATAATTATTTTTCCCTGAGCTTCATTTCTTTTAAATGATTTTCATAAGCTTTAGAGCCTCATTTGCACTACAACCCTTTCAAATACTCCTTTAAAATTCCCACCAAAATTTGGAGATGTCATGTGATGTTCCCACATCACTTTATGCAAAAATCTCTTTTAGTCATTTGGAGATTTTGAGCCCTACCTCAAGTTTTCAAATCTAGTCCAGTTTGTGATTTGCACTACAATCTATTTAAATATTTCTTTAAAAATCCCACCAAAATTGGGGGATGTTAGTAGTAGTATATTATTCATCTTTGTGCTAAAAAACCACTAATGTTCTTTGAAATATTTGAGCAAATCATCCTCTTTTGCTCTCTGGTCCAGTTTGGCATTTTCTACTGCAACCATATTTTAACTTGCCCTTTTACCCAGGACTCTTTTTCCTACTTATAAACCACCCTGCAAAACCCTTAAGCCCAGGAGAGTGGACCCATTGGAGTATGTTTGGCCCATGAAATGATGCCCTTTTCTTTCTGTCCAGAATTGGTTTTCTCAAAAACTTGCACTAACAAGTTTCTGGTCTTGACCAATTAACCTTGCCACCATCACCTACACCTAAAGAGAATAGGATCGGGAGATTTTGGCCACCCCAAGAGTTGCCTAGTTGCCCTTAGCATTTTGTCAAACACTTGGTGTGCATAGCCAGATTTGGCATGATTTTTAGTTGGCATTGTGAGCTTGATCCCCTGACCTAACCACCATGTCCATTAGCCTCATTGCAAACTCTAGCATAGTCCTGTTAATTGCCAACCTCGCTCTAGCACTCTAGCCAACCCTGGCATTCGGTCGAGCATGTCGTGTGCGTGCTCTGGGCGCGCCCAGAGCGCACGTTTTGCACGCGCGCGCAGCCGAGCCACCGCGTCGCGCCCCTGGCCTTTGCTCGCCCGCAGGGCCGCGCCCCGGCCTCGCCCACTCGCCAGAACCCTCCAAGCCACCCCTGGCGCCCTGCAGCGCCACCGTCAGGGCCCTCTTGGCGGCACGCCAGCGTCCTCAGTGCGCCTCTGCCATGGACGGCGCCGCCCGAGCCACTCCAGCGCGGCTCGCCCCTGAACAGCCCGAGCTTATCCACCAGCCCGTCCGCTAGCGCCCGTCATCGCCACATCGCCCTGCTGGCAACAGGATGGCGGTTCGCCGGCGTTCTTATCCGCAGCCGCTGGAACCGACCTCGGCCGCCTATAAAAGGGTCCCCCGAGCTCGCCTAGGCCCTCAGGCAACCTCAAGCCAACCCTCTGGAGCTCCCCTAGCCCGCAATCGACGGAGGAAGTCCGTCTTCCTCGTCTCCGACCGGTTCGGTCGCCGCCACTCTCCAGTGCGTGCGCCGTGAGCTGAGCCTCCCTAGTCCCTCCAGTGCTTCCATCCTCCTCCCCTCGACCGTGCGGAGCCGCCCAAACCCTCAATTGCGTCGGGGAACCACCATAGCCCCGGCCACCAAATCCACCAGAAGCCCTCTCCGCCGCGAAGCTCGCCGCCAGCGACTCCCTCCGTCCCCACCTGCCTAGCGACCACCGGGAGGACCGCCCTGGACTGGCGGATCCATCCCCGCCCTCAGGACTCCGCGAGGAGCCGCCGTTCGCCAGCGTTGATCGCCGGAGCCCCGCCTTTGTTCGGCCAGAGGAGGAAGGAGGCGGGGGCGACCGGTCAAACCTGACCAGTGGGCCCCCTGGACCCACTGTCAGTGACCCCGAGCCGGCCCGCGCTGTTTAAAGTGGAAGCGTAAACCGAAAAGTACGTCTCCTCCGTCTTGAAAACGTATTTCTATTCGAACCGTTTTCTTTTTCTGTTTTAATTAAAAACAGAACTTTGACTGGCTATAACTTTTTAAATATAAGTCCAAATGATTTGATTCTTTTTCTGTCATTGCTCAAATTTGGTCTAGTTTAGTTTCATATTTATTTGAAAATTTTCCAGACAACTTTTGTATACTGTTTTAAAATTATGTGTTAATTTAAATTTTCTCAAAATAGGATTTTTGAAGAAGGAAAGCAACTTTCAAAAAAGTGCACCCCCTTGGATACTCTTGAAGGCAAGCATTCTGAACCCTGGCAAAATATTTTTGTGTGTTGTTTGATATGGTTACAACACCACCTTGACATGGAGCATTCGTTATTTCATGTGACGATACGATCATACGCATGAGTGCCTAATGAGATTCTTTGCTGTTAGAATTGGATATGCTTGTGATAATAATCATGTTCGTATGCCTTTCATGCCTACCGGAAGGAAGCCGGGAAAGTCTCTGTCTTGGGTAGACACGAGCTTGTCCCTAGTTCCTCGTCGAGACGAGTGTGTCCAGTATGGCATGATGAGGTATGATGAGTGGTGATTCTATCTGTTGATTGAAATATATTTGTTATGCTAATCATACAGGGAATACTTGAACCTACTGAGTCGGCCGTAGATCGAGTCTTGTTCCAGTAACCCCCATACTTGTTTCGTACTACCACTTGTCCCTGCCGCACGTAGGGTACGGTTCAGTAAGTTGTCAACCCCTTACCTAGAACACACCGTACAGAGAGGCCATGGTGGAAGATACCGGAGGCATCCGGTAGGCATGCCACCTGGTCCGGGGGCGTGGGTGTTTCCGGATGAAGCCGAGGGGGTAGCTCCCATAGTTTGCGCGCGGTATAAATTTTGTGATCCCATGCTAAGTCGAGGTTGTAGCCTCCCCACTTAGAGTTTTGCTTAACGGGTGTCGTGGGTGATTCCAGACACCGATAAGTTAGGCTGGTGTGTGCGGTTAGGTGTGTTTTCAATTAAAAGACCGTAGACGGAATTAGTCCCGATGGACTAAAGGAATCCGTTACCTGTGGGTAAAGAGTACACCCTCTGCACAGGTTAAATCTATTCGAATAGCCGTGTCCATGGGTAAGGACTACAGTCTGAGTTGGGTCAAGCATCGGTCTTAGTGGCGGTCTTAGTGTCGGTCTTCGGAGGAAAAGTTGCTAAACCAGAACATTGATTATGGCCTGTGACATATGATGATGATGATTATTGTGGACTAACCATTTACATTGTTTGAATTATTGAGTATCCCTGGGACGGTTCTACCTCCTGGATATTCACTGTGATTATTCTTATATACGCCCTTTATGTGGTGTCGCTCAGACGCCCGACTGTGGCATGCTTGTTATTTAAATTATTTATAAGCCCTTTAAGTGGTGTCGCTCAGACGCCCGACTATGGCATGCTTGTTATTTAAATTTATTTATAAGCCCTTTAAGTGATGTCGCTCAGACGCCCGACTGTGGCATGCTTGTTATTTAAATTTATTTATAAGCCCTTTATGTGGTGTCGCATAGACGCCCGACTGTGGCATGCTTGTTATTTCTTTTATTTATAAGCCCTTTATGTGGTGTCGCTCAGGCGCCCGACTGAGGCATGATTTATCTTATTATCCTTTCGAGGCGTCGCTTCAGACACCCGATCGGTGCATTCTATTTCTACTCCCTTATTGCATATTCATATGAATAACCTGCTTGCGTGCATCATGGATGTTTATTTTATTTCATAACTGACGTTCCGATCATAGAATATTTTAGAGCATGATTATCATTCGTTATATTATACCTGTGTTCATAATGTTTGCGAGTACATTCAAAAGTACTCACTGGCTTGTCCCTGGCTATTGTCTTGGCCAGATTTCTTGCATGGAGAGGAGCGATGCGATGCCAGCCCCGGAACCTACGCAATGATGATAGCAGCCTCGCGAAGATAGGAATTATCCTGGTCAGTTGTTCCTGTGAGAAATGGAGTCCCACGGACGCAAATGAACCACAAACCGCTTCCGCCATCAGCCACTAGAAACCATTTGTTGTATTCATAGGCCACAATGGTCTTGTACTACATATTTTGTACTTTGCTTGGAACTTCTGTATCAAGTTGGTCCCTCATCAGCTAACAGTAATCCTGGGGCTGGTGAGCACAAGGGCCATTTTCTGGGAAATTAATATCCCGAAAACCGGTCCTGACAAACTTGGTATCAGAGCCAGGCTGACCATTGGCTAATCCTATCTTAGCTAGGTCAATAAACCTAGGTTAACCTACCCACCAGACCTTAACCTAACCCCGGCCAAGCTTCCCGTGTAAGATAGCCACACAGTGACCCCGACACTTTTTGGCAGTCGGTGCCCAACCTATCAGCCTAGCCTGTCGATCACGCGCCAGTTACCGACACCTAATTTGTCTCATTCGCAAGCGTGCAAAGGAAGACTCCGTCCCCTTTTCTATAAAAAGGGCACGCTAGCCTCAACACAGCACAGCACAACCTCTTCCCCCAACTCGAGGCATAATGCCTGGCCCTATTGTGCACAATGAGACCACAGCTACCAACCTTGGAGGTTTTGTGACCGTGCTCGCAAACCTCACCCGCCGTGCCTATGCATTAGAAGAGCCCCCGGAGTATGTTGTGTATCAAGGACCCATGAGCGGTGAGAGCCGTCAATTCTGGGCTACAGTGCACATCTATGGTAGGGGTCTATCTCCCGAACGCCCCTACAGGTTCACTGGAAGGACAACTTCCTTTGAGCCACAAGCCATCCAACTAGCAGCTCGAGAGGCTATAGTTCAACTCCGGCACTTGTCGCCTAGAGTTAACTGTCGCTCGTTCTACTACTACCCTAGCCGTGATGGGTATTGTAGGCCGCCCCAGGTTGCCAACAGAGATCACGAGACGTATCTTGCATTGTTGCATCTTGTGCGCTATGTAAGTGCACTAGAGGAACTGTTCGATCAAATCACCCTTGATCTGATCGCAGCTCGTGGAGAACTGGTTCGCCGAGCCCCGGCGAGAGGAGAAGATGAGCCCGACGCCGACAACCCAGTCGTGCTGTTCGGACACCCGATCGAGTCTTTGAGGTCTGCCCCAGCCATCGACCAAAATACTTTGGTGTCCCCAGAAGTGCTTCGCCGCCTTTTGGGAACACGCTCCAACGGGATTGTGGCCAACAACCCCCGCGATGGTCAGCATCGCTACACTGACCCTGCAGCCCCTCAACCTCATCCAGCTAATCCCGACGGTGAAACCCGTGGAGAAGCCTCGACGTCCACAAGGCAAGCCCACCTAGATATGAACGAAGTAGACTAAGTCCCTCGAGTAGTACCGAGCCTTAGTATTTCTACGCCTTGTAATTGTGTGATCCTATATCACCATTATTAAACGATGTCTGCTTGTGCGCCCCTATTTTTGAATAGTAGCCATGCATAAGTACGTTAGCGTACAGTTGCATTTTTAAATTCCAGGCGCAGCTACCAAAACCACCCCGACGACACCCACAGCAATGCGTCACTTTTGTGGGATATGTGTATCTGTAGCATTGACCCAGACCCCATAGAACAGAACCGACAAACTAGTTACACTTCACCATGGTAAATAACCCAGCCCCAATGCTATATAAAAGGCCACCTCGTGACCTTGCCAAGTGCCCCTCACCTTGTGCACAACACTCACAGCCATTTCTTTGCCATGCCGACCCCCAGTATTTATTTGAGAACTCCAGACGCAACCCGAGGTAGTTTTGTCAAAATATTGTGGGACTTTACCTGCAGTACCATGAGTGCTACCCATCCACCCCAGTACGAGTTGCTCAAATCGAGGATCACCCCATCCACCTCGAAATATTGGGCAGTGGTGCACATCCCTCCCGTAAACCCAAACCAAGACCCAACGGAGGTCTCCTTCGTGGGGAAATCCATGTCGACTCCGCAAATGGCCATAGAAGCTGCTGCGTATGAAGCGCTTGCTCCTCTTCGATTCGCGGTACCCTATGCCAGCGAACAAGGATATTTTTACTTTCTGAGTCGTGCAGCACCCGGAGAAGTAGCATCTTTTCCCGGTGGACGAATCAAAAGAGACCCAGTACTGGCCAACCTTGCCCAGTATGTTATCGCTCAAGAGCGTTTGACTCAGCAGGTAATGGGTTATCTCCAGAGCCTCGTTGATTTAAATCCTCAGATCGCTATTGGCAGACCACTGAGACCCGACCAGGAGAGACACATTCATCGGCTAGTCAATCCGCTTCCCCCGATAGAAGAGGAGTGTGCCCCCGTACCAGAGACGTTTTCTCAGGACAATGTCCATTTACTGTTTTCATTGTAAACGTCACCGCTATGTTTATTTTCCCAGCATTTATTTATGTGTTGCGACTTGTGTGTGGTATCCTAAATTTGTGCGACAGATCAAATATTTGGTTTCAATTATGTCAGCAGTTTTACTGCTGTTAATTTGGATTTAACTAATTTTCACTCGCGATAAATGTTGAAGTGAGATTTCTTTCCCTGAGTTGCTGCAGCATATACCTCTTCACGACATAGAATTTTTATTCACGCAGCACCATAACAGCAGACTCAAAACCACAACCACTCGACCTCATGCGCTAATTACAAATCCTCGTGCACATTTTGCACCTAACTGATCGCACCCGAGCACACCACAGTCTTAGTAGGAGAGATTTGTAAGTAATCATTCGGGCGCAAGTTGCTCCAGCACACTGACAGCAGTTAGCACTCGACGCCGCACCTAATCCTCGTGATCACCGCCACCGCAGAGAGCCAACACTCGAGCGGCGGCATCACGACGATCATCAAGGATCATCGCGCACAGGAGCACGGAGAACCCCAGCAACGTCGCCAACCCTCCACACATCAGGACCACATACCAGTCCGGCATCACCTCTGCCATTAGAGCCTCGTCTCGAGCTCCTGCAAACAGAAATGGAGGAGAAGGAAGGAGAAGAAGAAGCAAGGCCAGGTGTGAGGAAGAAGAAAGGAGCACCGCGATCATTTTATAGCTCGAGATCGGTGTACGGTGGGCGAGGTCCACCAGCGCCGCTCGTCGCTCGATCGCCGGTGTTCGGAGGCGAATCCGCGAGCAGTGCCGACAGTGCACTGGCCCGCGAGGTGAGTGCACGCTGCACCGGCAGCTAGCACGCCGCGCACTACCGCAGTACGGCCTAGATGCCCTACGCACTAGACATCACCGGTGGAGAAAGCGCGGGAAAGCACGCGGGAGAAAGTTAGAGGAGAGAGCCAGAGGTAGAAGAAGAGGCCGACAGTGGGCCCCGGGTCCACTTGTCAGCCAGAGAGAGCACTGTGCTCTCCGGTACGACTAGCGTATTTTAGAAATTTAGATTTTATTCTAAATTTACTATATCCAGCATAGAAATCTCTCGTTTTCCCCAAACCATGGATTTTTCCCACACAGCGCCAGTATACCACACTGCAGTTTTACACCACTTATTGCTCACTCACTGGAGCCACATTTTATTGCACAAGTAGGATGATTTTTTTTGGTAAGAGCGATGTTTATTCAAAACAGCTTTTAACAAATCTCGAGGACGAGAATTTTTTCTTAAGGGGGGTAGTGTTGTAACACCCCTAAATTTTGACCTTGTTTTATTAATTAAAATTTTGCCAGGAAATTAAATTTTTATTTTCTGGATTTATCTTTTGATTTCAGAAGCCCTCTTCTCTTTAATATTGTGGAGTTTTTACCCCCACATGAAAACTTTCCAAAAATATTATTGGACTTGTATACTCTCTCAATAAAACAATTCTTTTATCAGTGGATTTAATTGCATAATTATTTTTCCCTGAGCTTCATTTCTTTTAAATGATTTTCATAAGCTTTAGAGCCTCATTTGCACTACAACCCTTTCAAATACTCCTTTATAATTCCCACCAAAATTTGGAGATGTCACTTTTATGCAAAAATCTCTTTTAGTCATTTGGAGATTTTGAGCCCTACCTCAAGTTTTCAAATCTGGTCCAGTTTGTGATTTGCACTACAATCCATTTAAATATTTCTTTAAAAATCCCACCAAAATTGGGGGATGTTAGTAGTAGTATATTATTCATCTTTGTGAAAAAAAACCACTAATGTTCTTTGAAACATTTGAGCAAATCATCCTCTTTTTCTCTCTGGTCCAGTTTGGCATTTTCTACTGCAACCATATTTTAACTTGCCCTTTTACCCAGGACTCTTTTTCCTACTTATAAACCACCCTGCAAAACCCTTAAGCCCAGGAGAGTGGACCCATTGGAGTATGTTTGGTCCATGAAATGATGCCCTTTTCTTTCTGTCCAGAATTGGTTTTCTCAAAAACTTGCACTAACAAGTTTCTGGTCTTGACCAATTAACCTTGCCACCATCACCTACACCTAAAGAGACTAGGATATGGAGATTTTGGCCACCCCAAGAGTTGCCTAGTTGCCCTTAGCATTTTGTCAAACACTTGGTGTGCATAGCCTGATTTGGCATGATTTTTAGTTGGCATTGCGAGCTTGATCCCCTGACCTAAACCATGTCCATTAACCTCCTTGCAAACTCTAGCATAGTCCTCTTAATTGCCAACCTCGCTCTAGCACTCTCGCCCACCCTGGCATTCGGTCGAGCATGTCGCGTGCGTGCTCTGGGCGCGCCCAGAGCGCACGTTTTGCACGCGCGCGCAGCCGAGCCGCCGCGTTGCGCTCCTGGCCTTTGCTCGCCCGCAGGGCCGCGCCCCGGCCTCGCCCACTCGCCAGAACCCTCCAAGCCACCCCTGGCGCCCTACAGCGCCGCCGTCAGGGCCCTCTTGGCGGCACGCCGGCGTCCTCAGTGCGCCTCTGCCATGGACGGCGCCGCCCGAGCCACTCCAGCGCGCCAGCTCGCCCCTGAACAGCCCAAGCTTATCCACGAGCCCGTCCGCTAGCGCCTGTCATCGCCACGTTGCCCTGCTGGTAACAGGACGGCGGTTCGCCGGCGTTCTTATCCGCAGCCACGGAAACCGACCTCGGCCGCCTATAAAAGGGGCCCCCGAGCTCGCCTAGGCCCTCAGGCAACCTCAAGCCAACCCTCTGGAGCTCCCCTATCCCGCAATCGACGGAGGAAGGCCGTCTTCCTCGTCTCCGGCCGGTTCGGTCGCCGCCACTCTCCGGTGCCGTGCACCGTGAGCTGAGCCTCCCTAGTCCCTCCAGTGCTTCCATCCTCCTCCCCTCGACCGTGCGGAGCCGCCTAAACCCTCAGCTGCGTCGGGGAACCACCATAGCCCCGGCCCCCAAATCCACCCGAAGCCCTCTCCGCCGCCAAGCTCGCCGCCGGCGACTCCCTCCATCCCCACCTGCCTAGCGACAACCAGGAGGACCGCCCTAGACTGGCGGATCCATCCCCGCCCTCAGGACCCCGCGAGGAGCCGCCGTTCGCCGGCGTTGATCGCCGGAGCCCCGCCTCTGTTCGGCCAGAGGAGGAAGGAGGCGGGGGCGACCGGTCAAACCTGACCAGTGGGCCCCCTGGACCCACTGTCAGTGACCCCGAGCCGGCCCGCGCTGTTTAACGTGGAAGCGTAAACCCAGAAGTACGTCTCCTCCGTCTCGAAAACGTATTTCTATTCGAACCGTTTTCTTTTTCTGTTTTAATTAAAAACAGAACTTTGACCGGCTATAACTTTTTAAATATAAGTCCAAATGATTTGATTCTTCTTCTGTCATTTCTCAAATTTGGTCTAGTTTATTTTCAAATTTATTTGAAAATTTTCCAGACAACTTTTTTGTACTGTTTTAAAATTATGTGTTAATTTAAATTTTCTCAAAATAGGATTTTTGAAGAAGGAAAGCAACTTTCAAAAAAGTGCACCCCCTTGCATACTCTTGAAGGAAAGCATTCTGAACCCTAGCATAATATTTTTGTGTGTTGTTTGATACGGTTACAACACCACCTTGACATGGAGCATTCGTTATTTTATGTGACGATACGATCATACGCATGAGTGCATAATGAGATTCTTTGCTGTTAGAATTGGATATGCTTGTGATAATAATCATCTTCGTATGCCTTTCATGCCTACCGGAAGGAAGCCGGGAAAGTCTCTTTCTTGGGTAGACACGAGCTTGTCCCTAGTTCCTGGTCGAGACGAGTGTGTCCAGTATGGCATGATGAGGTATGATGAGTGGTGATTCTATCTGTTGATTGAAATATATTTCTTATGCTAATCATACAGGGAATACTTGAAACTACTGAGTCGGCCGTAGATCGAGTCTTGTTCCAGTAACCCCCATACTTGTTTCGTACTACCACTTGTCCCTGCCGCACGTAGGGTACGGTTCAGTAAGTTGTCGAACCCTTACCTAGCACACACCATACAGAGAGGCCATGGTGGACGATACCGGAGGCATCCGGTAGGCATGCCACCTGGTCCGGGGGCATGGGTGTTTCCGGTTGGAGCCGGGGGGGGGGGGTAGCTCCCCTAGTTTCCGCGCGGTATAAATTTTGTGATCCCATGCTAAGTTGAGGTTGTAGCCTCCCCACTTAGAGTTTTGCTTTATGGGTGTCGTGGGTGATTCCAGACACCGATAAGTTAGGCTGGTGTGTGCGGTTAGGTGTGTTTTCAATTAAAAGACCGTAGACGGAATTAGTCCCGATGGACTAAAGGAATCCGTTACCCGTGGGTAAAGAGTACACCCTCTGCAGAGGTTCAATCTATTCGAATAGCCGTGTCCATGGGTAAGGACTACAGTCTGAGTTGGGTCAAGTATCGGTCTTAGTGGCGGTCTTAGTGTCGGTCTTCGGAGGAAAAGTTGCTAAACCAGAAAATTGATTATGGCCTGTGACATATGATGATGATGATTATTGTGGACTAACCATTTACATTGTTTGAATTATTGAGTATCCCTGGGACGGTTCTACCTCCTGGATATTCACTGTGATTATTCTTATATACGCCCTTTATGTGGTGTCGCTCAGACGCCCGACTGTGGCATGCTTGTTATTTAAATTATTTATAAGCCCTTTAAGTGGTGTCGCTCAGACGCCCGACTGTGGCATGCTTGTTATTTAAATTTATTTATAAGCCCTTTAAGTGGTGTCGCTCAGACGCCCGACTGTGGCATGCTTGTTATTTAAATTTATTTATAAGCCCTTTATGTGGTGTCGCTTAGACGCCCGACTGTGGCATGCTTGTGATTTCTTTTATTTATAAGCCCTTTATGTGGTGTCGCACAGACGCCCGACTGAGGCATGATTTATCTTATTATCCTTTCGAGGCGTCGCTTCAGACACCCGATCGGTGCATTCTATTTCTACTCCCTTATTGCATATTCATATGAATAACCTGCTTGCGTGCATCATGGATGTTTATTTTATTTCATAACTGACGTTCCGATCATAGAATATTTTAGAGCATGATTATCATTCGTTATATTATACATGTGTTCATAATGTTTGCGAGTACATTCAAAAGTACTCACTGGCTTGTCCCTGGTTATTGTCTTGGCCAGATTTCTTGCATGGAGAGGAGCGATGCGATGCCAGCCCCGGAACCTACGCAATGATGATAGCAGCCTCGCGAAGATACAAATTATCCTGGTCAGCTGTTCCTGTGAGAAATGGAGTCCCACAGACGCAGATGAACCACAAACCGCTTCCCCATCAGCCACTAGAAACCATTTGTTGTACTCATAGGCCACAATGGTCTTGTACTACATATTTTGTACTTTGCTTGGAACTTCTGTATCAAGTTGGTGCCTCATCAGCTAACAGTAATCCTGGGGCTGGTGAGCACAAGGGCCAATTTCTGGGAATTAATATCCCGAAAACCGGTCCTGACAACTGGTAGGAGGAGTTTAGGGTGGACATATAACCAGGCAGCAAAGACCAAGGCCGCGGAAGCACTAGAGAGGTCCCGCCGCAAAGCTCACAAGCGCATTCGTGGCGTCGGCCATCGCGATGACCCGGCGTTCCTGAAGTCCTTCACCGGCGACGACGACATTCTCGCTGGCGTCACTACGCACCAGGAGCTGGTTGACGACTTGATGAAGCTGCTGAAGATTAGCGATGCCTCGGTTTTCAAGGCGACCGGCTTCGTCGAGCAACTCATGGATGACAATGCGAAGCTCCTCATGTTGGTCACCGAAAAGGAGGAGGAGGCCGCTGGCTGGAAGATGCTGCATGAGCAGAGCAGTGCCTCGGAGATGACGCTGAAACCGGTCGTCAAGGAAGTGATGGGTGGCTTGAGGAAGCTCTGGATCGAGCACGAGCAAGAGGTGGAGGAATCTGTGGCTGCTTTCAAGCAAAGTCGTGAGGAATTGAAGAAGGAGCTGGAGGATTTCGCCGCCCGGCGATCCATCGACGAGTAGAGACAGTAGCGACCCAGATCGTTGTCTGCAATTTCCTTCTTCTCTTGCCCCCGTGTCTTCCGGGCTTTGCCGCATGTGGCATTTTAAATTATCCGGAATATGTAAGACAATTATTATCTGCGCCATTGTAAATTTGTCGTCGTATTATCCGTGGCCATTTTATTTGCGGTTGTATTATCCATTGCCCTATGCGTCAATTTAAATTAGGGCAGACTACGAGTTGAAAACACGAACAAAGCAAATGTTGTCATGGGATCACAGGCAAACACCCTCCATCCAGGTGCTTTAATTAACCCATTAATGGAGAAGTTGTGAGCGAGGCGGGAGACGGCTGGTCCATGGAGGTTAAAGAGCTCGCTTCCCGGTGAGCATGGGCGGCCTTGCTGCTCGCACGTGTCCAATCGAGCCTGCGAGGTGGACATGATGCATGTGTCCCGTCGAGCCTGCACGGCGGACTCCTCGCGCTCGTCCCGTCTAATCAAACAGCTGCATGCACCCCACCAAGTATAGTTAAATTTCGACACGGTAAATATAATACAATTGTTTGCGATATTAACGCGTCAGCTTTTTGTTTCAAAAAGGACTTCGTTGGCTACTAATGTGTGCGCCTCTTCTCAAACTGCACGATTTTGTTTACCACGGCATATATGTGCCATGTCATGAAACCATGCCAAGTTTCATGTTTTTTGGGTGACTTTTTTTATTTACTTGGATTTAAAAACCGAGATTCTCATTAGTTCAGGACGACGACAAGTTTGTCATTCATTCTCATTCCTTAAACGAGACCTAAACATGCACCCAATGACACATGTACGATTTCCCACCCGTTTTGCTTCAGTGGAGCATGTGGTTGTAGTTCAAATTTGAATTATGGACTACATTAAATGCATAGAAAACTTAGTAATTAGTAATATATATATATATATATACAATGGCCAAACGAACCCTGGACAGTTTCAAATTTCAGCCCGACGCTCCTGTTATTCTATGTTGCATGTAGAAAACAAAGTTCAAGGCGAGAAGAGGCATCGATTATTGTTTCACCCACAAGAGGGGCATGTTTCCCTACTGGAACCACGAGGGTTGCGACAGGCTCCGATTTGTAAAAGTCTTGTAATATAGCTTCGCCCAAATTGGAAAATTATATATACCATGTAGTGACACCATGCCAAGTTTCATGATTTCCTGGTGAGTTTTGGATTTACAGACATTTAAAAACCGAGATTCGTAATGTTTGTGTCTAGGCCAGGACGGCGAGGCGGTTGAATTCATTCCCATTCATTCCATGGGACCTAAACATGCACCCCAAGGAAACATGTACGTTTTTTCTAGCCATTTTGGTGCACTGGAGCATGTATTTGTAGTTCGGATTTGAATGATGGACATTAAATGCCTAGAAAACTCAATTAATGAATAAAAAATATCAAACGAACCCTGAATAATTTCAAAGTTCAGCGCTAATCTCCAGTTGTTCCCTGTCGCGTGTAGAAGAAAATACGAGGCTAGAAGAGGGAGTGATTATCGTTTGGCCCACAAGGGGACACGTTTCCCTATCGAAACCACGAGGGTTCTTGCGACAGGCTCCGGTTTGTAAGAGATTTGTAATAAAGCTTGGACCAAATTGGCAATGTTTTTACCACGACATATATGTGCCATGACGTGACACCATGCCACCTTTGATGACTTTCTAGTGAGCTTAGTATTTATGGGGACTTAAAAACCGAGATTCGAAATGTTTGAGGACGAGCCAGGACACCGGTATGGTTGTAATTCGTTCCCATTCGTGGCATGAGACCTAAACATGCACTCAAGGACACATGTATAATTTTTCTAGCCATTTTGGTGAACTGAAGCATGTATTTGTAGTTCAGATTTGAATGATGGACATTAAATGCCTAGGAAACTCAATTAGTGTATAAAAAGGTCAAACGAACCCTGAATAAGTTTAAATTTTAGCACGGATATTCTGTCATTCCATGTTGCCCGTGGAACAAAATACCAGGCGAAAAGAGGCAGCGATTACGTTTCGCCCACAAGGGGAACACGTTTCCCTATCAGAACCATGAGGCTTCTTTGAGAGAAGCTCCAGTTTTTGTATGGGCTGTTATTACACATTATGTCACAATACTTATGCCCTGCCTCGTGGACCCCCTGTTGGCTCTCCGGTGGCCATCTTCTGCTATATGAAGTCTTTCGTCGAGGAAAAAATCATAAGCAACCTTTCGGGACGAGACTCCGCCGCCACGAGGCGAAACCAATTTAGGGCTCCGGCAGAGCTGTTCTGCCGGGGACACTTCCCTCCGGGAGGGGGAAATCATCGCCATCGTCATCACCAACGCTCCTCTCATCGGGAGAGGACAATCTCCATCAACATCTTCACCAGCACCATCTCCTCTCAAAACCCTAGTTCATCTCTTGTATCCAATTATTGTCTCCAAGTCCGGGATTGGTACTAGTAGGTTGCTAGTAGTGTTGATTACTCCTTGTAGTTGATGCTAGCTGGTTTATTGGGTGGAAGATCATATGTTCAGATCCTATATGCATATTAATACTCCTCTGATTATGAACATGAATATGCTTTGTGAGTAGTTACGTTTGTTCCTGAGGACATGGGAGAAGTCTTGCTATTAGTAGTCATGTTAATTTGGTATTTGTTCGATATTTTGATGAGATGTATGTTGTCTATCCTCTAGTGGTGTTATGTGAACATCGACTACATAACACTTCACCATTATTTGGGCCTAGATGAAGGCATTGGGAAGTAATAAGTAGATGATGGGTTGCTAGAGTGACAGAAGCTTAAACCCTAGTTTATGCGTTGCTTCGTAAGGGGCTGATCTGGATCCATATGTTTCATGCTATGGTTAGGTTTACCTTAATACTTTTGGTAGTTGCGGATGCTTGCAATAGAGGTTAATCATAAGTGGGATGCTTGCTCAAGTAAGAACAGCACCCAAGCACCGGTCCACCCACATATCAAATTATCAAAGTACCGAACGCGAATCATATGAACGTGATGAAAACTAGCTTGACGATAATTCCCATGTGTCCTCGGGAGCGCTTTTCTCTATATAAGAGTTTGTCCAGGCGTGTCCTTTGCTACAAAAAGGATTGGGCCACCTTGCTGCACCTTATTTACTTTTGTTACTTGTTGCTCATTACAAATTATCCTATCACAAAACTATCTGTTACCACTTATTTCAGTACTTGCAGAGAATACCTTGCTGAAAACTGCTTATCATTTCCTTCTGCTCCTCGTTGGGTTCGACACTCTTACTTATCGAAAGGACTACGATAGATCCCCTACACTTGTGGGTCATCAAGACTCTTTTCTGGCGCCGTTGCCGGGGAGGGAAGCGCCTTTGGTAGGTGGAATTTGGTAAGGAAAAATTTATATAGTGTGCTGAAATTTACTGTCACTTGTTACTATGGAAAGTAATCCTCTGAGGGGCTTGTTTGGGGTATCTTCAGCCCGACCTATAGAGCAAAGAGTTTCTCCTCAACCTATTGAACCTACTGAAAATGAAAATGTTCCCTTTGAAGTTCCTTCGTGTATGTTAGAAAAACTGCTAGCTAATCCTTTTGCAGGAGATGGAACAAAGCATCCTGATGAGCACCTAATCTATGTGGATGAAGTTTGTGGATTATGTAAGCTTGCAGGTATACCCGGTGATGTTGTTAAGAGGAAGGTCTTCCCTTTATCTTTGAAGGGAGATGCATCGACATGGTATAGGCTATGTGATGATACGGGATCATGGAACAATAAAGGATTGAAATTGGAATTTCATCAGAAATTTTATCCTATGCATCTTGTTCATCGTGATCGTAAATATATATATAATTTTTGGCCTCGCGAAGGAGAAAGCATCGCTCAAGCTTGGGGGAGGCTTAAATCAATGTTATATTCATGCCCCAATCATGAGCTCTCAAGAGAAATAATTCTTCAAAGTTTTTATGCTCGGCTTTCTCGTAATAATCAATCCATGCTCGATACTTCTTGGATAGAATTCAAATGGAATTTATTGGATAGAATTAAACGCAACTCTGAAGATTGGGATCTCGACGAAGGTAAGGAGTCAGGTATGACACCTAAGTTTGATTGTGTTAAATATTTTATGGATACCGATGTTTTCCGTAAATTTAGCACTAAATATGGACTTGACTCTGAGATAGTAGCTTCTTTCTGTGAATCCTTTGCTACTTATGTTGATCTCCCCAAGGAGAAGTGGTTTAAATATCATCCTCCCATAGAAGTAATAGTAGATGCACCTACTAAAGTTGAAGAAAAGACTATCACTTATAATGATCCTGTTGTTCCTACTTCTTATGTTGAGAAACCACCTTTCCCTGTTAGGATAAAGGGTCATGCTAAAGCTTCAACTGTGGTTCGTAAAAGCAATATTAGAACTTATACACCTTCTGAGAAAATTAAAGTTGAACCTAATATTGCTATTGTTAAAGATCTCTTGGCTGATAATATTGATGGGCATGTTATTTATTTCTGCGGTGAAACTGCTAGAATTGCTAAACCCTGTGCTAAAGATAAACCTAGACCTGTGGTAGGCATGCCTATTATTTCTGTTAAAATAGGAGATCATTGTTATCATGTCTTATGTGATATGGGTGCTAGTGCTAGTGCTATACCTCATGACTTATACAAAGAAATTATGCATGAAATTGCACCTGCTGAGATAGAAGGTATTGATGTTACCATCAAACTTGCTAACAGAGATACAATATCACCCATTGGGATTGTTAGAGATGTTGAAGTCTTGTGTGGGAAAACTAAATACCCTACTGAGTTTCTTGTTCTTGGTTCCCCACAAGATAGCTTTTGTCCCATTATATTTGGTAGACCCTTCTTGAACACAATTAATGCTAGGATAGACTGCGAAAAGAGTGTTGTTACTATTGGCTTGGGTGATATGTCTCATGAGTTTAATTTCTCTAAATTTAGTAGACAACACCGTGAAGAAGAATTGCCTAGTAAAAAGGATGAAATTATTGGTCTTGCTTCTATTGCTATATTCGGGACGCCGAAGTGTACTATGAAAGTGTTCGGACTTTTTGTTTTCTTAATGTTCGTGGCCAAATAAAGCCCCTGGCCATTGATGCCAATGTGTGCATGTCCATTAGTCGTGAAGAAGGAATGCAAATTATGGATTAGGTCAATACCAAATAAGGTAGGAAAAAACCGTTTCCATTATGGTCTGATTTGATACGTTAAAACGTGCTCTTACAGAGGATGGCGTACAGGTCAAGGCTATTTTACATGCCAAGAATTTGTAAGTAAGGGAAAAGCTCCATACAGGTCCTAAAAAAGGGGAGAGTCTTTGAAGATCCTACCGCACGTCTGCTTCGCTTTCGCCTTTGAGGGAGGTTCCTTGAAAGGAACGGTCCACGGTTATCCTTACGAAACCGGTCTTGGCCTTGTTTGTCCGTGGAATAGCTAGATTTTAATGCACATGTGGTATTGAAGAAGAAAAGGAAAAACAATCAAAGAGAGAAAAAAGGTCAAGGTCATATAGGGTGTAGCCGTGCTATAGACCCATCCATATTGTGACTCCGTTGATGCCCAAGGTATTTTGAGTGCGTAATTATGCACACGCAGTACAAATGCCATGGATGTGTGTGGACGGAGGCGAAACTGCTAAGCTAGCTCTGGAGTTGCCGAGCTGTCATCGCACAGAGTTGACCGGACTCGCTTGTCCAGGGGCTTGATGGCCAATGAGGTATGCGGCTTAATAGGACCGCTTTGTACCTTGGCTGCAAGGGCCGCGGTGTGCTCCTCGGTACGGAGGGAGTGCTCCGTGTTTCCATTAACTGTAATGACGCCGCGGGGTCTAGGCATTTTGAGCTTTAAGTAAGCATAATGCGGGACCGCGTTGAAGCGGGCGAAGGCGGTTCGTTCCAGCAGTGTGTGATAGCCACTGCGAAGGGCGACGATGTCGAAGATCAAGTCATCGCTTCGGAAGTTGTCTGGCGAACCGAAGACTACTTCCAATGTTATGGTGCCCGTACAACGGGCTTCAACACAAGGGATTACTCCTTTAAAGGTGGTTTTGGTGGGCTTGATTCTGGACGGATCAATACCCGTTTTGCGGACAGTGTCCTAATAAAGCAGGTTAAGACTACTGCCACCGTCCATGAGGACTCATGTGAGATGGAATCCGTCAGTAGTTGGATCGAGAACCAATGTTGCCGAACCTCCATGATGGATACTGGTCGGATGGTCTCTGTGATCGAAAGTGATCGGACGGGCTGACCATGTGTTGAATTTTGGGGCGACGGGCTCTACGGCGTAGGCGTCCCTTAGCGCACGCTTGCGCTCCCTCTTGGGGATATGTGTAACATATATCATATTCACTGTTTTTTCCTCGGGGGGAAATCTCTTCTGTCCCCCTGTATTTGGTTGGCGAGGCTCTTCGTCGTCGTCCTTACTAGGCGGCTCTTTCCCCTTATGCTCGGTGTTGAGCTTACCGGCCTTTTTAAAGACCCAACAATCTGTTGGTATGATTGGCAGGCTTGTCAGGGGTGCCATGAATCTGGCAAGGCCAATCGAGTATTTTGTCCAAACTGGATGGACCATCTTTGTTTCGTATAATGGCTTCTTCCACTGTCTGGATTTGGAGCCGCTGAATCCGGCGTTGACCGCCGTGTCTTCGGTATCGTTATTGTTCTTTCAGCGCTTATGTTTGTTGTGTCGTGGCTTGCTGTTGCCGTCTCTGGCTTCAGAGGTGCAAGGGTTGTTGGTGCTGGTGCATTGACGAGCTAGCCAACTATCCTCTCCCGCACAAAAGCGGGTCATGAGTGCGGTAAGAGCTCCATGGACTTCGGTTTTTCTTGGCCGAGGTGTCTGGCGAGCCACTCGTCCCGGACGTTGTGTTTAAAGGCCACGAGGGCTTCGGCGTCCGGGAAATCGACAATTTGGTTCTTTTTAATTAAGAACCTGGTCCAGAGCTTTCGGGCTGATTCTCCGGGCTGCTGGACTATATGGCTAAGGTCATCGGCGTCTGGAGGGCGGACATATGTGCCTTGGAAGTTGTCTCTGAAGGCATCTTCCAAATCTTCCCAGCTACCTGTAGAATTTCCTAGGAGGCGGTTTAACCAGTGTCGTCCTGGTCCCTTGAGCTTCTGGGGGAGGTACTTGATGGCATGGAGATCGTCACCGCGAGCCATGTGGATATGGAGAAGAAAATCTTCGATCCATACTGCGGGATCTGTCGTTCCATCATATGATTCGATGTTCGCGGGTTTAAACCCTTCTGGGAACTGGTGCTCCATTACCTCATCGGTGAAGCATAAAGGGGGTGCGGCGCCTTTGTATTGGGTGACATCACGACGTAGTTCAGATGAAGTCCGTATGGGATTTTCGGCCCGGGTGAGGTTGTGCCTGTCGCACCAGGCCTGATGGCCATCTTCACGCGTTGGGGTATGCCCCCTCGATCCATAGATTGATCTGGCTTGGCCTGCTCTATTGTCCAGGTCCTGCCGTAGGTCGTAGGTGTATCTTGGGGCCGCTGTCTCTCTGCCTCTACGGCAGAGTGGTGCGGGCTGGTGTTCGGTCTGGGTGGCCGCTCTATCCCGTCCACGCAGTGGCCGGTCTGGTTCATCAGCGGGGTCATGTCTTGACGGTATTGGCTCGAGGGCCTCGTCGTCGAATTGTGGTAGTAGCTGACGCTTCGGATAACTTTATGTTGGGCATTGCAGACCATACTCTTCGGCGGCTAGGACCTGGGTCCATCTGTCGTTGAGTGTATCCTGTTCGGCTTGGAGCTGTTGTTGCTTCTTTTTTGGGCTTCTCGCTGTAGCGATTAGCTGGCGCTTAAAGCGCTCCTGCTCAAGTGGTTCCTCTGGCATGATGAAGTCTTCGTCGCCGAGGCTCACATCATCCTTGGAGAGTGGTAGATAGTTACTGTCCTCCGAGTCCTCGTCCCTGACCGGATCGTCGGGGTTAACTTGCCCCTCCTCCCAAGCATCCTGTGCAGATGTTGGTTCGACGGGGGCTGCGGGGTCTTCGGCATTCTCCGGAGTGTTATTGTCTCCGGTGCCGGTATTACTGTCTTTTTCGTGAGGCAATTTTGAACGGCGCCGCTGACATCGATGCTTTGGTGGTGCCTCGACAGGCTCGTCCTCGACCGGATCCTTCATGTCGTCGCCGTCATCTTCTTTGGGTGTGTCCACCATATACACGTCATATGTGGAGGTGGCTGTCCAATGTCCGGTAAACAACGGGTTTTGGCCTTGTTCAACTCCGGCATCGTCGTGCATATTGTCGATGTCTTAGGAGGCGTAGTCCAGCATGTCGGTTAAGTCCTCGACAGTGGCTATGAAGTGGGTGGTAGGTGGGACGTAAAATTCCCCGCTCTCAGCCCCTAGTCCGGGCTGGGCATGGTTCGGAAGTGATTCCTCTGTAATGGCGAGGGACCGCATTAAGTCCAGAGCCTCATTTAAGAGCGAGGTTTGGATGAGGAAGCGAGAGTCCGTGGAGCTAGGCAGGGTAGGAGTCTCCTGGCCAAGCTCACGTGACGTGGACCTCAAGAGTTCGGAGCTGGGATCCGGAGGCAAGTCCGGCTTTTCGATGACAGGGGGAACCTGGTTTAACTCTGGGCCTGCCGATGACGCAGTCCCCTCCGGGTCTACGGTGGCGAGCTCCATAGTTGCAGGGAGTCCCGCGGGCTCTAAACTCCCATTTTCGGACCTAGTAATATGCTCCGGATCTAAGGCCAGAGCGGTGGTCGGAGCCGCGAACCCTTCGAGGATCAAGTCTCCTCGAATATCAGCGACATAATTCAGATTTCCAAAACTGATCTGATGACCAGGGGCGTAGCTATCGATTTGTTCGAGGTGGCCAATCGAGTTGGCACACAGCGAGAAGCCGCCGAACACGAAAATTTGACCGGGGAGGAAAGTCTTCCCTAAAATAGCATCGTTGTGGATGATCGATCGAGCCATCGAACCTTCTGTCGATGGCACAGTGGAACTCCCAATGAAAGCACCAATGTCGGTGTCAAAACCAGCCGATCTTGGGTAAGAGGTCCCGAACTGTGCGTCTGAGGATCGAAGGTAACAGGAGGCAGGGGACACGATGTTTACCCAGGTTCGGGCCCTCTTAATGGAGGTAATACCCTACTTCCTTCTTGATTGACTTTGATGGATATAGGGATTACAAGAGTTGATCTACCTCGAGATCATAATGGCTAAACCCTAGACGTCTAGCCTATGTGACTTGTGTTAGCCTCTACAACTAAACCCCCCGGTTTATATAGACCTCGGAGGGACCTAGGGTTGTACAGAGTCAGTTTACAGAGAAAGGAAACTACCCATCCGGACGCCAAGCTTGCCATCCATGCAAAGGAGAGTCCCATCTGGACATGGGGGAAGGCCTTCAGTCTTGTATCTTCACGGCCCAACAGTCTGGCCCATGTAACATAGGTCGGCTCCCCGAGGACCCCGTAATCCAGGACTACCTCACCCGCTGCGCCACCCTAGCTGCGCCAACCACTTTTTTGGTTGCTGCTAAGTATAGCAGCAACGGCTGTTGTGGTTTGGGAGCAACCAAGGTAGGCACAGAGGACAAGTAGGTCTTCAACTCTTGCAAAGCTGCATCTGCTTCCGGAGTCCACTTCATGGGCCCTGCCTTCTTCAAAAAAATTAGGAACGACAAGGCGCACTCGACAGACTTGGAGATGAATCTGCTTAGCGAGGCAACGCACCCTGTCAGACGCCTTACATCCTTGACTGTCCTTGGTGCTTGGATCTGCTCGATTGCTTTAATCTTATCAGGGTTGGCTTCGATTCCCCGATGGGACACAAACAACTCAAGTAGCTTGCCGGAGGGAACGTCAAACACCTACTTCTCCGGGTTGAGCTTCAAGTTGATCTTTCATAGATTAGCAAATGTCTCCTCCAAATCCTAAATAAGGGTGGCTCTATCCTTGGTCTTGACCACAATATCAATCATATAAGCTTCAATGTTTCCGTGCAGCTGTGGCTCGAAACCAATCTGGACTGCCATTGCAAAAGTGGACCCGGCACTCTTTAATCCAAATGGCATGCGGATAAAACAATATGTACCACATGGAGTGATGAACGATGTCTTCTCTTCGTCTTCCTTGACATGAAGATTTGGTGATACCCAGCATATGCATCCAGAAAGGAGAGCAAATCGCAGCCTGAAGTGGAATCCACAATCTTATCGATGTGCGGCAAGGGAAACAGGTCCTTCGAGCACGCTTTGTTGAGATATGTGAAATCTATGCAAAGCCTCCACTTCCCGTTAGCCTTCCGAACTACCACTGGATTTTCCAACCATGTGGGATGTAGCACTCCTCTGACCAAACCAGCTGCCTCAAGTTTCTTGATCTCTTCCGCAATGAATTGCTGCCTCTCCAAGGCCTGCTTCTAGACTTTCTGCTTGACAGCTCGTGCATGTGGGCAGACAGCAAGGTGGTGCTTGATTACCTCCCTGGGAACACCGGGGATATCAGATGGTTGCCAGGAAAACACATCGATATTCGCCCGCAGGAAGGCAATGAGCGTGCTTTCCTATTTGTCATCGAGGGTGGCGCTGATAGTGAAAGTACCATCAATGCCACCGAGCCTTACCGGGACCTTCTTCACTTGGGGTGCAGTGACCTTGGATCTCTTGCTGTTGGAGCTCTCAGACAAGTCATCAACAGGCGCAGCGCACTCCAGAGAGGTACGCTTCCCGGATTCCTTGCCAGCGTCCTTGCTACCCTTCTTCTTTCCTTTGTCCTCCTTGGTGGGAACTACTGCTACCGCTGCCTCTGCGGCGACTATGTCCCGGTACATCTTGTCCACACAAATGATTGCATCCTTCTCATCTGATGGGATGGTAATGACCCCCATTGGCCCAGGCATCTTGAAGGCGTTGTAGGCATAGTGGGATGCCGCCATGAATTTAGCTAGGGCTGGCGTCCAAGGATCCCATTGTACTGTTGGAAATATGCCCTAGAGGCAATAATAAATTGGTTATTATTATATTTCCTTGTTCATGATAATCGTTTATTATCAATGCTAGAATTGTATTGATAAGAAACTCAGATACATGTGTGGATACATAGACAACACCATGTCCCTAGTAAGCCTCTAGTTGACTAGCTCGTTGATCAATAGATGGTTATGGTTTCCTGATCATGGACATTGGATGTCGTTGATAACGGGATCACATCATTAGGAGAATGATGTGATGGACAAGACCCAATCCTAAGCCTAGCACTAGATCGTGTAGTTCGTTTGCTCAGAGCTTTTCTAATGTCAAGTATCATTTCCTTAGACCATGAGATTGTGCAACTCCCGGATACCGTAGGAATGCTTTGGGTGTACCAAACGTCACAACGTAACTGGGTGGCTATAAAGGTGCACTACAGGTATCTCCGAAAGTGTCTGTTGGGTTGGCACGAATCGAGACTGGGATTTGTCACTCCGTGTAAACGGAGAGGTATCTCTGGGCCCACTCGGTAGGACATCATCATAATATGCACAATGTGACCAAGGAGTTGATCACGGGATGATGTGAGTTACGGAACGAGTAAAGAGACTTGTCGGTAACGAGATTGAACAAGGTATCGGGATACCGACGATCGAATCTCGGGCAAGTAACATACCGATAGGCAAAGGGAATTGTATACGGGATTGATTGAATCCTCAACATCGTGGTTCATCCGATGAGATCATCGAGGAGCATGTGGGAGCCAACATGGGTATCCAGATCCCGCTGTTGGTTATTGACCGGAGAGTCGTCTCGGTCATGTCTGCGTGTCTCCCGAACCCGTAGGGTCTACACACTTAAGGTTCGGTGACGCTAGGGTTGTAGAGATATTAGTATGCGGTAACCCGAAAGTTGTTCGGAGTCCCGGATGAGATCCCGGACGTCACGAGGAGTTCCGGAATGGTCCGGAGGTAAAGATTTATATATGGGAAGTCTTGTTTTGGTCGCCGGAAAAGTTTCGCACTTTATCGGTATTGTACCGGGAGTGCCGAAAGGGGTCCGGGGGTCCACCAAGGGGGTCCACCAGCCCCGGGGGGCCACATGGGCTGTAGGGGGTGCGCCTTGGCCTATATGGGCCAAGGGCACCAGCCCCAAGAGGCCCATGCGCCAAGAGATAAGAAAAACGGAGAGTCCTAAAGGGGGAAGGCACCTCCAAGGTGCCTTGGGGAGGAAGGACTCCTCCCTGGCCGCACCCTTCCTTGGAGGAAGGGCCAAGGCTGCGCCCCCCCCTTCTCCCTTGGCCCTATATATAGTGGGGGGAGGGAGGGCAACTATACCTAAGCCCCTGGCGCCTCCCTCTCCCTCCCGTGACACCTCTCCCTCCCGTTAGTGCTTGGCGAAGCCCTACCGGGATCCCGCTACTTCCACCAGCACGCCGTCGTGCTGCTGGATCTCCATCAACCTCTCCTCCCCCTTGCTGGATCAAGAAGGAGGAGACGTCGCTGCTCCGTACGTGTGTTGAACGCGGAGGTGCCGTCCGTTCGGCGCTAGGATCATCGGTGATTTGGATCACGACGAGTACGACTCCATCAACCCCGTTCTCTTGAATGCTTCCGCTCGCGATCTACAAGGGTATGTAGATGCACTCCTTCCCTCTCGTTGCTAGTAAACTCCATAGATTGATCTTGGTGATGCGCAGAAAATTTTGAATTTCTGCTACGTTCCCCAACAGTGAGATCAGAGCTAGGTCTATGCGTAGTTTCTATGCACGAGTAGAACACAAAGTAGTTGTGGGCGTCGATGTTGTCAATTTACTTGCCGTTACTAGTCTTATCTTGATTCGGCGGCATCGTGGGATGAAGCGGCCCGGACCGACCTTACACGTACTCTTACGTGAGACAGGTTCCACCGACTGACATGCACTAGTTGCATAAGGTGGCTAGCGGGTGTCTGTCTCTCCCACTTTAGTCGGATCGGATTCGATGAAAAGGGTCCTTATGAAGGGTAAATAGAAATTGGCATATCACGTTGTGGCTTTTGCGTAGGTAAGAAACGTTCTTGCTAGAAACCCATAGCAGCCACGTAAAACATGCAACAACAATTAGAGGACGTCTAACTTGTTTTTGCAGGGTATGCTATGTGATGTGATATGGCCAAAAGGATGTGATGAATGATATATGTGATGTATGAGATTGATCATATTCTTGTAATAGGAATCACGACTTGCATGTCGATGAGTATGACAACCGGCAGGAGCCATAGGAGTTGTCTTTATTTTTTGTATGACCTGCATGTCATTGAATAACGCCATGTAAATTACTTTACTTTATTGCTAAGCGCGTTAGCCATAGAAGTAGAAGTAATCGTTGGCGTGACAACTTCATGAAGACACAATGATGGAGATCATGATGATGGAGATCATGGTGTCTTGCCGGTGACGAAGATGATAATGGTGCCCCTAAGATGGAGATCAAAGGAGCAAAATGATATTGGCCATATCATGTCACTATTTGATTGCATATGATGTTTATCATGTTTACATCTTATTTGCTTAGAACGACGGTAGCATAAATAAGATGATCCCTCACTAAAAATTTCAAGAGATGTGTTCCCCCTAACTGTGCACCGTTGCGAAGGTTCGTTGTTTCGAAGCACCACGTGATGATCGGGTGTGATAGATTCTAACGTTCGAATACAACGGGTGTTGACGAGCCTAGCATGTACAGACATGGCCTCGGAACACATGCGAAACACTTAGGTTGACTTGACGAGCCTAGCATGTACAGACATGGCCTCGGAACACAAGAGACCGAAAGGTCGAGCATGAGTCGTATAGAAGATACGATCGACATGGAGATGTTCACCGATGATGACTAGTCCGTCTCACGTGATGATCGGACACGGCCTAGTTTGACTCGGATCATGTATCACTTAGATGACTAGAGGGATGTCTATCTGAGTGGGAGTTCTATAATCAGATGAACTTCATTATCATGAACATAGTCAAAAGGTCTTTGCAAATTATGTCATAGCTTGCGCTTTAGTTCTACTATTTAAGATATGTTCCTAGAGAAAATTTAGTTGAAAGTTGGTAGTAGCAATTATGCGGACTGGGTCCGTAAACTGAGGATTGTCCTCATTGCTGCACAGAAGGCTTATGTCCTTAATGCACCGCTCGGTGTGCTGAACCTCATCGTCGTTTGTAGATGTTGCGAAACATCTGACATACACGTTTTGATGACTACGTGATAGTTCTAATGGTTTAGAATTGTGGCACCAAAGACGTTTGTGAAACGTCGCAGAACATATGAGATGTTCCGAAGACTGAAATTGGGATTTCAGACTAGTGCCCATGTCAAGAGGTATGAGACCTCTGACAAGTTTCTTAAGCCTGCAAACTAAGGGAGAAAAGCTCAATCGTTGAGCATGTGCTCAGATTGTCTGAGTACCACAATCGCTTGAATCGAGTGGGAGTTAATCTCCCAAATGAGATAGTGATAGTTCTCCATAGTCACTGCCACCAAGCTAGTAGAGCTTCGTGATGAACTATAACATATCAGGGATAGTTATGATGATCCTTGAGCTATTCGCGATGTTTGACACCGCGAGAGTAGAAATCAAGAAGGAGCATCAATTGTTGATGGTTAGTAAAACCACTAGTTTAAGAAGGGCAAGGGCAAAAGGGATACTTCATGAAACAGCAAGTCATTTGCTGCTCTAGTGAAGAATCCCAAGGTTGAACCCAAACCCGAGACTAAGTGCTTCTGTAATGAGGGGAACGGTCACTGAAGCGGAACTACCCTAGATACTTGGTACATGAGAAGGCAGGCAAGGTCGACAGAAGTATATTGGATATACATTATATGAATGTGTACTTTACTAGTACTCCTAGCAGCACCAGGGTATTAGATACCGGTTCGGTTGCTAAGTGTTAGTAACTCGAAATAAAAGCTGCGGAATAAATGGAGACTGGATAAAGGTGAGATGACGATGTGTGTTGGAAGTGTTTCCAAGGTTGATGTGATCAAGCATCGCATGCTCCCTCTACCATCGAGATTTGGTGTTTGCGTTGAGCATGATTGGATTATGTTTATCGCAATACGGTTATTCATTTAAGGAGAATAATGGTTACTCTGTTTATTTGAATAATACCTTCAATGGTCTTGCACCTAAAATGAATCTCGATCGCAGTGATACACATGTTCGTGACAAAAGATATAAAATAGTAATGATAGTACCACATACTTGTGGCACTGCCATTTGAGTCATATTGGTATAGAACGCATGAAGAAGCTCCATGTAGATGGATTTTTGGACTCAGACGTTTTTGAAAAGATTGAGACATGCGAACCATGTCTATTGGTATATATGCATGAAGAAACTCCATGTAGATGGATCGTTTGGACTCACTTGATTTTGAATCACTTGAGACATGCAAATCATACCACATGGGCAAGATGACTGAAAGGCCTCGTTTTCAGTAAGATGGAACAAGAGAGCAACTTATTGGAAGTAATACATTTTGATGTATGCAGTCCAATGAGTGCTGAGGCATGCAGTGGATATCGTTATGTTCTTACTTCACAGATGATTTGAGTAGATGCTGAGTGTATTTACTTGATGAAACACAAGTCTGAATTATTGAAAGGTTCAAGTAATTTCAGAGTGAAGTTGAAGATCATCGTGACAAGAGGATAAAATGTCTGTGATATGATCATAGAGATGAGTATCTGAGTTACGAGTTTGGCACACAATTAAGACATTGTGGAAAGTGTTTCACAATTAATACCGCCTGGAACACCATAGTGTGATGGTGTGTCTGAACATCATAACTGCACCGTATTGGATATGGTGCATACCATGATGTTTCTTATCGAATTACCACTATCGTTTATGGCATAGGCATTAGAGACAACCGCATTCACTTTAAAAGGGGCACCACGCAATTCCGTTGAGACGACACCGTTTAGAGAAACCTAAGTTGTCGTTTCTTAAAAGTTTGGGGCTGCGACGCTTATGTGAAAAAGTTTCAGGCTGATAAGCTCGAACCCAAAGCGGATAAATGCATCTTCATAGAATACCCAAAACAGTTGGGTATACCTCCCATTTCAGATCTGGAAGCAAAAGTAATTGCTTCTAGAAACGAGTCCTTTCTCGAGGAAAAGTTTCTCTCGAAAGAATTGAGTGGGAGGATGGTTTAGACTTGATAAGGTTATTGAACCGTCGCTTCAACTAGTGTGTAGCAGGGCACAGGAAGTTGTTCCTGTGGCACCTACACCAATTGAAGTGGAAGCTTATGATAGTGATCATGAAACTTCGGATCAAGTCACTACCAAACCTCGTAGGACGACGAGGATGCGTGCTACTTCAGAGTGGTACGTGATCCTGTCTGAGATATCATGTTGTTGGACAATACTGAACCTATGAGCTATGGAGAAGCGATGGTGGGCCCATATTCCGACAAATGGTTAGAAGGCATGAAATCCGAGATAGGATCCATGTATCAGAACAAAGCATGGACTTTGGTGAACTTTCCCGATGATCGGCAAGCCATTGAGATAAATGGATCTTTAAGAAGAAGACGGACATGGACGGTAATGTTACCGTCTATGGAGCTCGACTTGTGGCAAAGAGTATTTTCACAAGTTCAAGGAGTTGACTACGATGAGATTTTCTCATCCGTAGCGATGCTTAAGTCCGTCGGAATCATGTTAGCATTAGCTGCATTTTTGAAATCTGGCAGATGGATGTCAAAACAAGTTTCCTTACTAGTTTTCGTAAGGAAAGGTTGTATGTGATACAATCAGAAAGGTTTTGTCGATCCTAAGGATGCTAAAAGGTATGCTGGCTCCATCGATCCTTCCATGGACTAGAGCAAGCATCTCGGAGTCAGAATATACGCTTTGATGGAGTGATCAAAGTTTTTGGGTTTATACAAAGTTTTTTAGAAACTTGTATTTACAATAAAGTGAGTGGGAGCGCTACAACATTTCTGATAAGTATATGTGAATGACATATTGTTGATCCGAAATGATGTAAAATTTCTGGAAAGCATAAAGGGTTGTTTGAAAGGAGTTTTTCAAAGGAAGACCTGGATAAAAGCTGCTTACATATTGGGCATCAAGATCTATAGAGATAGATCAAGACGCCCGATGATACTTTCAAAGAACGCACACCTTGACATGATTTTGAAAGAGTTCAAAATAGATCAGCAAAGAGGAGTTCTTGGCTGTGTTACAAGGTGTGAGTATTGAGTAAGACTCAAGACCTGACCACAGCAGAAGAGAGAGAAAGGAAGAAGGTCGACCCCTATGCTTTAGACGTAGGCTCTACAGTATGCTATGCTGTGTACCGCACATGAAGTGTGCCTTGCCATGAGTTGGTCAAGGGGTACAATAGTGATCCGGGAATGGATCACATGACAGCGGTCGAACTTATCCTTAGTATCTATTGGACTAAGGAATTTTCTCGATTATGGAGGTGAAAAGGAGTTCGTCGTAAAGGGTTACGTCGATGCGAACTTGGCACTAATCCGGATGACTCTGAGTAGTAAACCGGATTCGTATAGTAGAGCAATTATTTGAAATGGCTCCAAATAGCGCGTGGTAGTATCCACAAGATGACATAGATATTCGTAAAGCACACACGGATCTGAAAGGTTCAGGCCCGTTGACTAATAACCTCTCTCACAAGCATAACATGATCAAACCAGAACTCATTGAGTGTTAATCACATAGTGATGTGAACTAGATTGTTGACTCTAGTAAACTCTTTAGATGTTGGTCACATGGTGATGTGACCTGTGAGTGTTAATCACATGGTGATGTGAACTAGATTATTGACTCTACTGCAAGTGGGAGACTGTTGGAAATATGCCCTAGAGGCAATAATAAATTGGTTATTATTATATTTCCTTGTTCATGATAATCGTTTATTATCCATGCTAAAATTGTATTGATAGGAAACTCAGATACATGTGTGGATACATAGACAACACCATGTCCCTAGTAAGCCTCTAGTTGACTAGATCGTTGATCAATAGATGGTTATGGTTTCCTGACCATGGACATTGGATGTCGTTGATAACGGGATCACATCATTAGGAGAATGATGTGATGGACAAGACCCAATCCTAAGCCTAGCACTAGATCGTGTAGTTCGTTTGCTCAGAGCTTTTCTAATGTCAAGTATCATTTCCTTAGACCATGAGATTGTGCAACTCCCGGATACCGTAGGAATGCTTTGGGTGTACCAAACGTCACAACGTAACTGGGTGGCTATAAAGGTGCACTACAGGTATCTCCGAAAGTGTCTGTTGGGTTGGCACGAATCGAGACTGGGATTTGTCACTCCGTGTGAACGGAGAGGTATCTCTGGGCCCACTCGGTAGGACATCATCATGATGTGCACAATGTGACCAAGGAGTTGATCACGGGATGATGTGAGTTACGGAACGAGTAAAGAGACTTGCCGGTAACGAGATTGAACACGGTATCGGGATACCGATGATCGAATCTCGGGCAAGTAACATACCGATAGACAAAGGGAATTGTATACGGGATTGATTGAATCCTCAACATTGTGGTTCATCCGATGAGATCATCGAGGAGCATGTGGGAGCCAACATGGGTATCCAGATCCCGCTGTTGGTTATTGACTGGAGAGTCGTCTCGGTCATGTCTGCGTGTCTCCCGAACCCGTAGGGTCTACACACTTAAGGTTTGGTGACGCTAGGGTTGTAGAGATATTAGTATGCGGTAACCCGAAAGTTGTTCGGGGTCCCGGATGAGATCCCGGACGTCACGAGGAGTTCCGGAATGGTCCGGAGGTAAAGATTTATATATGGGAAGTCTTGTTTTGGTCGCTGGAAAAGTTTCGCACTTTATCGGTATTGTACTGGGAGTGCCGAAAGGGGTCCGGGGGTCCACCAAGGGGGACCACCAGCCCCGTGGGGGCACATGGGCTGTAGGGGGTGCGCCTTGGCCTATATGGGCCAAGAGCACCAGCCCCAAGAGGCCCATGCGCCAAGAGATAAGAAAAACGGAGAGTCCTAAAGGGGGAAGGCACCTCCGAGGTGCCTTGGGGAGGAAGGACTCCTCCCTGGCCGCACCCTTCCTTGGAGGAAGGGCCAAGGCTGCGCCCCCCCTCTCCCTTGGCCCTATATATAGTGGGGGGGAGGGAGGGCAGCTATACCTAAGCCCCTGGCGCCTCCCTCTCCCTCCCGTGACACCTCTCCCTCCCGTTAGTGCTTGGCGAAGCCCTACCGGGATCCCGCTACTTCCACCACCACGCCGTCATGCTGCTGGATCTCCATCGACCTCTCCTCCCCCCTTGCTGGATCAAGAAGGAGGAGACGTCGCTGCTCCGTACGTGTGTTGAACGCGGAGGTGCCGTCCGTTCGGCGCTAGGATCATCGGTGATTTGGATCACGACGAGTACGACTCCATCAACCCCGTTCTCTTGAACGCTTCCGCTCGCGATCTACAAGGGTATGTAGATGCACTCCTTCCCTCTCGTTGCTAGTAAACTCCATAGATTGATCTTGGTGTAGGCATAGTGGGATGCCGCCATGAATTTAGCTAGGGCTGGCGTCCAAGGATCCCATTGTACGGCAGGGGGAGGTCAACCACATCAAACACAATCTTCTCAGTCCGGTAGTTCACCTCTCCCCCCAAATGTCACCGGCAGCGTGATCTTTCCCTTAGGATGACTCATACTGAGATTAACTCCTTGAAACGTGCTGGTGGCCTTCAACTCATCCTTTGCTATCTGAAGTTTGCTGATGACTGTCGGGGAAATCAGATTCAACCCGGCCCCGCTGTCCACCAACATTTTCGTGACCTTGAGGTTGCGAATTATTGGAGAGACCAACAATGGCAAACATCCCACCGCAGTGGTATAGCTAGGATGATCCCCTTCGTCAAAGATGATAGGCGTGCGTGACCATTTGAGCGGCTTCCGGGCCTCTGGCGCTGGTTCCACGGTATTGACTTCTCGTGCCCACCGTTTAAGCTGATGGTTAGAGGTCTGCAAAGATGCACCCCGTCAATGCACAGGGTGTCAGTGGCCTTCTGAAACTCCTGCTCACTAGTTTCCTCTTCATCCCCTCCATCACTCTCATCATCACAGGTTTCCTTCTCTCGACCTCTGGCGTGTTTTCCTTGGTTCCGGAAGGGTTTGCCAAGGTGATTTACTTCACCGCCTCGGCCCTTACCGCCTCGGCCCTTACCGCCAGCGACACTCTGGCCCTTTTCCTTGTCACGCTTCTCATATTCTGCTCTTTGTCTCTTAACAAGCTGCTCAACCTGATGACAGTCCTGAAGGCCGTGGCCTTTGGTGCGATGAATCTTGCAATATGGCCCATCACCTTTCCCGGCCTTCTCGGCAGCTGCGGCATCCCGGCAGTCAGCGGACACGGCAGCTTCCTTGCCGGGGACCTCGGCCTTGGCCTTCTTGCCCGTACTAGGTGTACCCGATCCTTCAACAGTCATCACTATCTTATCCTTCCGCTTCTTACTGCGCTTCTTGCTCTTCTTCTTCCTGGTTGATTCATCATCATCCTCTGAATCAACGTTGGTGCAATCTTCCTCTCCAGGAAACTTCATTCCCTCCTCCATCCAAGCACACTTATCCACCAAGGAGTAGAGCTCCTTCACAGTGTTGGGCAACCGCACATTCATCTTGGAATGGATCTGACGGTTGCGCACATTTGATTGGAAGGCAGCTATCACAGCTGCCGGATGGATATTTGGGATATTCTTATGGACTTTGCTGAATCTCTGTAAATACTTATGGAGGGTCTCTCCTTCCTTCTATTGGAGAAGCTGCAAGTCACTTGGTCGACCTGGCTCTTGATGGCCGCCAGTGAAGGCGCCAATGAATTCATGGCATAGGTCAGCCCATGACGAGATGGACTTCTCCGGCAGGTGCATCAGCCAAGACCTCACATTGGACTTGAGAGCCAAAGGGAAGTAGTTGGCAAACACCTTCTCATCTCTTCCCCCGGAAGCCTGAACAATGATGGTGTAGATGCTCAGAAACTCTACCGGGTTCAGCCTCCCATCGTACTTCTCAGGTATCTCTGGCTTGAACGTGCGAACGGACGACCAACGGACTTGCCGCAGCTCATGAGTAAAGGCAGGGCACCCAACCTAGAAAGGTAGGCACCCGTCAATACCGAGCGCAGGCTCGACAATGTCGGGCCCATCGCACCCATTGGTTCGGCAGTGGTCGTTCCGGCGTCCATCGATGACGAAGCGCGTGTCTCCCCCTCCTCCCCCCCCCCCCCCCCCCGCCTATCCTCCGAGGCTCGCCGTCGCCCTGGACATGCTCGAGGGTCAGAAGAGGCCATCGAGACGTTGTTAGGTTCTTGATTCTGTTGTGCTCGCGCTGGCTGCTGTGGCGGGGACTGCACCGTGGGGGTGGCCCCTTCCGTACGGCCAGTAGCACGAGCCGTTGTCGTCACTTGGGGAGGCCGTGGTGGGCTGGCTCGCTGCGAGCCCCCGGCCTCGGCGAAACCGAGCAGACTTTGGATGGTGGCACGCCATTCGTCCAACTGCTCGGCCGCTGGCGGAAACCTCAGGAGCAGCTGAGCCCGCGCCATGGCCTCCATGGCTGTACTTGGAATGGGCGATGATGAAGTAGATCGCACCATCGCCTGGCTCCTGATCGCACCACCGGCGGCTGCACCGCGCCCCCGCTGCTGTGGGGCGGCCACCTAGATGGCAGGGTGGTGCGGCGAAGGCGCTAAAGGGCCAGCGGCTCCGTCGGGCACAGCGACTTGATCGACCCGTCCCGGGGGAGGTGCATGCGTTCTGGCAGCTCCCATGGTGGGGGCGGCCGGAGGGCGGCGATTCGCCCCAGACCGAGCGCCATTGCTGCGACTGTGCCCGTCGGCGGGAGGAAGGGGTGTGGATGGAGTAACTCCTTCACCTGTACCTTGTGGAGCATGGCTGTCGTGGCGTTGTCGATGTTGTTCTCCTCCGATGTTTCCCGCTCCTGTGTTGGCTATAGGGGAATTGGTGACGGTGCCACCGGCGCTGACCACATCCCCAGCAGCGTGCACGTCCTCGCGTGCCTCCGCATCCCCCTCAGCATTAGAGGCCGTGGGCGGCGGAGCCTTTGAGGTGGATGGATGAGCTGAAGCACCGGATTTCCTCTTGGCCGCCATGGTCGATGGCGCCATCGAAGGTGAGGATGGTGATGAAAATGACGCGCTGCGCACGCCTTCAGGTTCGCGCAAGCGATCCCCCTACCTGGCTTGCCAAAGATTTCGTGGGAGACCACGGCCACATATGGGACCAAGGGCCCCTTGCTGGTTCGGTAAGGGGGATGTCGCATTCCACAAAGAGCAGCAGAACGTGGGGAAGCATGACAGCAATCACACAGGCAATTTTACCCAGGTTCGTGCCGCCATGAGGCGTAAAACCCTACTCCTGCTTTGGTGGATTGATGGTGGAGAGTGGTAGCGGAGCGTAGTACACTTGCCCAACAGGGGCGGTAGTGGCTACACGCGTATGGGTGTGTGTGTTGTTCAACTTTCCATCCCTTTCTACGGTTTCCATGGGCCTCCTTTTATAGATTAAGGGGTTACCACAATGGCAAAGTAGTCATTATGCACTGATAAGATAGCAAACAGTGCTATCATACCTAACTCTGCAGGCTGACAGGGGGCATTAAATGCATCGCATAATGTCACGTCATTGGTTGCCCGGCAAGCCTTGCCGGCCCGTCTCGCCAGCTCCACATCTGCTCGCTTGACACATCACAAGACGGGTGTCATCTGTAGGCACTTCCTGTAGAAAGAGGCTGCCATGTGGCGATTGGCTGCCACTTAATCACCTTGCGGCTTGACACCGCACTGATTGGCAACGTGGGTCATGGGCACGTGGCAGAGTGGTTGGGTGAGGTGGTTTTGCCTTCGTAAGTCCCGGCAGGCCCTGCCGGGACGCCTTGGACATCCTCTTCTGGAGGCGACCCCGTCCTCGTCGAGCTCGTCTACCCGGCAAGGGAGGCTCTTCTCCTGGTGGCATCTTTTTTCTCCAGCTTGATCTCGGTCCTCTTGATCTGCATGTTGGTCCTTCCAAGCTCTTGGTTCCTTGCACTCTGATTTGGGTTGGTGCATCAATCCTGCTCCCGTGCCTGTGCACAGTCTGGGCAACAGACCCAGGGTTTGTTGCACTGACACCATACGAAGCCCATGGAGCAAAGCTTCATACTGAGCTGCATTGTTAGTACAAGGAAACATTCCCTTAAAACATAATAGAATTTATTACCTCGTGGGACTCCAGCCCCCGAGCCTTCCAATTGCCTGGACCCATCTAAGTGGATTGTCCAATATGTCTTGTGAGGCTTCTCCTCACGTGTTTGCAACTCCATCCAGTCATTTATAAAAACCACTAAGGCTTGAGACTTGATAGTTGTTCTAGTCACATATTTCAGATGATGTGGCCCAAGCTCAATTGCCCACTTAGCAACCCGGCCAGTGGCCTCTCTGTTTTGAATGATATCTCCTAAGGGGGAAGAACAGACCACTGTAATAGGATGCCCAAGGAAATAATCTTCTAACTTGCGACTCGCCATGAATACTCCAAACACCAGCTTCTGCCATTGTGGGTATCTTTGCTTGGACTCCATAAGGACTTCACTGACATAATAAGCCGGCCGCTGGACTGGGTACTCTTTACCTGCCTCCTTGCGCTCCACGACAACTGCTACACTGACTGCCTTTTTATTAGCCGCCACGTATAGGGGCAAAGGCTCTTTGTCTATAGGAGCAGCCAAGATGGGCTACTTAGCCAACTACTTCCTGAGTGCTTCAAACGCTTCATTAGCAGCATCGCTCCACATGAAGTGATCTGTCTTCTTCATCATCTGATAAAGGGGAATCGCCTTCTCTCTGAGGTGACTTATAAATCGGCTCACAGCTGTAATACAACCCACCAAACGTTGAACATCATTAATGATCGCCGCCTTAGAGAGAGAAGTAATTGCCTCAATCTTCTTCGGGTTAAACTCAATGCCCCGCTCTGAGACCAGAAAACCTAACAACTTGCCTGCTGGCACTCCAAAAACACACTTGGTCGGGTTAAGCATCATCTTGTACACCCAGAGATTATCCTCCTTAAGGTCATCAAGTAAGGTTTCCTTTTTCCTTGACTTAAACACAATATCATCCACATAAGCATGAATGTTTCGACCAATCTTCTTGTGAAAATAATTCTGAACACAACGCTGGTAAGTCGCCTGGGCACTCTTGAGCCTAAAAGGCATAGATACATAACACAAAGCTCCAAAGGGGGTGATAAAAGTTGTCTTTTCCTGATCTTCCACTGCCATCTTGATCTGATGATAACCGGAATAAGTGTCCAGGAAGCATAAACTCTCACAACCCACCGTGGCATCAATGATTTGGTCAATGCTAGGGATAGCAAATGGATCAGCTGGACATGCCTGGTTAAGATCTATGTAATCAACACACATATGCCAAGTGTCGTTCTTTTTAAGCACAAGCACCGGGTTAGCCACTCACCGAGGATGGAACACCTCAACTATAAACCCGGCAGCTAGGAGCCAGGACAGTTCTTCCCCGATAGCCTTATGCCTCTCTTCATTAAAATGTCAAAGGAATTGGCGAACAGGTTTCATCTTAGGATCAATATTAAGTCGATGCTCAGCGAATTCTCTCGGTACACCTGGCATGTCAAAAGGATTCCATGAAAAATGTGTCGCGGATGAACTCGATGAGCGCGCTTTCCTATTTAGGATCCATCCCTGTCCCAATGGTGAACTACTGAGAAGAGTCCCCGGGGACAAAATCAACTTGTTGTGTATCCTTCGTCGACTTAAATTTGAGGGGCGGGTCAGACTCTGTGGTGGGCTTCTTTAGAGGGTCATATCAGCCGGGTCAACATTGTCCTTATAAAATTTTAGCTCCTCAATATAGCACAAGCCAACTCTGCATAGGTTGCATCCCCTTCCTCGCACTCCAGGGCGAGTTTGCGATTCCCATGGATGGTGATCGTCCCCTTTTGTCCTGGCATCTTGAGCTGTAAGTATACATAGCAAGGGCGAGCCATGAACTTAGCATAAGCCATCCGTCCAAATAAAGCATGATAAGGACTCTTGATTTTAACCACCTCAAACCACAGTGTCTCTGCCTTGTAATTATACTCATCACCAAAGGCTGCTTCCAAGGCAATTTTTTCCACAGGATATGCCGACTTGCCAGGCACCACTCCATGGAAGACTGTGGACGATGGATTGAGATTTTTGTGTGTCAGATTCATCCGTCGAAAGGTATCGTAGTATAATATGTTGATGCTGCTACCACCATCCATAAGCACTTTTGTGAACATATAACTGCCTATACCTGAGGGGCTACCACCAACGCCAGATGACCCGAATCATCAACCCGGGGTGGGTGATCCCCCCGACTCCAGGTGATTGTATACTCTGACCATCGTAAGTATTGCGGTACTGCCGGCTCAACAGCGTTAACCGCTCGCTTATGAACCTTCTGGTCACGTTTGCATGTGTTCGTAGTGAAGACATGATATTAGCCCCCATTAAGTTGCTTTGGATTACTCTGATATCCCGACTGATTATTTTGCTGCTAGATACCCTGACCGGACTGCTGATTATGACCACTATGGTTACCCTGACCCTAATAACCAGAATTTGAGCCACCACCATCAAAGCCGGACCCCTGAGAGCCAGATCCTGACCCGCCAGGCCGCCCATTATTATTACCATGATTCTGGCTAAGGCTGTGATTCCTGAACTCCCTCATAATGTAACAATCCTTCCAGGCAAGTAGACGGCTTGTTAGGAAGACTATGCTTCGGGCAGGGGTCATTAAGCATTGCCTCAAGGTTGAAAGGCTTTCTTCCACTGAATGGCAGCTTTCCATTACCGTTGCGGCGCTGGTTTTTATACCTAGTGTTGGTGTTAGATACTAAATCTGACCCGCCATCGGGGTGTCTCTGCTTACCACCATTACCCTGGTTATTAACATTGTTCCCTGCTATATTCTGCTGCTGACCCTTATTGTTGTCGTTCTTCCTGCCCTTATTGGATTTATCATCATCAGACCCAGGGTCCTTTGTGTTATCAGAGTCTGCATATTTAGTGAGAGCAGCCATGAGGTCACCCATGTCCTGACAAGTGCGCTTGAGCCGCCCGAGCTTCTGCTTGAGGGGTACGAAGTGACAGTTCTTCTCTAGAATCAGAACCGCCCGAGCCGCCGTAATATTGTCAGACGAGTGAATGATAGTGGAGACCCGCCGAACCCAATGGTGGGCCGACTCATCCTCATGTTGTACACAGTGATCCAAATCAACAATCACCAGGGGTTGCTTGCATGTCCCTTGAAAATTCTTGATGAAACGCGCCTTCAACTCCGCCCATGAATTGGTAGAGTTAGGAGGTAGGCCTTTTAACCATGTACGAGCCGGCCCTTCCAACATCATTGTAAAATATTTGGCACAGACAGCATCATTGCATCCAACATCTCCATGGCTAACTCATAACTCTGAATCCAAGCCTCTGGAGGGAGATCTGTCGTGTAATTGGGCACCTTGTGAGGACCCTTAAAATCCTTGGGCAGACGCTTGTTACGCAAAGCCGGTACCAAACACGGCACTCCAATGGTCTTGGAATATGATCCGGCTCCCACCGAGGCTGAAGGGGTCACCGGACACTGCTGATAATCCCACTAGTGAGCCGCCGCCGCTGCCTCACGACGGGCTGTAGCCTCATCTACAATCGCTTGAGCATCCGCCCTAGGGTTAAGGGGTGGGTTATTATCACGGGGCGGGTTACGTCGCTGCTCACTACTAGAGACTGTGCGCGACTCAACATGCCGACTGTAACTACGGCTTGGAAGAGGAGTTGAGTGCACCCGATCATGACTGTATGAGTACTTTTCCTGCTGCGCAATAGATGTTTGACGAAGTTCGATGGCGTTCCGTGCTTCTACTGCAATAGGCGACTCGCCAGAGATAGGGAGCGCATTGAGTCGGGTAACCATTGCTATCATATTATCCACCGGGTTAGAAAAATGACCTGGTGGTGTTGCAAAATGCTGAGGCGGGGTCTGGCCCCTATGGGGTGGGTTTGACTGTCGAGCCTGAGCCGCCGCCCTGTTCCCAGGTGCCTCTGCAGCCAGGGGTATAACCAGTGGAGTACTTGGTCCTGCCCCCGGTGTGTTAAACAAGTTCATGGGCTCGTAACTCAATGGCAGGCGGGTCTGGTGCCTCCTCCGAAGGACTGCATTGGAAGCGTTCTGATCCATACTTAAACGCCAAGCTTCTGCTTTCACACGCTCCGACTCAGCCTCAATCTGAGCACGTACCATTGCCATCCTGACACTCTCCGCGTTGATATCCTCCCGGGCCTTGGTCATCTGCTCCTATAGCTTCGCGATCTCTGCATTGCGCTCTGCTTGGTTTTCTGCTGTGACCTCGGTCCCCATTAAAGTTGTTAACTCATTCATCAACTCCAACAAGACCTGAGCCGGCGGCCTGGCTGAGCCGGATCCTGAAGGGTCAGGAGCTACTGCTGCTCCAGCCGTCGTGCTGTTGAGAACCGGTGTCATGCCTGCCATGAAGATGGCGGCTCATAGGGGTCCGGAATACTGTTGCCATCGGAATAGCCCCCAAGCCCGCCGTCTTGAAGCTGGTAAATTGATTCCGTCTCTCCGACCAAGGACTCATCACCTGAGTAGATGAGAGTCTCTCCTCCCGATGCAGAGTTTTCTGTGAGCTCCACACCCTGCGTGAAACCAACGAAAACGCGCCTCCGGGTGGGTTGCATGCGCCGAGCCGACTCGATGAGGTTGGTGCAGGTGTCCGGCTCGGGCTCAGATCCGCCGATATTTCCGATGAAGACGTGAATTCCGCCGAAGGGGACCCAATACTCGTACTCGATAGAGTCGGCCTTGGAGCCCGATCTAGCACCATCGATGTAGAGCTTACCGCGACGACTCTTGGTCATCCTACCAATGGCGTATCCCTCGATCCCTGGGAAAGAGCCCTTCAAGAACTCGAAACCACCGTGCGCTGGACCCATGGTGGGTGCCAACTGTCATGGTTTTAACACGGCAGATGCCCTAGTGAAAGGACTTAGGTGCGAGGCCATTGCTATGATAATTAACTTGTCGAGGTTGGACGGGACGAGAGACATGAGTTTACCCAGGTTCGGCCCCTCATGATCAAGGTAAAAGCCTACGTCCTGCTTTGTGTTGTATTACTTGAGTATCGATTACAAGGGAGCGGATTTGCTTGACCTAGCTATGATCGATTATAACCTGTCTAGTCTATGTCGGGGACTCGCCTTTATATACAGGTCGAGGCTGCCAGTTTACAAGAGTCTGGATCGGATTATGTCTCGTGACCGACCCGGGTTCTAACTTGCCTTGCCTTCCACGGCAAGTCGCCATCGGGCGACTTGCACTTCCGGGCCACACTCCGTTATTGGACCTTGGGCTCCACCTGGCCCATCTTGTAAGTCGCCTCTTCATCCCGGTGTCTTGATCATCTGGGTCTGTCTAAGGCCTAACTGTTGAGTCACCATTAGTCTAACCCGGCCCCTCTAGGGCGGTTTACACCGTGGGGTTATATCCCCAACAATCTTCAAAGGTAAAAGGCGTCAGATCACACAGATCAATCTCTTCAGTGATGCTCAATCACTTTGGCTCTGGTTTTTCCTCACTTAGGATTCTCTCAAAGTCGTCAGAAGATGGTTGATCTCTTATGACAAGTGTCAAGTTCTCTCGGAGCAGCCAACCAACATATGGTTGTGGGGTGGGCTATTTATAGCCAGGGCAACCCGACATGAATTGTCATAAATGGCCTTCTCTCATTCGGCCATTGTCAGGATAAGGATCCACTCGACAGCTGGGACGCGACGCAGCAACGGTCGGACTATGAACTCTCAAATTCGTTGGGGCACTCAATTTCCTCACTTTTAGGAAGATCACAATGGCAAACTCCTAACTCCTCAGCCTGACCAAATTCGTCAGCGACCAGATGAACTTCGTCGCTGTCACTAGCAATTGCGTCCGTTGTACTGGAGATTTCTAAAGGCTTCACTCGAAGCGGCTTGCGTGTATAGGTTTGAGTATGTTTTGAGCATCACTTTGGAAATGTGAAATATGTTTCTCCTAGACCCCACTTAACATACGGTTTTTCCTATGACTCAAATAAGAAGAAAAGAAATTACGAAAACAAAAGTTTCAAGCTTCAAACTCTTCACATCAATTTCTTCAAAGGTCGTACCAATTTTCTCATTAAGTTCTTCACTTGAGGAAATCCATTCTTAGGGGTCGTCTTCCATGTGTTAAATCAAATCTTCAGGGACTGTAATACCTATGTGTACTCGCAAACTCATTACTTCCTCAACCTATTTGTCTTCAATACTCCAAAACCACTAAGGAGGCACACTAGTAGAAAACAGGGCTTTGGTTGGGGCCTGGCCAGCCCATTAGTCCCGGTTCTTACACGAACCGGGACCCATGGCGGCATACGTCCCGGTTCGTGCGCCCAGGGGGCCGGCCGGGCCTCGAGAGGCATTTGTCCCGGTTCGTGTGGACCCATTTGTCCCGGTTCTAGGTACGAACTAGGACCAATGGTCCTCGCTCCTGGCCCACAACCATTGGTCCCGGTTCATGCCTAGAATCGGGACAGAAGGATAGCCTTTAGACCCGGTTCGAGCCACGAACCGGGACCAATGAGGTGGCTATATATACCCCCTCACCGGCGAGCAGACAACTCCACACTGCTCTGTTTTTTGTGGCCGGCGAGGGGAGAGCTTTGTGGTGCTCTAGCTCACCTCCTATGCACATTAGGTGTTCGATGAAATGCCCAAGCCACTAGTTAAGCTCTCTCCTCTCGAAACTCGACCTCCGAGCTCCATTTTCCCTGAGATTTGTCTAGGTTTAGCGGTCTGTCACGTCCCGTCCCCATCTTCACCGCCGTCGATCGGCCACGCCGATCTCGTCGCCGGCACCACCGTGGTGAGCCTCTTGTTCTTATCTTCTTTCTGAAAGAAAAAATATTCTTACTTTAGATAGATACTTGTCTAATTTTATTACTTTTATTATTGCTTGTTATTATATAGTGCGATGGTTTTGGTATCCACCCCCGTCGGCCCTCGTCCTGTCTATGATTCGGATTAGGTATATATTATCTTTTTCTAACTATTTGGCTCATTTATTGTTTATGACAATTATGCCGACCAATGTGACATAGATTTTATTTATGTAGGAGGTAGTTGAACCGGAAATTCCAACCGACCCTATTGTCGAGAGGTTAAATTTAGTTGAATAAGAAAACAATTACTTGAAGGAAAAAATAAAAAAAAATTGAGGAGGAGAAGATGATATTAGAGTTGCATGTTGCGGATGTCGTCGATAATCACAAGATCAAGATGGATGCAATGCGGTTGAAGATTAGAAAGAATAGAAAATATGCTATTCATACCGAGGCTTGGTATCATTATGTTGTTGGATCAATTGTTACCTTGGTTTGTGATTATGATCGCATTTGTTGTTGCATTCAAAGGTTTTACATAGTTTCAATGTATGGTTTAACTAGATGCTCTCGAGAGCTATATGTTGTCCAATGAGAACTATGTATGTACTTTGTTTTTAATGTGATGATGAACTTCTATTAATTGGGTCACTTATCTATCCATGTGAATGTGTAATGGTTTTTGACACACATAATTATATATAATGCACGCAGTGCATCCAGTTTTTCCCCTAACCCTCTCAACTTTTTACCACATGCTATGTGGGTGAAATGATGATACCCTGCCAACTTTCAACCTTTTCAGAGTCATTTGTAGTGCTTTTCAATTTCAGGGTCATTTAGCTCAAAAAAATCAGTAAATGCATGAAAAATAACAAATGAAGTCAGAAAGGGTTGAAAATTGATGATGTGGCTTTGAATGGTGCATTTTGCACACACAAAAAGTCTGGAGTTCAAATAAGTTCAAAAAATGAAATCCCTTTGTAACAGATGAGTTTCCGTATGAAACCCTGATACTTCGAAAGAGATTGTCCGTTTTGTACACGAAGTGCATCTAGTCTCTGCCGTAACCCTCTCAACTTTTTTGCACATGCTATGTGGGTGAAATGATGATACCATGCCAACTTTCAACCTTTTTAGAGTTCATTTGAAATGCTTTTGAATTTCAGGGTCTTATAGCTCAAAAAATCCTTAAATGCATGAAAAATAACAAATGAAGTCAGAATGGGTTGAAAATTGATGATGTGGCTTTGAATGGTGCATTTTGAACACACAAAAAGTCTGGAGTTCAAATAAGTGCAAAAAAATGAAATCCCTTTGTAACAGATGAGTTTCCGTATGAAACCCTGATATTTCGAAAGAGATTGTCCGTTTTGTACACGAAGTGCATCTAGTTTTTGTCGTAACCCTCTCAACTTTTTTGCACATGCTATGTGGGTGAAATGATGATACCATGCCAACTTTCAACCTTTTCAGAGTTCATTTGAAATGCTTTCGAATTTCAGGGTCTTATAGCTCAAAAAATCCTTAAATGCATGAAAAATAACAAATGAAGTCAGAAAGGGTTGAAAATTGATGATGTGGCTTTGAATGGTGCATTTTGAACACACAAAAATTCTGGAGTTCAAATAAGTGCAAAAAATGAAATCCCTTCGTAACAGATGAGTTTCCGTATGAAACCCTGATATTTCGAAAGAGATTGCCCGTTTTGTACACGAAGTGCATCTAGTTTTTGTCGTAACCCTCTCAACTTTTTCGCACATGCTATGTGGGTGAAATGATGATACCATGCCAACTTTCAACCTTTTCAGAGTTCATTATCATAAAATAATTATCAAAGTATTTTCTGTTCAAAACATTAAAAGCAAAAAGAATTTTAGAAAAGAACTTTTTTGTTAGAAACTTTAATAGCAAAAATAATTATCATAAAAAAAATAAGTAGAAACAAAATAAAAAAATAAGTAGAAACAAAAAAAACTTTAATAAATAAGTAAAAACAAAATAAAATAAAATAAACTTTCATAAAATAAATAAGTAGAAATAAAATAAACTTTAATAAAATAAATAAAAATAGCAACAGTAAGTATTTTGTTGTAAGTAGAAACAAAAATAAAAAATAAAGAAACAAAGAAAACAAAAAATTTGGAAAAAAAATGCCACCTACTCGGCCACCACAGCCTGAATACGACTAGAAACCCAGCTAGTTGGGCCAGGATTCAGGCCCGCGGAAGGCCCAGCAGGCCCACAGGCATAGCAGTGTCATATTAGGCCCATAGGCCTGCAGTTCAGAGGAGTTCGAGAGGGAAGAGGCAGCGGAGCTTATAAACAGGTGCGGGGCGCTCTCAACTAGCGAGGTGGGACTAAACTCCCACCACCACGCCGTTGTGCAAGGCCATTGGTCCCGATTGGTCGCACGAACCGGGACCAATGCCACCCTTTGGTCCGGGTCCATGGCACCAACCGGGACCAATGCCCCCCCCCTTTTGTCCCGGTTGGTGCCACCAACCGGGACCGAGACCTTTGGTCCCGGTTGGTGCCACCAACCGGGACTAAAGGGGGCATTGGTCCCGGTTGCTGCCACGAACCAGGACTAAAGCCTTTGTTATATAAGCCAGCACTTGTGAAAATTTCGTTTCAGTTCTTCGATCCCTCCGACGACGACGCCAGGCTGCCCGAGCTCGCCCCGTCGACGTCGTCGCTGCCCTCTACCCCGTCGACGCCGCCGCCCCTGCCCCGACCATGCCGCCGTCGGCCCGCCCCGACCACGCCGTCGTTACCCCGCCTCGACCATGCCGCCGTCGCCCCTGCCCCCTGACCACGCCGCGCACCCTCGCCGTGCCTCTGCCTCGCCCTGCTCGGCCCGATCGACCACGCCGCCGTCGCCCCTGCCCCGACCACGCCGCCGTCGCCGCCCTCTACACCGACGACGTGCCTCTGCCCCTGCCCCGACCACGCAGCACCTCTCCTTGGTCAGGCCGGCGCCCCCCCCTTCCCCTGTCCTCTCCTCCCTGTTTTTTTCCACATATATATGATGTTTTTTTCCAGATTATATGTATATGTGTGAGTATATGTGTGTGTATATCTAATTATATGTCCTTTTTTCAGATTTTTTGTTCATATATATGATGATTTGTTTTTTGCATTTTTATAAAAATGTATATATGTATGTATGTTCTCTGTGTATATATGTTCATGTATGCAAAAGATAGATTTTTAGAAAAGTTTTATCTATGTATGTTCTCTGATTTAGTGCATTTTAGGTTAGTTTCATTTTTAGAAAAGTTATATATATTTAGGAAGAAGGAAGAGAAGGAAGTAAGAAGAAGAAAAGGTTTTATAAATGCAAAAGTTACATTTTTAGAAAAAGTTTTATATATCTAGCTAGGAAGAAGGAAGAAGGAAGAAAAAGAAAAACTTTTATATATGCAAAAGTTACATTTTTAGAAAAGTTTTATCTAGGAAGAAGGAAGAAGGAAGAAGAAGAAAAATAAGAGGAGAGGAAAAAGGAAAATTAGCAGAGGAAGAAAGAGAAGAAGAAGGAGAAGAAGAAGAGTAGAGAAAGAAGAGGAGAAAAAAATAAGAAGAGGAAAAAAGAAGAAAAAAAAGAGGAGAAGAAGAAAGGAATAGAGGAGGAGAAGAAAAAATAGAATTATTCTATTTTTTCTTCTCCTCCTCTATTCCTTTCTTCTTCTCCTCTTTTTTTTCTTCTTTTTTTTACTTCGATCTCCTCCTCTATTCCTTTCTTCTTCTCTTCTTTTTTTTTTTCTTCCTCTTCTTATTTTTTATCGGGTATGTCGTTGTCGATATACCCCCTCCCCGATAACTTCGACATGAGGGCGGAATCGATATACCCCCTCCCCGATAACTTCGACATGAGGGGGGGTCGAGGGTCGCCGAGGGTTCGAGGGGCGAGGGTCGGGAACTAGGGTAGAGGTCACCGAGGGTCGAGGGTCGTCGAGGGTTCCAGGGGCGAGGGGTCGAGGGTTCGAGGGTCGTCGAGGGGCCGAGGGTTTGAGGGTCGTCGAGAGGTCCAGGGTCGAGGATCGCCGAGCGTTGTTGTCGAGGCCACCCCGAACCTTGAAATGTTGCCGAGGCCACCCCAAATCCTAGAGAAGTGTCAAGGCCACTAATATGATTCCTTGTTGTGATTAGGTAGCTAGGTCTACATTTGCCAGTAATATATCCACATGCTGTCATGTTTGTATAATAATTGCCATGTTGTAATATTTGCCGAAACAATGGAGCACGGACGAGACGAGGCAGCAGAAGAGGTGTTGGGGGACATAATCTTAGCCGGAGCTGATATCTTGTCGTATCTTAACGTCAATGATGGTCTTTAAGGACAGGGTGAAGAAGCAGGCTACGGTGATCAAACAATGGAGGAGGAAAGACATGATTATGATGGCTCCGGTGACCGACTGCCGGTGCAAGAAGGAGACCGTGATGACGGCTCCGGTGACCGAACAGAGTCCGGCCAGGTATATATATTAATTAAGCCTGTGCTGACTAGATAATTGATGCATTCATTGTTTTGGTATGTACACATATTAATTAACTCTCGTCTTTCTTCTTTTTTCTAGCCCTCTGGATCAAGCACAACTTCGGTAAAGAAACGAGGCACGAAGAAAAAGTTGCGCTCGGATGAAAGGTTTCAGATCACAGCAATCGCGCGCGATGGCCAACCGATTGAACCCATCCGGACCAAGGAAGCATTTTCTGCTTAGTGCGGAGTTCTTGTTAGGGACAAGATCCCGATCAGCATCCACCAATGGTTTAAGCCTAAGAAGGAAGACCCTGAGGTGTTTTATGTCAACGATATGCAGAAAGATGACCTTTGGACCGCGCTGAAGGCAAATTTCACCCTACCGCCAGAGGAGGATCCGGAGAAGCCAGTTAAAGAGCAATTGATCAAGTCTCATGCTCTTAAGAAGATGGCAGATCTATTCCGGAGGCGGAAGAATGAGCTCAAAACAACGTTTGTCAACAACGAAAAGACACCAGAATTCACCGGCCGGTATGAGAAGATCAGAGATCACTGGCCCGCATTTGTGGCCCACAAGACATTGGACAAGAGTAAGAAGATGTCAGCGACAAACAAGAAAAATGCTGCAAAGAAGGAGCTTCACCATCGCACAGGGTCAGGTGGCTACATCAAAGCCCGGCCATTGTGGGCCAACGCTGAGAATGACCTGCTTGATAAAGGGGTCGAACCAGAGACATTGAACTGGCCAGACCGTTGCCGGACTTGGTTCTTCGGGGTTGGCGGAACCTTGGACCCTGTATCAGGGAAGTGCGTTTGGACGAACGAGAAAATGCGAATACCCATCACGAAGCTTCAGGACTATATCGCCGCAGCGCAGCAAGGGACGTCTGTTCCATACAGAGAGAACGACGAGCTCACAATGGCCCTCGGGAATCCTGAGCACCCTGGACGGACACGAGGCACGCCAGGCTCCGTTCCGTGGAAGGCTGGGTTTCCGGACGCATTCCATTACAAATGCCAGGAGAGGAGGAAGAAAGTGGAGCAGACCCAACTGCAGGTGCTGCACGCAAGTGTACAAGCGATAGAGGAACGAGAAGCAGTTCGTAGCAAGCGACCTGCCAAAGCTACCCCCGAAGCTACCCCTCCATCTCAGCAGAGAATCAGCGTGGCTTCCACCGAGCTGCTTCAGCTAGACCTTGTCTTCATGGCTCCTGCTAGCTACCCCGTGGATGCTATCACGGAGTCTCAACATTGCCACCTTATGACACAATGGCAGAACTTCAAAGTCAAGGCGGCTGTCGGCTCTGTTCGACCTCCTGAACCCGACGCAACTTTTCACTGTCGTCCAATTCCAGAAGGATATGCTAGGGTGATGGTGGGCGAAATAACGGAGGGATTTGAGGACCTCGAGCTTGACTACCCTACCGGTGAAGGGGAGACTCGGCAGGGTTCTGCTCTGAAGACTCCATGCCTATGGCGGAAGGAGCTCATCAACCTTCCGAACTGGACACCTCCGCCTCCTCTTCCTCCTCCGGCGAGTCAGGGCACTCCGCCTCCTCCTCTGGCGAGTGATCAGGGCACTCAGCCTCCTTCTCCGGCGCGTAGCGGCACTCCGGCTCCTTCTTCGCCTACGCCGGCGCGCCCAAGCAGCCAGCCTCCTCCTTCTCCTCCTCGTCAGCAAGGGCGGAAGAGACCCGCCACCGCTCTGGCTGCTCCGGCGCATCGTAGTCCTTCTCATCCGCCTCGTAAGCAAGGAAAGAAGACAGCCGCAGCCGCTCCGTCTGCTCCCGGGTCTAGTAGTACAGCCAGAGGAGGGAGGCAATACAGATTTTGTCCATCTCTCAAGCCTCTAGAGAAGTTACCATACGAGACGAGCGTGGAGGAAAACGCGAAGATCGTGGAAGCCGAAGTGAGGGACTTCTTTGAAGGGGTGAAAGCAAAGAAACATCCACCTCCGGAGGAGAAGATAGATCCGGTGAAAGCAAAGCGCACTATTGATGCCCTGGAGAAACCACCAAAGTCTCCACCGAAAAACAACTATGAGCGCATTACTGAAAAGGTATATATCAAAGCGGAGCGGTCGGGAAGTACTATCAGTGATCGAAGGTTAGCAAAACGACGAGCTGGGAAAAAATTGCCCAGCTCGGCGAACAAGCAAACCAATCGTGCCCCTTGCTCAAGGTGTCTAGCGATATCGTCGCTAATCATCTGGAGATTTTCAATACCAATCTTGGAGATTACCTGCCCGACAATGTAGATTATGATTTCTTGGATGTGGACGAAAACAAATACCATTACGGGAAGCCTCTCGTCAAAGATGAAAAAACTCTAGCAACGATGATGCGAAGATTCCATGATTGGTACATGAAAACCTGCAGAGAGTCTGGGGGGACGGATACTTTGACGCTGAGAGTTAAAGAGGAGAACGACCTCGTTGGAATGATCTGTTGTCTATTCCATTTGAGGAGTTCTTCCAGTTTTTCAATCAAAAGGCCCTCGATAAATTAACGGTCACTTGCTACTGTCTGTAAGTACTACTTATGTCAGTAAGTCTCTATATATAGCTCAGCTCTTTCATTGCATGTATTTATAACTATCCTCACTATATTATGCAGATTGAAGATCGTCGAATGCAGAAAAGCAGAAATCTATGATATTGGGGTCATTAACACAAATCTCATAGATGAATTTTCAGTTAAATTTCAAGCCAAAGAAACCGAGGCCAACTTGCTCAAATCGTTGGTAATAAATCAAAACAAAGATAAAATAACCTTTCCTTACAACTTCGATTGAGTGTTACTGTCTTGTGCATATTCGGTTTCCCATATTACTCGAGGTTATAGTAATTTAATTGATGAGTTATGCATGCGTGCGCAGCTTCCACTATATTCTCCTAGAGATTAATCTTGAGCAGGGACTAGTAACTGTCTTAGACTCGAGATGAAAAGATCCCGAGACCTATGCGGACATGACTAAAATTCTCAACAAGTAAGTTCAATCGATCATTATCGCACCATATCAGCAACTTTTCGTTCATTTCCTGATATCAAGTAATTGTTTTCTTTGTCTCGCGGGGTTTGGAAAGTATTCACCGCATGCACAAGCTCCAGGACTGCCGGGGGAGCTGCGATTTACATACCCGAAAGTAAGTACTACTGGCTAGCTAGTTCCGCGCATCTCCCGTTGATTCTAGCTACTTTCATCAGTGCCATTTATAATGCTTCATTATCAGTTTGATTGACCTCTATTTTTCGTAAAGTGCTTGTGGCAGGAACAAGGGAATGATTACTGTGGATACTACGTATGCGAGTTCATCTACAACGCGACGGACAAGAATAACTGGGGCTACTCTAAAAGACAATATGAAGTGCGTAAGCAATAATATTCACAATTTCATTTTATTACACCATCATTTCTGTTGAGTTTCATTCATATATATGTATTAACCCCCTCCTCCAAATTAGACATGGCAGATGCGGAATGAACTCCTACCACAAGATCGCATGAAAGCAATTCAAGAGGAATTGGCGGGATTCTTTCTTGACCACGTCATCAGTAAAGCCGGAGAGTACCATGTGGAAGCTGAGTTCATATATAATTAGGGGATTATATTGTAAGAGCTCTTAATATTGTATATATGTAGCCAGTAGCGTTGGATAGATATACGAAAACTTGTCGTTCGACCAATCTCTCGGAGAAGGAGAGGTCGATCACTTCTCTCTCTCTATATATATATATATATATGTTCATGACGATCTTCTGTACTTAATGGTTCCCTTAATTTGCTTACTAGCTAGCGTGTCGAGTCCTCTCTATACGTATAGTACGTAGCGTCGACCAAGCACGAAGATAAGAGAGGACACTTCTCTCTATTAGCTAGCTAACACAATATATGAAACCCCTAAATTAACCCTACAAAACCCCCAAACCCCCGCCCCCTCAAAAAAACAAAAACCCCAGCCCCTCAAATGCTGACACGTGGACGCTTATTGGTCCCAGTTAGTGCTACCAACCGGGACAAAAGGCCCCCTGCCTGGGCTAGCCGCAGCGGCCACGTGGAGGCCCATCTGTCCCAGTTGGTGTAAGAACTGGGACTAAAGGTATAGGGCTTTAGTACCGACCCTTTAGTCCTGGTTCCCCAACCGGGACAAATGGGCCTTACGAACCGGGACAAATGGGCCTTTTTCTACTAGCGCACTTGATGCACTTACACATCGCTCGCTCACCACAGCAAAGACCAATCTGGAACGTCTCCACGGCAAGAATGCCAAGGCACTCTGACTCGCCATCGAGCAGTCGGAGCGTGAGGCAACGGAGGATGCGGAGGCCAAAGACAAAGCCTCCCTGCTGGCGAAGGAGGAGGCATGTGCGGTCCGTCAGATCATCGACATCATCTCCTCGAACGACAACTCCAACATCTCCGATGAGCATGACTGCACCCCTTGCGCCGCTGACACCTGCACGAACGGGTACAACCACACCGGCAACCGTAAGGGGAACGGGTCAGCGAGGAAATGGTTATTTCCTCCGCCCTTCTCCATCTTCATCTATCTTTATTTTTTAGTATGAATCTAGTAATGTCTTGCCCTCTCCTATCTAGCATTGAACTGATATATCTTTTGGTTGCATGAACTATGTTCGTTTGTTAGTCTAAACTATGTCACTTTGTTGCTAAGTGTGTTGATCTACGTGGCCGCTAGTATGTTGCACATGTAGCATGGTTTTGGGGGACAATTATGAGGGGGGAGGCTGCAGAGGCAACTAAATGAGGGGTGACTGCCACTATCCGCGGACGTTTAGGGGGGGCGGGGGCTATTTTTCAAGTCCGGTTGTAGGTGCTCTTAGAAAGAAGAGATGTAAATGTAGAGATGCACTTTTTAGGTGGTTTTGGGTACTTAGCTTTTAGTCTCAAACAGTGAAATCCAAGTATGGTGTGTAGTGAGAATTAATTGTGGGATTTTTGGAGAAGGTTATCTTCTCATGTAGAAAGCACCATGTTTTAGCTCTACATCCCATGTAAAACGCGCGCGCCGGGGGGGGAGAGATACATGGAAGATGACCTCCTCGTCACCACCAACCTCGACTTCCAGCTTCTTCAGCCTTCCTTGCCATCGCTGGTGCTGGCCTTCTCGGTCGGTTCTCCCATAGCGAAGGGCCTCCCCATCATGCCCGCCCTCTCTACCTTCTGTTTCCCATCTTGTTCCCTTCATGGTCGGCATGATCGGCTGCGCTACCGTGCGGTTGGTAGCATAGCTGCTTGCGGTCTGCTGCAAGTGGATGCGGCTTGGCTGTAGGATGCTATACATGGCCGATTTGTAGCCTACCCGATGTTCATGTGGTGTTCCAATAGCTGCAACTTCGATCTGGCACGACATTGGCTTCCTTCTGGTCGGTGATGCCTGATCGCGACTAGGTTGGTGAAGGAAGTATGCCCTAGAGGCAATAATAAATTTGTTATCTATATTTCCTTATATCATGATAAATGTTTATTATTCATGCTAGAATTGTATTAACCGGAAACTTGATACATGTGTGGATACATAGACAAAACATAGTGTCCCAAGTAGGCCTCTACTAGACTAGCTCGTTAATCAAAGATGGTTAAGTTTCCTAACCATAGGCATGTGTTGTCATTTGATGACCGGGATCACATCATTAGGAGAATGATGTGATGGACAAGCCCCATCCGTTAGCATACCATAATGATCGTTAAGTTTTATTGCTATTGCTTTCTTCATGTCTTATACATATTCCTTTGACTATGAGATTATGCAACTCACGGATACCAGAGGAATATCTTGTGTGCTATCAAACGTCACAGCATAACTGGGTGATTATAAAGATGCTCTACAGGTATCTCTGAAGGTGTTTGTTGGGTTGTCATAGATCGAGATTGGATTTGCCACTCCGAGTATCGGAGAGGTATCTCTTTGCCCTCTCGGTAATGCACATCATAATAAGCCTTGCAAGCAATGTGACTAATGAGTTAGTTACGGGATGATGTATTACCGAACGAGTAAAGAGACTTGTCGGTAACGAGATTGAACTAGGTATAAAGATACCGACGATCGAATCTCGTGCAAGTAACATACCGATGACAAAGGGAACAACGTGTGTTGTCATAACGGTTCGACCGATAAAGATCTTCATAGAATATGTGGGAGCCAGTATGAGCATCCAGGTTCCACTATTGGTTATTGACCGGAGAGGTGTCTCGGTCATGTCTACATAGTTCTCGGACCCGTAGGGTCCGCACGCTTAACGTTCGATGACGATTTGTATTATATGAGTTATGTGATTTGGTGACCGAATGTTGTTCGGAGTCCCGGATGAGATCACGGACATGACGAGGAGTCTCGAAATGGTTGAGAGGTAAAGATTGATATATAGGATGATAGTATTTGGACACCGGAAGTGTCCCGGGATGTATCGGATACATATCAGAGTGCCGGGGGGTTACCGGAACCCCCTGGGGGAAGATATGGGCCATATGGGCCATAGGAGGGGAGCACACCAGCCCACAAGGGGTGGCGCCCCCCTTATGGTAGGAGGCCGAATAGGAGAAGGAGATGGGGGTTCGGCCCCCCTTTCCTTCCTCCTTCCCACTTCCCTCTTTTCCCCCTCCGGTAAAAGGAAAGGGGGGAGGCCGAATTGGACTAGGGGCCCAAGTAGGATTCCTCCTACTTGGGTGCGCCCTAGGCTGCCTCTCTCCCCCTCCCTCCTTTATATACGTGGGGCAGGGGCGCCTAGAAGACACACCAACCAACAAATAGGGTTAGCCGTGTGCGGCGCCCCCCTCCACAGTTTACACCTCCGGTCATATTCACGTAGTGCTTAGGCGAAGCCTTGCGCGGATCACTTCACCATCACCGTCACCACGTGGTTGTGCTGACGAAACTCTCCCTCGGAACTTTGCTGGATCAAGAGTTCGAGGGACGTCACCGAGCTGAACGTGTGCAGAACTCGGAGGTGTCGTACGTTCGGTGCTTGATCAGTTGGAACGAGAAGAAGTTCGACTACATCAACCGCGTTGTCAAACGCTTCCTCTTTCGGTCAATGAGGGTACGTGGACACACTCTCCCCCTCTCATTGCTTTGCATCTCCTAGATAGATCTTCCGTGAGCGTAGGAAATTTTTTGAAATTGCATGCTACGTTTCCCAATAGTGGCATCCGAGCCAGGTCTATGCGTAGATGATATGCACGAGTAGAACACAAAGAGTTGTGGGCGGTGATAGCCATACTGCTTACCACCAACGTCTCATTTTGATTCGACGGTATTGTTGGATGAAGTGGCCCGGACCAACCTTACATGACCACGTTCCTGAGACCGGTTCCACTGACAGACATGCAACTAGTTTTGCATAAAGGTGGTTGGCGGGTGTCTGTTTCTCCAACTTTAGTTGAATCAAATTTGACTACAGCCGGTCCTTGTTGAAGGTTAAAACAACAAACTTGATAAATCACCGTTGCGGTTTTGATGCGTAGGTAAGAACGGTTCTTACTAGAAGCCCGTAGCAGCCACGTAAAACTTGCAACAACAAAGTAGAGGACGTCTAACTTGTTTTTGTAGGGCATGTTGTGATGTGATATGGTCAAGACATGATGTGATATACGTTGTTGTATGAGATGCTCATGTTTTGTAAAAGTTATCGGCAACTGGCAGGAGCCTTATGGTTGTCGCTTTATTATATGAAATGCAAATGCCATGTAATTGCTTTACTTTATCACTATGCGTTAACGATAGTTGTGGAAGCAATAGTTGGCGAGACGACCACGATGCTACGATGGACATCAAGGTGTCAAGCCGGTACGATGGAGATCATGACGGTGCTTTGGAGATGGAGATCAAAGGCACAAGATGATGATGGCCATATCATGTCACATATTTTGATTGCATGTGATGTTTATCTTTTATGCATCTTATTTTGCCTAGTACGGCAGTAGCATTATAAGATGATCCCTTATTAAAATTTCAAGGTATAAGTGTTCTCCCTGAGTATGCACCGTTGCGACGGTTCGTCGTGCTGAGACACCACGCGATGATCAGGTGTGATAAGCTCTACGTTCACATACAACGGGTGTAAGACAGTTTTGCACATCCGGAATACTCGGGTTAAACTTGACGAGCCTAGCATGTACAGACATTGCCTCGGAACACTGGAGACCGAAAGGTCGAACGTGAATCATATAGTAGCTATGATCAACATAGAGATGTTCACCATTGAAAACTACTCCATCTCATGTGATGATCGGACATGGTTTAGTTGATATGGATCACGTGATCATTTAGATGACTCGAGGGACGCCTATCTAAGTGGGAGTTCTTAAGTAATATGATTAATTGAACTTAATTTATCATGAACTTAGTCCTGATAGTTTTTGCATATCTATGTTGTAGATCAATGGCCCGTGCTTCCATTCCCTTGAATTTTAATGCGTTCCTAGAGAAAGCTAAGTTGAAAGATGATGGTAGCAACTACACGGACTGGGTCCATAACTTAAGGATTATCCTCATTCCTGCACAGAAGAATTATGTCCTTGATGCACCGCTGGGTGAAAGGCCCGCTGCAGGAGCAGATGCTGATATTATGAACGTCAGGCAAGCTCGATCTGATGACTACTTGATAGTTCAGTGTGCCATGCTTTACGGCTTAGAATCAGAACTTCAAAGACATTTTGAACGTCATGGACCATATGAGATATTTCAGGAGTTGAAGTTAATATTTCAAGCAAATTCCTGAGTTGAGAGATATCAAGTCTCCAACAAGTTCTATAGCTGCAAGATGAAGGAGAACAATTCTGTCAGTGAACACATACTCAAAATGTCTGGGTATCATAACCACTTGATTCAGCTGGGAGTTAATCTTCCAGATGATAGTGTTATTGACAGAGTTCTTCAATCACTGCCACCAAGCTACAAAGGCTTCGTGATGAACTATAATATGCAAGGGATGGAAATGACAATTCCCCGAGCTCTTCGCAATGCTCAAAGCTGTGGAGGTAGAAATCAAGAAGGAGCATCAAGTGTTGATGGTTAACAAGACCACTAGTTTCAAGAAAAGGGGCAAAGGAAAGAAGGGGAACTTCAAGAAGAATGGCAAGCAAGTTGCTACTCCCGGAAAGAAACCCATGTCTGGACCTAAGCCTGAAACTATATCTGGCCATGGGCCGGGCCGGGACTAAAAAAGCCCATGGCAGAAAACTGAGGCCCAGGCCCTCCTAGGCCCTACCATCGGGCCTACTTTTCAAGCCCAAGCCCGGCCCATCTAGTAAAAAGCCCTGAAAAGCCCTTAGGGCTTAGGGCCGTGGGCCGGGCCTCTTCCTTTAAATGCAAATATGCCAAGCCCAAGCCCGTCCAGGCCCTGCTGGTGGGCTCAAAACTCAGGCCCAAGCCCGGCCCACGGGCAAGCCCATTGGGCCTAGGCCCTGGATTTTAGGGTCGGACCTGGGTGGGCCAACAGGGCCGGGCCTGAGATGTCCAGGACTACCTAAAACCGAGTGCTTCTACTGCAAAGGGATTGGTCACTGGAAGCGGAACTGCCCCAAGTATTTGGCAGATAAGAAGGATGGTAAAGTGAACAAAGGTATATTTGATATACATGTTACTGATGTGTACCTTACTAATGCTTGTAGTAGTGCCTGGTGAAGGAAATATGCCCTAGAGGCAATAATAAAGTTGTTATTTATATTTCCTTATATCATGATAAATGTTTATTATTCATGCTAGAATTGTATTAACCAGAAACTTAGTACATGTGTGAATACATAGAAAACAGAGTGTCACTAGTATGCCTATACTTGACTAGCTCGTTAATCAAAGATGGTTAAGTTTCCTAGCCATAGACATGAGTTGTCATTTGATGAACGGGATCACATCATTAGAGAATGATGTGATTGACATGACCCATCCGTTAGCTTAGCACTATGATCGTTTAGTTTATTGCTATTGCTTTCTGCATGACATATACATGTTCCTATGACTATGAGATTATGCAACTCCCAAATACCGGAGGAACACTTAGTGTGCTATCAAACGTCACAATGTAACTGGGTGATTATAAAGATGCTCTACAGGTGTCTCCGATGATGTTTGTTGAGTTGGCATAGATCGAGATTAGGATTTGTCACTCCGATTGTCAGAGAGGTATCTCTCGGCCATCTCGGCAAGCAATGTGACTAATGAGTTAGTTGCGGGATGATGCATTACGGAATGAGTAAGGAGACTTGCTGGTAACGAGATTGACCTAGGTATGGTGATATCGACGATCGAATCTCGGGGAACTAACATACCGATGACAAAGGGAACAACGTATGTTGTTATGCGGTTTGACCGATAAAGATCTTCGTAGAATATGTGGGAGCCAATATGAACATCCAGGTTCCGCTATTGTTTATGTGTTTTGATGTACCGAAGGTAGTTCGGAGTCCCGGATGAGATCACGGACATTACGAGGAGTCTCGAAATGGTGGAGACATGAAGATTGATATATTTGAAGGTTATATTCGGACACCGGAATAGTTCCGAGGTGTATCGGGTAATTTCCGTAGTACCGAGGGGGTTACCGGAACCCCCCGGGGGGTTATTGGGCGTCATGGGCCTAGTAGTGGAAGAGAGGAGGAAGTGCAAGAGGTGGCGCCCCCCCTAGCCCAAACCGAATTGGACTAGGGGGCCGGCCCCCCTTTCCTTCTCTCCTCCCTCTCCTTCCCCCTTCTCCTAGTTGGAATAGGAAAGGGGGGGGCCGAATCCTACTTGGAGTAGGATTGCCCCCCTTGGCGAGACTCCTCCCCTTGGCCAGCCTCCTCCTCCCTCCCCCCTTTATATACATGGGAGGGGGCACCCCAAAGGCACACCAAAGTTTCTCTTAGCCGTGTGCGGTGCCCCCCTCCACAGAAACACACCTCGATCATATCGTTGTAGTGCTTAGGCGAAGCCCTGCGCCGGTAACTTCATCATCACCGTCACCACGCCGTCGTGCTGACGAAACTCTCCCTCGGCCTCAGCTGGACCAAGAGTACGAGGAACATCACCGAGCTGAATGTGTGCAGATCGCGGAGGTGCCGTGCGTTCGGTACTTGATCGGTTGGATCGCGAAGACGTTCAACTACATCAACCGCGTTACTTAATGCTTCCACTTTCGGTCTACGAGGGTACGTGGACACACTCTCCCCGCTCGTTTCTATACTTCTCCTAGATAGATCTTGTGTGATCGTAGGCAAATTTTTTGAAATACTACGTTCCCCAACAGTGGTATCAAAGCCAGGTCTATGCGTAGATGTTATATGCATGAGTAGAACACAAAGAGTTGTGGGTGATAATAGTCATACTGCTTACCAGCATGTCATACTTTGATTCGGCGGTATTGTTGGATGAAGCGGCCCAGACCGACATTACATGACCGCGTTCATGAGACTGGTTCTAGCGCCGTGCTTCGCACACAGGTGGCTAGTGGGTGTCTGTTTCTCCAACTTTAGTTGAATCGAGTGTAACTACGCCCGGTCCTTGTTGAAGGTAAGAACGGTTCTTGCTAAGCCCGTAGCAGCCACCTAAAACTTGCAACAACGAAGTAGAGGACGTCTAACTTGTTTTTGCAGGGCATGTTGTGATGTAGTATGCTCAAGACATGATGATATATAAATTGTTGTATGAGATGATCATGTTTTGTAACAGAGTTATCGGCAACTCGCAGGAGCCATATGGTTGTCGCTTTATTGTATGCAATACAATCACCATGTAATTGCTTTACTTTATCACTAAGCGGCAGCGATAGTCGTAGAAGCAATAATTGGCGAGACGACAATGATGCTTCGATGGAGATCAAGGTGTTGCGCCAGTGACGATGGTGATCATGACGGTGCTTTGGAGATGGAGATCAAAGGCACAAGATGATGATGGCCATATCATATCACTTATATTGATTGCATGTGATGTTTATCCTTTATGCATCTTATTTTGCTTAGTACGGCGATAGCATTATAAGATGATCTCTCACTAAATTTCAAGGTATAAGTGTTCTCCCTGAGTATGCATCGTTGCGACAGTTCGTCGTGCCGAGACACCACGTGATGATCGGGTGTGATAAGCTCTTCATTCACATACAACGGGTGCAAGCAAGTTTTGCACACGCAGAATACTCGGGTTAAACTTGACGAGCCTAGCATGTGCAGATATGGCCTCGGAACACTAAGACCGAAAGGTCGAGCGTGAATCATATAGTAGATATGATCAACATAGTGATGTTCACCATTGAAAACTACTCCATCTCACATGATGATTGGACATGGTTTAGTTGATTTGGATTAGGTGATCACTTAGGTGATTAGAGGGATGTCTGTCTAAGTGGGAGTTCTTCAGTAATATGATTAATTGAACTTTAATTTATCATGAACTTAGTGTCTGATAGTATTTTGCATGTCTATGTTGTTGTAGATCAATGGCCCGTGCTACTTTTCCTTTGAATTTTAATGTGTTCCTAAAGAAAGCTAAGTTGAAAGTTGATGGTAGCACCTACATGGACTGGGTCCGTAACTTGAGGATATCCTCATTATTGCACAGAAGAATTACGTCCTGGAAGCACCGCTAGGTGCAAGACCCGCTGCAGGAGCAATGCCGGACGTTGTGAACGTTTGGCAGAGCAAAGCTGATGACCACTCGGTAGTTTAGTGTGCCATGCTTTACGGCTTAGAACCGGGACTTCAACGCATTTTGAACGTCATGGAGCATATGAGATGTTCCAGGAGTTGAAGTTAATATTTCAAGCTAATGCCCGGATTGAGAGATATGAAGTATCCAATAAGTTCTACAGCTGCAAAATGGAGGAGAATAGTTCTGTCAGTGAACATATACTCAGAATGTCTGGGTACCACAACCACTTGACTCAACTGGGTGTTAATCTTCCTGATGATAGTGTCATTGACAGAGTTCTTCAATCACTGCCACCCAGCTACAAAAGCTTCGTAATGAACTATAATATGCAAGGGGTGAACAAGACTATTCCCGAGCTCTTCGTGATGCTAAAGGCTGTGGAGGTAGAAATCAAGAAGGAGCATCAAGTGTTGATGGTCAACAAGACCACTAGTTTCAAGAAAAAGGGTAAAGGGAAGAAGGGGAACTTCAAGAAGAACGGCGAGCAAGTTGCTGCTCAGACGAAGAAGCCCAGGTCTGGACCTAAGCCTGAGACTGAGTGCTTCTACTGCAAAGGGACTGGTCACTGGAAGTGGAACTGCCCCAAGTATTTGGCGGATAAGAAGGATGGCAAAGTGAAAGTTATATTTGATATACATGTTATTGATGTGTACCTTACTAATGCTCGCAGTACTGCCTGGGTATTTGATACTGGTGTTGTTGCTCATATTTGCAACTCGAAATAGGGGCTACGGATTAAGCGAAGATTGGCTAAGGACGAGGTGACGATGCAAGTGGGAAATGGTTCCAAAGTCGATGTGATTGCAGTCGGCACGCTACCTCTACATCTACCTTTGGGATTAGTTTTAGACCTGAATAATTGTTATTTGGTGCTAGCGTTATGCATGAACATTATATCTGGATCTTATTTGATGCGAGACGGTTATTCATTTAAATCAGAGAATAATGTTTATTCTATTTATATGAGTAATATCTTTTATGGTCATGCACTCTTGATGAGTGGTCTATTTTTTTTGAATCTCGATAGTAGTGATACACATATTCATAGTATTGAAGCCAAAAGATATAAGTTTAATAATGATAGTGCAACTTATTTGTGGCACTGCCGTTTAGGTCATATTGGTGTAAAGCGCATGAAGAAACTCCATGCTGATGGGCTTTTGGAATCTCTTTATTATGAATCAGTTGATGCTTGCGAACCATGCCTCATGGGCAAGATTACTAAGACTCTGTTCTCCGAAACTATGGAGCGAGCAACAGACTTATTGGAAATAATAAATACTGATATATGCGGTCCAATGAGTGTTGAGGCTCACGGAGGGTATCGTTATTTTCTGACATTCAAAAATGATTTGAGCAGATATGGGTATATCTACTTAATGAAACATAAGTCTGAAACATTTGAAAAGTTCAAAGAATTTCAGAGTCAAGTGGAAAATCATCGTAACAAGAAAATAAAGTTTCTACGATCTGATCATGGAGGAGAATATTTGAGTTATGAGTTTGGTCTTCATTTGAAACAATGTGGAATAGTTTCGCAGCTCACGCCACCTGGAACACCACAGCATAATGGTGTGTCCGAACGTCGTAACCGCACTTTATTAGATATGGTGCTATGATGTCTCTTACTGATTTACCGCTATCGTTTCGGGGTTATGCTTTAGAGACGGCTGCATCCACGTTAAATAGGGCACCATCTAAATCTGTTGAGACGACACCTTATGAACTGTGGTTTAGCAAGAAACCCAAGTTGTCGTTTCTTAAAGTTTGGGGCTGCGATGCTTATGTGAAAAAGCTTCAACCTGATAAGCTCGAACCCAAATCAGAGAAATGTGTCTTCATAGGATACCCAAAGGAGACTGTTGGGTACACCTTCTATCACAGATCCGAAGGCAAGATATTCATTGCTAGGAATGGATCCTTTCTAGAGAAGGAGTTTCTCTCGAAAGAAGTGAGTGGGAGGAAAGTAGAACTTGATGAGGTAATTGTACCTCTCCCTTCTTGGAAAGTAGTACATCACAGAAATTAGTTCCAGTGATTCCTACACCAATTAGTGAGGAAGCTAATGATGATGATCATGAAACCTCTGATCAAGTTACTACCGAACCTCGTAGGTCAACCACAGTAAGATCCGCACCAGAGTGGTACGGTAATCCTATTCTGGACGTCATGTTACTTGACCATGACGAACCTACGAACTATGAGGAAGCGATGATGAGCCCAGATTGCACGAAATGGCTTGAGGCCATGAAATCTGAGATAGGATCCATGTATGAGAACAAAGTATGGACTTTGGTTGAGTTGCCCGATAATCGGCAAGCCATAGAGAATAAACGGATCTTCAAGAAAAAGACTAACGCTGACGGTAATGTTACTATCTACAAAGCTCGACTTGTTGTGAAAGGTTTTCGACAAGTTCAAGGAGTTGACTACGATGAGACCTTCTCACCCGTAGCGATGCTTAGGTCCGTCTGAATCATGTTAGCAATTGCCGCATTTTATGATTATGAAATTTGGCAAATGGATGTCAAAACTGCATTCCTGAATGGATTTCTGGAAGAAGAGTTGTATATGATGCAACCCAAAGGTTTTATCGATCCAAAGGATGCTAACAAAGTGTGCAAGCTCCAGTGATTCATTTATGGACTGGTGCAAGCATCTCGGAGTTGGAATAAACGTTTTGATAGTGTGATCAAAGCATATGGTTTTATACAGACTTTTGGAGAAGCCTGTATTTACAAGAAAGTGAGTGGGAGCTCTGTAGCATTTCTAATATTATATGTGGATGACGTATTGTTGATTGGAAATGATATAGAATTTCTGGATAGCATAAAAGGATACTTGAATAAGAGTTTTTCAATGAAACACCTCGGTGAAGCTGCTTATATATTGGGCATCAAGATCTATAGAGATAGATCAAGACGCTTAATTGGACTTTCACAAAGCACATACCTTGATAAAGTTTTGAAGAAGTTCAAAATGGATCAAGCAAAGAAAGGGTTCTTGCCTGTGTTACAAGGTGTGAAGTTGAGTCAGACTCAATTCCCAACCATTGCAGAAGATAGAGATAAAATGAAAGGCATTCCCTATGCCTCAGCCATAGGCTCTATCATGTATGCAATGCTGTGTACCAGACCTGATGTGTGCCTTGCTATTAGTTTAGCAGGGAGGTACCAAAGTAATCCAGGAGTGGATCACTGGACAGCGGTCAAGAACATCCTGAAATACCTGAACAGGACTAAGGATATGTTTCTCGTTTATGGAGGTGACAAAGAGCTCATCGTAAACGGTTACGTTGATGGAATCTTTGACACTGATCCGGATGACTCTAAGTCACAAACCGGATATGTATTTATATTGAATGGTGGAGCTGTCAGTTGGTGCAGTCCCAAGCAAAACGTCGTGGCAGGATCTACGTGTGAAGCGGAGTACATAGCTGCTTCAGAAGTAGCAAATGAAGGAGGCTGGATGAAGGAGTTCATATCTGATCTAGGTGTCATACCTAGTGCATCGGGTCCAATGAAAATCTTTTGTGACAATACTGGTGCAATTGCCTTGGCAAAGGAATCTAGATTTCACAAGACAACCAAGAACATCAAGAGACGCTTCAATTCCATCCACGATCAAGTCAAGGAGGGAGACATAGAGATTTCCAAAATACATACGGATCTGAATGTTGCAGACCCGTTGACTAAGCCTCTCTCACGAGCAAAACATGATCAGCACCAAGACTCCATGGGTGTTAGAATCATTACTGTGTAATCTACATTATTGACTCTAGTGCAAGTGGGAGACTGAAGGAAATATGCCCTACAGGCAATAATAAAGTTTTTATTTATATTTCCTTATATCATGATAAATGTTTATTATTCATGCTAGAATTGTATTAACCGGAAACTTAGTACATGTGTGAATACATAGAAAACAGAGTGTCACTAGTATGCCTCTACATGACTAGCTCATTAATCAAAGGTGGTTAAGTTTCCTAGCCATAGACATGAGTTGGCATTTGATGAACGGGATCACATCATTAGAGAATGATGTGATTGACATGACCCATCCGTTAGCTTAGCACTATGATCGTTTAGTTTATTGCTATTGCTTTCTTCATGACTTATACATGTTCCTAAGACTATGAGATTATGCAACTCCCGAATACTGGAAGAACACTTAGTGTGCTATCAAATGTCTCAACGTAACTGGGTGATTATAAAGATGCTCTACAGGTGTCTCCGATGGTGTTTGTTGAGTTGGCATAGATCGAGATTAGGATTTGTCACTCCAATTGTCGGAGAGGTATCTCTGGGCCCTCTCGGTAATGCACATCACTATAAGCCTTGCAAGCAATGTGATTAATGAGTTAGTTGCGGGATGATGCATTACGGAACAAGTAAAGAGACTTGCCGGTAACGAGATTGAACTAGGTATGATGATACCGACAATCGAATCTCGGGTAAGTAACATACCGATGACAAACGGAACAACGTATGTTGTTATGCGGTTTGACCGATAAAGATCTTCGTAGAATATGTGGGAGCCAATTTGAACATCCAGGTTCTGCTATTGGTTATTTACCGGAGATGAGTCTCGGTCATGTCTACATAGTTCTCGAACCCGTAGGGTCCGCACGCTTAACGTTCGATGACGATCGGTATTATGAGTTTATGTGTTTTGATGTACCTAAGGTAGTTCGGAGTCCCGGATGAGATCATGGACATGACGAGGAGTCTCGAAATGGTCGAGACATGAAGATTGATATATTGGAAGGTTATATTCGGACACCGGAATAGTTCCGAGGTGTATCAGGTAATTTCCGGAGTACCGTGGGGTTATCGGAACCCCCCGGGTGGTTATTGGGCCTCATGGGCCTAGTAGTGGAAGAGAGGAGGAAGGCCAAGAGGTGGCACGTGCCCCCCTAGCCCAAACCGAATTGGACTAGGGGGGCCGGCCCCCTTTTCACTACTAGGGAAAACCCTAGTAGTAGCGCGGGTTTAATGCCCATAGCGCGGGACACCGCGCTACTAGCCGCAGCGTTCTTTCACTCCCGCGCTACTGCTAATATAGCTAGGAGTAGCGTGTTTACTCTCCATCGCTACTAGTATTCTTTTTCTCTTTTTTTTAAATTTTTTGTCTATTTATACGCCGTTATACAAATTTTGGTACAATACCAATTATGAGGTTGTTATATCATTATGTCCATAACAGTGTGTCAAATGAAGGTGGATTAGGTTCAAGTGGAGGCAACATGTGGTGCATGTCAAAAGTATACTACTAATCCAAACTTGATCTAGTTTGGACTAGTAGTACTTTCGATGTGCACCACATGTTGCCTCCACTTGAATCTAATCCGCCAACACAAGCTATTTAATCATCATCATAGTCATTACCACCAACAGTAGCTATTTAATCATCATAGTCATAGTGTAGCACACATCATCATCTTCAAACTCATTCTAGCTAGCTAATCACCACCAACACTAGCTGCCGTAGCTATCTAATCACCACCAACACTAGCTAATAATAATCATCATAGTCATTACCACCAACACTGGCTATTTAATCATCATAACTCATTTCTAGCTAGCTAATCACTCCTTCTGCTCTCTCTCTCAGGTAAAATAGCATAAAACATGTGTAGCAATCCTGCTTCATCATGTTGGAGCATGCAGATGAATCTGTCTCCTAATCGTGGGCTGCGCTTCTTATTGCTGCCCCCTAGTACTTCTCTCGATCGTTCACAATTTTGCTCCAGTCTTTCACTATTAAGCATTCCTCGCTTTTAGAAATCCTGAATGCACTAAAGTGCATTGTAGGATATCTTGTCCATAAGCTAACCATTCTCATGCGACCTTTAGTCTCGATCCAATGAGGCACAACATTCATTGGGAGTCCCTGTTGAAGAACATCGTACAGTAACATACTTAGCAATGAAGTTTAGCTTAAAAAATAATGTATGCAAAAGATGCACTGAGGACTAATAGTAAAAATCTTACCATCTTTCCTAAATAGATGTGACCATAGTTCAATACGATCACTATTGGTCGCACGTTTTGAGTACTAAGATTTTTAAGTCCAGGAAAATAATTTGTCTTGACAGCATCAAGATCCTCAAGCCATGAAACATAATGACTTATCTCCTCACAATTTAGTTCAGCCCCGGGGCAGTGGACGGTCATGTCTACCAAGCGCCGGACATGTTTGCTTGAATGCAAATAAGCTGTCAATAGAAATTAGTTGTCAGCTATTTTTGAATAAACAATATCGAAGACTTAAATATGGTTGAGAAACTCACATAATGGTATAGCTAGAGGCGCCTGCACATCGACCCAGATGTCGATATTACCTTCAATATCATCTTCAGGACGAATATCAAAGGTGATAACCATATCAGGCTCAAATGCATAAGTCTTGCATAGTGCTTGCCAAGTTTTGCATTCAAAATAGGTGTTGGTGTCTGCGTTGTATAATTTTGCATGGAAAGTATAACCATGCTCGGTCTTCAAGTAAACTCTCTTTACCTCCATAGTAGTTTTCATAGGACTGAAACCTATCTTATCCCAGACAAAAACTCTTGCATGGCTGGGGATACGCTAGTAGAATAGTAAAAAAATTAAATTATAAGTTGAAGCAGATGTCATGCTTAATTACGAAAAAAGACTTGTCGTTGTCACTTACTGTATCCACTTCGAAGTTCTCATCCAGCTTGATGCTGAAGCGCCTATCATCATCTAGGAAGATTCTGTCGCACAGGTCGCGCTCGTCTTCGCAGTATTCGCAAATACCGAAATCCTTTTCGTCATGAGACATTTCCTATGTTCATAGTTGAAACATTAATTGAAAATCGATCGAAGGCAACTACCAGGATACTCAACACACAAATCCGGGGCACTCGATATTTCCTACATATTCTGGCACAAGTCATGACAAAATTCACGGAAAAATCCGGCATGACCTTTGCTAAAATAGGACATATCGAGCGCCTGAAATTTTCCGGAACGGAAATGAATCAACACTCCGGCAAAACATAGGCCACTCGGAAGTGTAACCTGCAAACATGACCGACCACTTGGGCAAGCACATATCCTATTTGAGCAACACAAGATATACATTTCAAAATATCTTATAGGACTCATATTGACATGAGCATTCAATAAGCAAAACCAAATCGTAAAATAAATAACTATTCAAATTAGCATGCATTCAATAAGCAAAAGTAAATCATCTCATGCGTCCGTACATCTTCGAATATTATCACTAATACATCCCGAATAGTATCATACATATAACATCACTAATACAACTAAAACCCAGCGCACGACGGGTATCGGCGCGGGCGGTGGACACCCAAAGAGCAGGAACCATCACAGGATCATAGCTCTAGTGAGATCCCTGGAGAACCTGCCAGGTATTGGAGAACCTGTGCTCCAACGCAAACAAGTAGCGACGGACATGCGCGTCCTCCTCACTGACACGGTGACGTACCACCTCCGCGGGGTCCTCAAGCCTCTGCACCATCACTGGCCCACGCGACCGCCACCAAAGAAGGTTCGGGTCAACGATGGGCTGGCTCCTCACCAAGTTGCGCCCCCCGGTAGGTAGCGCCTCCCAGTGCCAGCCCGGCGGGGCCCAGTCCCGGACATGGCCCATCTGGTCAAGCAGGTGTCCTCCGCCGAGCCGACGACGAGGATGCAGGATAGGCATCGTCGACGTCGATGTGGGAAAAAATGCTTTAACTAAAAAAATAACAACAAATGTGACATGTTCAACTAGTTCTATTAATTCAACTAGTTCTTACTAAAAATAAACTTACTATAAATAAAAATAAACTAGTACCTAATTAGTACCTAGTTCTTACTAACTAATTAGTACCTAGGAACTACTGCCCTAATTACCATCTAATTTGATGAACCTAGGGGTGGAAAGTGGTAGCGGATATTCCAATTATCCAACTTAAAAGTGAAATAAGTGGTCAAATTTTACTCGTTTTATTATGCATTACAATAGTGTTTATTCATCATCTAAGAAAACATCCGAGCCGCATCCGTATCCGATAAAATCCGCATCCGATTCGTTTCCACCCATAGATGAACCCTAACTAATTTGATGCAACTAAAATTTGAAGAACCCTAGGCAGAGGTCGGGTAGGGGGAGGAGCAGGCATGCTCACCTCGGGTGCCTGCGGCGAGGGAGGGGCAGGCGGCGTTGAGGTCGGGGTCGGTGTCGGTTCAATATCCAGCATATCTCGTAGTAGGGGTCCTAAGCTAGGCGTCTTGGAGCGATGGTAACATGGACACGGGGTTTTACCCAGCTTCGGGCTCTCTTGATGAGATAATACCCTACATACTGCTTTTGATTGTATTCATATGGGTGTAGTACAGAGTATATGTATCTACCACGAGATTGTAGTAATGAATATGAGATTATCTATTGACTAGCCTAGCCTCGGTTTATATATGCACCGTAGGCCTAGGGTTTAGAGGAGTCCTTGTCTTGGTCGCCAAGTCTTGTAGAATCCTCCTTGTATGCCGCATGGGCTGTCCGAACTGGCCCAATAGTGAACCGCCATGGGGGTCCTCGGCCCGATCCAGCTGGTCGGGAGACGGCGTGGTGAGTACCCCCTAGTCCAGGACACCGTCAGTACCCCCCTGAACCGGTCTTCAAGTTGGGGACGCTCCTCGATTCTTCCAAACTATTCTTCATCTTCGGTCGTCGGTCTTGATAACTGGTTCAACAAATCTTCTCATCTTCGATCTTGAGGATCGCCGAAATGCATCCGAAGAGTTTACACGTCAGGTACCCGAGGAGTCCCTTTAAGTTTCCATCCTTTATCAATGCCCTGTTATTTTTATGCCACACCACGGGTTTGAAGTTGTTCCCAGGCGGCAGTGTCCTCTTGCATCCGAGCTCCAACGCCGGACTGCATTCGAGGTATCTTTTGCAGCCGAGCACCAACGCCAGACCGCTTCTGAGCTCCAACGCCGGAATGTATCCGAGCTCCAATGCCGGACTGTATCCGAAGAGTATTGTTATAGTCGAGCTCCAACGCCGAACTGCATCCGAGCTCCAGCGCCAGACTGTATCTGAGCTCCAACGCCGGACTATGTCCGAGGTGTCATAGATCACCTTGGTTCAAAAAAGTGTTAGCCGAGTTTAATGCCGGAAATGCCCTCTAAGGAGCCAGCCACTTGCATCCGAGCTATATGCCGAACTACTTCCGAGGTGGCTCAGCACCTCGGTCATGGGCTGATTGTTTGTGGATTTTATTTCCGATGCATATAAATTTATTTGCTGACGAGATGTATTGCCAGTAGCCCTCAAGGTGTCTATCGGCCTAAAATCCAAGATGCACCTGAAGGAAAAGATAACACTGTTGATCCTGGTAGCCCCTGAGACCCAGGTCGTGAAATCGGCCTGAGGATCAACTCCTAGCTTGGCAGCATACATAGGAATAGAAACGTAGTGTAATATATTAGAGGTAATAGTGAGCGGCGAACGGGCCCCTGAGAGAGGATCGTGAGAAGTCGACGTGATATATCAGCTTGATGCCGGATAAGTCCCATATGGTACTTATTGTCGTCCGAAGACGCGCTTGTCCATAGTTCGGTTATGCCGAACACTGAGCACTTTGAATTTTCTGCATTGAATAGGCAATGCAGTAGCCCCGGAGACGCTGGTCGGGTGGCAACACCAGATTAGGGGATTGATGTGCCCCTTTAATATTTGTAAATAATGAGCGCAAAGCCCAGTAGCCCCCGAGCCTTAATGTGGGCACGGGTGGCTGAATTAAGGATTGATATGCATTTGACAGAAAATTTTGTTGTGTTTAACACAAACTTCTCGGAAAGAGAATAAAGATCTCTTAAAAGAGTTTCGAGCTAGTCGAAATCCGAGGTCGCCAAGGTAGGCCCCAAGGGGTTTAAAAGATGGATTGCAGTAAATGGATTTTACTCGCAATTTTTATGTGTAATGATTCTATGTATCCAAGTACTTTTCATCATTAATGCTCAAATCCGCATTGTACAAAACTTTGTTGACCGACCATCGGCTTCAACCTCCTCGGCCAGTAGCTGGGGAGTGTGTGTCCTACTTTATAAAGCCGTTATAAGGGCAAAGTTTTATGGCAAACAAGGCAATCCGGTCATACGGTTTTATAAACAAAGGTACACGGAGAGATATGTTATATTACGTTTTAACGTAAGAAACATCTTCCAAAGGAAATAGTCCCGCTATCGGTTCCTTTTTTTGGGTCGTCATGCTTATCATGATCATGAAAACTCACCTCCGATCAATGTGGGAGGAAAATATTGAGGATTTAGTTCGGCGAAAGTTCCTGAACTCTATGGTATTAATGAACCAAAAATTTTACTTCCGTCGTTGCCGACCAATGTGATCCTTTAAGATTGCTAGCTTTCGGCTTCACCCAGTCTGAGGTACTAACTCGGATGACCAAGTAGTAACAATCACAGAGGTGCTCCCTTTACCGCCTAGCCGAACAATCGGGAACGTAGGGGTAAGCACAAGAGCTAGGCAACCCAGCTTGGCCAAAATCTTAAGTCAAATTGATGCATATGTATGGCTTTATAACGATGATTACGGAAGGCAGCCTTTGTATATTAAATACAAACGCCGATGATATGTTTATTTTGACTCCGTTGCGACCGTTTATCAGTTGAAAGTGGCCCATCGTCGGCTTCCGCCCCATTGTAGATGCTACGCAGGGTGTTTTTGCAATAACAAAACAACCCTTAGCTAACGTCTCGGTGCCCGAAGGCGGTTGTGTTAGCGGAAACGAGGCAATCAGATATGCGGGCTTTATAACTTTCACTTAGTCATAGGAGCTTTAAACTGGGGAAGCTAGCTACGAGCCCCCGGTTAGTGTTCGGTGACAGCCGAGGTCAAGCCGTAAACACTTCGGCCGATGTTATGAATGGCCCATCATTTAACATAGTAATCGTATCGCTGACCAGTTTACGCTTATTGTGACAGTCAGTTTTCGGCTTTCTCCACTAAGGTGCTTAACCATGCGAGCTGGAAGCACAATCGCAGTAGTTCTCCCTTTGCACACCTAGCCGAACAAAGCGGAACATAGGAGGCAAGCACAGGAGCTGGGCAACCCAACTATTGACCGAAGACACAATTCGAAACCGATGCATACATAGCAATATCCGAGAATGTTTTCGCTAAATCTCTAAAGGTGTCTGGCGTTGTACTGCGAGACTTATGCGGGAAACACACAAATAGTTTAAAGTGCCATAGGCTTGGAAAACCCAACAATTTAGTAAAACCTTGACGTCTGAATTAGATCAAGTGTTCGGTGCCAATCCGAAAATTGGTCAAAAAAGGGGTGCTTCTGTCGTGCATTAATATGACACATCCGATCTCAAGACTTCAAGCGGGTCGGCCCACGGCTGTAACCTCCTATCCCGAAGGCAGAGTACTGCTCGTTAGGCCAGTTTAGCGAACTAAACTCGAACGGCTTTGAGAGAGAGACTGGGCTCCCCGGCTATTGACCACACACTCGCGTCGAAAAAAGGAGTGATAGAAAAAGATTTTGCAATGACCAAGAAGAAAACATTTATTATAAAATGGCTCATGCTAATTTAAGAGCCCCCGAGTGACTTGGGCAAAATAATTTTATGTATAATGATTGTATGTACGGAAGTACTTATATCATATCTGCGTTCACCCGAACTATAAATGCTTCTTAACCGACCGTCGGCTTCTCCCTCTTCGGTCAAGGACCGAAAAGTGTTATGTACTCCACCTGTTGAGAATATCGACGGTGTTTCCGATAACCAAGCAATCAGGCCATAAGGCTGTAACAGATAAAGCGCGCTCAGGGAACTTATGCTATATTACTAACGAAGTGTAAGAAGCATCTTTGAAGAAAATAGTACCTCCACCGATACCTTTCTTTGGTTGCTCATTATTACTATGATACTTGTGCAATAGATTTTTTGTACTCATGAATTCCGTTGTGTGCCGACCATAATTGAAAACAATAAGAGCGCTAGCTTTCGGCTTCACCCAGTCTGAGGTCCGAGCTCGGATGACCCGATCGTGACAATTGCAGAGGTGCTCCCTTTACTCCCTAGCCAATAATCGAGAACGTAGGGGTAAACACAGGAGCAAGGCAACCCAGCTTGCGGAACACTTAAGTCAACATGGTGCATATTGTGGCGTAATACACAAACAAGGAACGAAGCCATACAAGTATAATCATATGCAAGAGGAAAGGCTTCATAAAGGAAGCCCCCAAGCAAACGGGGTATTTGAATTTGTGTGTCACAAAAAAAGTTTTGACAAGGAAGTTTCACAAACAACTTTTTGCCAAAAAAAAGTATAATGCTTGGTCAAACCGAAAAAAATTTAAAATTGAAAATTCTGAGCAAAAAAGCGACTTAGCTGGTTAATGTGCTCGGTGTCGATGCACGGCCCGAGCATATGGTGGGACAAGGTCCCAGCCCCCAAGCCGGTCCCGAGGTGGTGGAGCGAAGAGCTCGGCACTCCGAAGTGGCGACATAGCACGGCCAATGCAGGCCCGCAGTGTGACGCCAAAGTCCCCAACGTGGGTTAATGAAGTGATGACGAAGCCCTTGGTCCAGCCGAGGTGACGTGGTACGTCGGTACGCAGAGGTGACAGCGCTGCCCAATCCGGATCCTTTATCTGTGCATAGAAAATAGTGCAAGCCGGAGATAATAGGAATAATAATAAATTTAAAAAAAAATGTTGCATAATTAATAATTTATGCAAAGTGAGTAATAAAAGACATATGGCTTGTGTGCCGAACACTCGATGAGGTAGAGCTCTCTCAACGATGCCGAAGTCTCCGAGGCAACCGAACACGTCGGTATGGCAACGCGACCAACAAGGTGATCACGCGAGCCGATTTACGCCGATTGGGACGACGGCGTCGGCTTGCCGAAGAGACTACATGACGTAGTCAAAGTCCATTACCGAACCACCATGTGACCGTCGTTAATGCGGCCACCATTTGATAGACCTGCGTACAGATGATGGAACAAACCAAAATAATAATTCCTTGGGAAAAATAAACCCAAACAAGCAAAACTTATTAGGAGAAATAGCACCTGGTTTGTTTGTTGTAGCAATCCGAAGAAAGGTGACTCCCAAAATTGGGACTCGATCCGCACACCCCTTGCCTGATGGGCGATAAAGTGACGGCATGGCGATGCTGGCAAAGGTTGGCTTGCCGAGACAAAGCCCTCGGTCCAGCTAACGTGACGAAGCTGGTCGGCTGGTGACGCCAAAGTCACCGGAGTATGTTGATGAGGAAATAGCCAAGTCCCCGGTTCAGCCAAGGTGACGGAGCAGGTCGGTGAGGAGACGTTGCAGCTGCCATGTCAGCCGAGGTGTTGAAGCAGGTCGGCGTGATGGACATCGGCTTGAAGAAGCAACAGTGTGGCCATGTTGACATAGGTCGTGACTTGTGACGCGGTCAATGCCGGCTTGATGAAGTGACCATGCGACGATGCCAGTGTGCCCGCTCCATGTAATCCGTGGGGCAGCGATGTTGGTGATGATTTATCCTTCGCGATGCCGAACTCTTGTTCGGCTTGCCGAGATGATGATCGAAGAAGTTGAGCTCGGCTCAACAAAGCGGCGATGTGTCTAGCGCAGGTCGGCAGCCATGGAGCAATATTGCCGGACTGGTTTGACACCAGCGTGATGGTGAAGATTACCTCGGAGGAGGCTTAAAATTTTATGGGTACGTGTTTAAAAACAACACACAATACCCTAGAAAAAATTTCCTTCAAAAGGGTTGTCCAATATTCCGTTCATGAAGAAACATGAACTCGGTCCGGATTCGTATTCGTATTTGCGCAGAAAACAGATCCGAAAATTGGTCCACTCATCGGAAGGTTCCCGGAGTTTGAACCGTCGGATCGAGCTGAAATTTTGAGGCGTGGTAGATATGGAAACTACACAGCAGATGAACGGTTCAATCTTCCAAAGGACCTCCGAGCTGGGCTCTGGAGACCACGCCCTAAACTCGTCCAGATACCCGTCGAGATTTGACAGGGCTCCGGTATATCGTAGATTGCCAGAGATTCCTCCATCGGAACTTGACGAAATTTGGCATGGTTGTTGTACACTTAATTCCGCACAATTCCACCGAAGGAGTCGCCAAAGCGATGCTCGAGGAGGTGGTGGTGGCAGCGGATACAAGTTTGCGGTTCGGAAAAACAGCACGGTCGCCCGAGGGCAATGTTGACGTTGAGCCCCCGAGCTCCATGGATGATTCTTCCATGATCATGATAGAGATCGGAGTTGATGTTGACGAAGGCCCTCGTCCGAACATGATGATTGGAGGTAGGGTACAGTCCTTGGTTAAGCCAGGTGACCAGTCGAGCCGGCGACAAAAGATGCCGACATCGACCATAAAGCTCGGCTCTGATGCGTAGATCGCGTCGGAGACGGTCCGAATTCCCATCGCCCCCTGGCGACCGCCAGCAGGCTCTCAATGAAAGCACCAATGTCGGTTCAATATCCGGCGTATCTCGTAGTAGGGGTCCTAAGCTAGGCATCTTGGAGCGATGGTAACATGGACACGGGGTTTTACCCAGCTTCGGGCTCTCTTGATGAGATAATACCCTACATGCTGCTTTTGATTGTATTCATATGGGTGTAGTACAGAGTATATGTATCTACCACGAGATTGTAGTAATGAATATGAGATTGTCTATTGACTAGCCTAGCCTCGGTTTATATATGCACCGTAGGCCTAGGGTTTAGAGGAGTCCTTGTCTTGGGCTCCAAGTCTTGTAGAATCCTCCTTGTATGTGGCATGGGCTGTCCGAACTGGCCCAATAGTGAACCGCCATGGGGGTCCTCGGCCCGATCCAGCTGGTCGGGAGACGACGTGGTGAGTACCCCCTAGTCCAGGACACCTTCAGTCGGGGCTCGGGCGCGCGGCGGAGAAGGCGTCAAGGTCGGGGTCGGGGGCGGCATCGAGGTCGGGGGCGGTGTCGAGGTCGGGGTCGGGGGCGGCGTCGAGGGTGTGGGGAGAGCGATGGGAGAGCGCGCGGCGGCCGACGGGCGACGGCGGCGGTGACAACGAAGGAGTTGGATTTGGGGGAAGTGGCCGTGGGGAAGAACGAACCGCGCGGTTAAGTCAGAAGTAGCAGTAGCGCGTTCCAGGAAGCGTGCTACTGCTAAGCTAGCTACAGCGCGTTCCTCTATACGCGCTACTGCTACTACTTTCTCTTTTTTTTTCCTTTTTCATTTATTTTGCTTTACATTTTATTTTTTTCCTTACACCTTTTTCTATTTCTTTCATTTTCATTTACTTTTCTATTTTCTTTCCATTTAATTTTATTTCCTTTAGCAGTAGCGCCTTTCAGCGTAAACGCGCTGCTACAAAGCAAGTAGCAGCAGCGTGGTTCGACGTAGATCGCTACTACTATGTGTAGCCTATCGGCTAAGCCGTGGGAATTTTAGTAGTAGCGCTTTTATCTTCAGGCGCGCTACTGCTACAACTGTATCGTAGCGCCGTTTACATCAGCGCGCTACTGCTACTTAGCACCAGCGTGCTTTTTTAACACGCGCTACTGCTAAAGTTCTATGTATAAAGTTTTCCCTAGTAGTGTTTCCTTCTCTCCTCCCTCTCCTTCCCCCTTCTCCTAGTTGGAATAGGAAAGGGGGGCTGAATCCTACTTGGAGTAGGATTGCCGCCCTTGGCACGCCTCTTCCCCTTGGCCGGCCTCCTCCTCCCTCCCCCCTTTATATACATGGGAGGGGGGCACCCCAAAGTCAGACCAAAGTTTCTCTTAGCCGTGTGCGGTGCCCCCCTCCATAGAAACACACCTCGGTCATGTCGTTGCAGTGCTTAGGCGAAGCCCTGTGCCGGTAACTTCATCATCACCATCATCACGCCGTCGTGCTGACGAAACTCTCCCTCAACCTCAGCTGGATCAAGAGTACGAGGGACGTCACCAAGCTTAACGTGTGCAGATCGCGGAGATGCCGTGTGTTCGGTACTTGATCGGTTGGATCGCAAAGATGTTCGACTACATTAACTGCGTTACTTAATGCTTTCTCTTTCGGTCTACGAGGGTACGTGGACACACTCTCCCCGCTCGTTGCTATACTTCTCCTAGATAGATCTTGCGTGATCGTAGGCAAATTTTTTGAAATACTACGTTCCCCAACACTTGGGTATTTGATACTGGTTCGGTTGCTCATATTTGTAACACGAAACAGGGACCACGGATTAAATGAAGATTGGCTAAGGACGAGGTGACGATGCACGTCGGGAACGGTTCCAAGGTCGATGTGATCGCCGTCGGCACACTACCTCTACATCTACTTTCGGGATTAGTTTTGGACCTGAATAATTGTTATTTGGTGCTAGCATTGAGCATGAACACTATATCTGGATCTTGTTTAATGCGAGACGGTTATTCATTTAAATCAGAGAATAATGGTTGTTCTATTTATATGAGTAATATCTTTTATGGTCATGCACCCTTGAAGAGTGGACTCTTTTTATTGAATCTTGATCGTGGTGATACACATATTCATAATATTGATGCCAAAAGATGCAAAGTTGATAATGATAGTGCAACATATTTGTGGCACTGCCGTTTAGGTCATATTGGTGTAAAGCGCATGAAGAAACTCCATGCGGATGGACTTTTTGAATCACTTGGTTATGAATCATTTGATGCTTGCGAACCATGCCTCATGGGCAAGATGACTAAAACTCCGTTCTCCAGAACAATGGAGCGAGTCACTGACTTATTGGAAATAATACATACCGATGTATGCGGTCCGATGAGTGTTGAGGCTCACGACGGGTATCGTTATTTTCTAACCTTCACAGATGATTTGAGAAGATATGGGTGTATCTACTTAATGAAACACAAGTCTGAAACATTTGAAAAGTTCAAATAATTTTAGAGTGAAGTGGAGAATCATCGTAACAAGAAAATAAAGTTTCTACCATCTGATCGCGGAGGCGAATATTTGAGTTACAAGTTTACCCTTCATTTAAAACAATGTGGCATAGTTTCACAACTCACGCCACCTGGAACACCACAGCGTAATGGTGTGTCCGAATGTCATAACCGTACTTTATTAGATATGGTGCGATCTATGATGTCTCTTACCGATTTACCACTATCATTTTGGGGTTATGCATTAGAGATAGCTGCATTCACTTTAAATAGGGCACCGTCTAAATCTGTTGAGACGACACCGTATGAACTGTGGTTTGGCAAGAAACCTAAGCTGCCGTTTCTTAAAGTTTGGGGTTGCGATGCTTATGTGGAAAAGCTTCAGCCTAATAAGCTCGAACCCAAATCGGAGAAGTGCATCTTCATAGGATACCCAAAAGAAATTGTTGGGCACACCTTCTATCACAGATCCGAAGGCAAGATCTTCGTTGCTAAGAATGGATCCTTTCTAGAGAAGGAGTTTCTCTCGAAAGAAGTGAGTGGGAGGAAAGTAGAACTTGATGAGGTAATTGTACCTTCTCTCGAATTGGAAAGTAGTTCGTCACAGAAAACCATTCCTGTGATGCCTACACCAACTAGAGAGGAAGCTAATGATAATGATCATGAAACTTCAGATCAAGTTACTACTGAACCTCGTAGGTCAACCAGAGCACGATCCGCACCAGAGTGGTACGGTGGTCTTGTCCTGGAAGTCATGTTACTAGACCAAGACGAACCTATGGACTATGAGGAAGCGATGATGAGCCCAGATTCTGCAAAATGGCTTGAGGCCATGAAATCTGAGATGGGATCCATGTATGAGAACAAAGTATGGACTTTGGTTGACTTTCCCGATGATCGGCAAGCCATAGAGAATAAATGGATCTTCAAGAAGAAGACTGACGCTGATGGTAATGTTACTGTCTACAAAGCTTGACTTATCGCGAAAGGTTTTCGACAAGTTCAAGGAGTTGACTACGATGAGACCTTCTCACTCGCAGCGATGCTTAAGTCTGTCCGAATCATGTCAGCAATTACCGCATTTTATGATTACGAAATCTGGCAAATGGACGTCAAAACTGCATTCCTTAATGGATTTCTTAAAGAAGAGTTGTATAAGATGCAACCAGAAGGTTTTGTTGATCCTAAAGGTGCTAACAAAGTATGCAAGCTCCAGCGATCCATTTATGGACTGGTGCAAGCATCTCGGAGTTAGAATATACGCTTTGATGAGGTGATCAAAGCATATGGTTTTATACAGACTTTCGGAGAAGCCTGTATTTACAAGAAAGTGAGAGGGATCTCTGTAGCATTTCTAATATTATATGTCGATGACATATTGTTGATTAGAAATGATATAGAATTTCTGGATAGCATAAAAGGATACTTGAAGAAAAGTTTTTCAATGAAAGACCTCGGTGAAGCTGCTTATATATTGGGCATCAAGATCTATAGAGATAGATCAAGGCGTATATTGGGCATCAAGAAAAGTTTTGAAGAAGTTCAAAATGGATCGGTCAAAGAAAGGGTTCTTGCCTATGTTACAAGGTGTGGAATTGAGTCAAACTCAATGCCCGACCACTGCAGAAGATAGAGAGAAAATGAAAGTCATTCCCTATGCCTCAGCCATAGGTTCTATCATGTATGCTATGTTGTGTACCAGACCTGATGTGTGCCTTGATATAAGTCTAGCAGGGAGGTACCAAAGTAATCCAGGAGTGGATCACTGGACAGCGGTCAAGAACATCCTATAGTACCTGAAAAGGACTAAGGATATGTTTCTCTTTTATGGAGGTGACAAAGAGCTCGTCGTAAATTTTACGTCGATGCTAGCTTTGACACTGATCCGGATAACTCTAAGTCACAAAGCGGATACATATTTATATTGAATGGTGGAGCCGTCAGTTGGTGCAGTTCCAAGCAAAACGTCGTCGCAGGATCTACGTGTGAAGCGGAGTATATAGCTGCTTCAGAAGTAGCGAATGAAGGAGTCTGGATGAAGGTGTTCATATCCAATCTAGGTATAATACATAGTGCATCGGGTCCAATGAAAATCTTTTGTGACAATACTGGAGCAATTACCTTGGCGAAGGAATCCAGATTTCACAAAAGAACCAAACACATCAAGAGATGCTTCAACTCCACCCGTGATCAAGTCAAGGAGGGAGACATAGAGATTTGCAAAATACATACGGATCTGAATGTTGCAGATGTTGGGGATCATAGCAGAAATTTAAAATTTTCTACGCATCACCAAGATCAATCTATGGAGTCATCTAGCAACGAGAGAGAGAGGAGTGCATCTACATACCCTTGTAGATCGCGAGCGGAACCGTTCAAGGGAACGGGGTTGATGGAGTCATACTCGTCGTGATCCAAATCATCGATGACCGAGCGCCGAACGGACGGCACCTCCGCGTTCAACCCACGTACGGTTGGGGAAGACGTCTCCTCCTTCTTGATCCAGCAAGGGGGAAGGAGAGGCTGATGGAGATCCAGCAGCACGACGGCGTGGTGATGGAAGTAGCGGGGATCTCGGCAGGGCTTCGCCAAGCTCAGCAAGAGGGAGAGGTGTCACGGGAGGAAGAGGGAGGCGCCAGGGGCTGTGGTGCGGCTGCCCTCCCTCCCCTCCAATATATATAGGGGCCCTGGGGGGCGCCGGCCCCTGGGAGATCCAATCTCCAGGGGGGCGGCGGCGAAGGGGGGTGGCTTGCCCCCCAAGCCAAGTGGGGCGCCCCCACCCCAAGGGTTTCCAACCCTAGGCGCAGGGGCGAGGCCCAAAGGGGGCGCACCAGCCCACCAGGGGCTGGTTCCCCTCCCACTTCAGCCCATGGGGCCCTCTGGGATAGGTGGCCCCACCCGGTGGACCCCTGGGACCCTTCCGGTGGTCCCGGTACAATACCAGTGACCCCCGAAACTTTCCCGGTGGCCGAAACTGGACTTCCTATATATAATTCTTCACCTCCAGACCATTCCGGAACTCCTCCTGACGTCCGGGATCTCATCCGGGACTCCGAACAACTTTCGGATTTCCGCATACTAATATCTCTACAACCCTAGCGTCACCGAACCTTAAGTGTGTAGACCCTACGGGTTCGGGAGACATGCAGACATGACCGAGACGACTCTCCGGTCAATAACCAACAGCGGGATCTGGATACCCATGTTGGCTCCCACATGTTCCACGATGATCTCATCGGATGAACCATGATGTCGAGGATTCAATCAATCCCGTATACAATTCCCTTTGTCAATCGGTACGTTACTTGCCCGAGATTCGATCGTCGGTATCCCAATACGTCGTTCAATATCGTTACCGGAAAGTCACTTTACTCGTACCGTAATGCATGATCCCGTGACCAACCACTTGGTCACTTTGAGCTCATTATGATGATGCATTACCGAGTGGGCCCAGAGATACCTCTCTGTCATACGGAGTGACAAATCCCAGTCTCGATCCGTGTCAACCCAACAGACACTTTCAGAGATACCTGTAGTGTACCTTTATAGTCACCCAGTTACGTTGTGACGTTTGGTACACCCAAAGCACTCCTATGGCATCCGGGAGTTACACGACCTCATGGTCTATGGAAATGATACTTGACATTGGAAAAGCTCTAGCAAACGAACTACACGATCTTTGTGCTATGCTTAGGATTGGGTCTTGTCCATCACATCATTCTCCTAATGATGTGATCCCGTTATCAATGACATCCAATGTCCATAGTCAGGAAACCATGACTATCTGTTGATCAACGAGCTAGTCAACTAGAGGCTCACTAGGGACATGTTGTGGTCTATGTATTCACACATGTATTACGATTTCCGGATAACACAATTATAGCATGAACAATAGACAATTATCATGAACAAAGAAATATAATAATAACCATTTTATTATTGCCTCTAGGGCATATTTCCAACAGTCTCCCACTTGCACTAGAGTCAATAATCTAGTTACATTGTGATGAATCGAACACCCATAGAGTGCTGGTGTTGATCATGTTTTGCTCTAGGGAGAGGTTTAGTCAACGGATCTGCTGCATTCAGGTCCGTATGTACTTTACAAATATCTATGTCTCCATTTTGAACATTTTCACGAATGGAGTTGAAGCGACGCTTGATATGCATGGTCTTCCTGTGAAACCTGGGCTCCTTGGAAAGGGCAATAGCTCCAGTGTTGTCACAGAAGAGAGTCATCGGGCCCGACGCATTGGGAATCACCCCTAGGTCAGTAATGAACTCCTTTATCCAGATTGCTTCTTGTGCTGCCTCTGAGGCCGCCATGTACTCCGCTTCACATGTAGATCCCGCCACGACGCTTTGCTTGCAACTGCACCAGCTTACTGCCCCACCATTCAAAATGTACACGTATCCGGTTTGTGACTTAGAGTCATCCAGATCTGTGTCGAAGCTAGCGTCGACGTAACCCTTTACGACGAGCTCTTCGTCACCTCCATATACGAGAAACATATCCTTAGTCCTTTTCAGGTACTTCAGGATATTCTTGACCGTTGTCCAGTGTTCCATGCCGGGATTACTTTGGTACCTTCCTACCAAACTTATGGCAAGGTTTACATCAGGTCTGGTACACAGCATGGCATACATAATAGACCCTATGGCCGAGGCATAGGGGACGACACTCATCTTTTCTCTATCTTCTGCCGTGGTCGGGCATTGAGCCGTGCTCAATTGCACACCTTGCAATAAAGTCAAGAACCCCTTCTTGGACTGGTCCATATTGAACTTCTTCAATATCTTGTCAAGGTACGTACTTTGTGAAAGACCAATAAGGCGTCTCGATCTATCTCTATAGATCTTGATGCCTAATATATAAGCAGCTTCTCCAAGGTCCTTCATTGAAAAACACTTATTCAAATAGGCCTTTATACTTTCCGAGAATTCTATATCATTTCCCATCAACAGTATGTCATCCACATATAATATGAGAAATGCTACAGAGCTCCCACTCACTTTCTTGTAAACACAGGCTTCTCCATAAGTCTGCGTAAACCCAAACGCTTTGATCATCTCATCAAAGCGAATGTTCCAACTCCGAGATGCCTGCACCAGCCCATAGATTGATCGCTAGAGCTTGCATACTTTGTTAGCATTCTTAGGATCGACAAAACCTTCCGGCTGCATCATATACAATTCTTCCTTAAGGAAGCCATTAAGAAATGCCGTTTTGACGTCCATTTGCCATATCTCATAATCATAGAATGCGGCAACTGCTAACATGATTCGGACGGACTTCAGCTTCACTACGGGTGAGAAAGTCTCATCGTAGTCAACCCCTTGAACTTGTCGATAACCCTTAGCGACAAGTCGAGCCTTATAGATGGTCACATTACCATCCGCGTCTGTCTTCTTCTTAAAGATCCATTTATTTTCTATGGCTCGCCGATCATCGGGCAAGTCAGTCAAAGTCCATACTTCGTTTTCATACATGGATCCTATCTCGGATTTCATGGCTTCTAGCCATTTGTCGGAATCTGGGCCCGCCATTGCTTCTTCATAGTTCGAAGGTTCTCCGTTGTCTAACAACATGATTTCCAAGATAGGGTTGCCGTACCACTCTGGCGCGGAACGTGTCCTCGTGGACCTACAAAGTTCAGTAGGAGCTTGATCTGAAGTACCTTGATCATCATCATCATTAACTTCCTCTCTAGTCGGTGCATGCACCACATGAACATTTTCCTGAGCTGCGCTACTTTCCGGTTCAAGAGGTAGTACTTCATCAAGTTCCACTTTCCTCCCACTTATTTCTTTCGAGAGAAACTCTTTCTCCGAAAAGGGCCCGTTCTTGGCAACAAAGATCTTGCCTTCGGATCTGAGGTAGAAGGTATACCCAATGGTTTCCTTAGGGTATCCTATGAAGACGCATTTCTCCGACTTGGGTTCGAGCTTTTCAGGTTGAAGTTTCTTGACATAAGCATCGCATCCCCAAACTTTTAGAAACGACAGCTTAGGTTTCTTCCCAAACCATAATTCATACGGTGTCGTCTCAACAGATTTAGACGGTGCCCTATTTAAAGTGAATGTGGCAGTCTCTAAAGCATAGCCCCAAAATGAGAGCGGTAGATCAATAAGAGACATCATAGATCACACCATATCCAATAGAGTGCGATTACGACGTTCGAACACACCATTACGCTGAGGTGTTCCAGGCAGCGTGAGTTGTGAAACAATTCCACATTTCCTTAAGTGTGTGCCAAATTCGTGACTCAAATATTCCCCTCCACAATCTGATCGTAAGAACTTTATTTTCCTGTCACGTTGATTCTCAACCTCACTCTGAAATTCCTTGAACTTTTCAAAGGTCTCAGACTTGTGTTTCATTAGGTAGACATACCCATATCTACTCAAGTCATCAGTGAGAGTGAGAACATAACGATAGCCACCGCGAGCCTCAACACTCATTGGACCGCACACATCAGTATGTATGATTTCCAATAAGTTGGTTGCTCGCTACATTATTCCGGAGAATGGAGTCTTGGTCATTTTGCCCATGAGGCATGGTTCGCATGTGTCAAATGATTCATAATCGAGAGACTCTAATAGTCCATCAGCATGGAGCTTCTTCATGCGCTTGACACCAATGTGACCAAGGCGGCAGTGCCACAAGTATGTGGGACTATCATTATCAACTTTACATCTTTTGGTATTCACACTATGAATATGTGTAACATCACGCTCGAGATTCATTAAGAATAAACCATTGACCAGCGGGGCATGACCATAAAACATATCTCTCATATAAATAGAACAACCATTATTCTCGGATTTAAATGAGTAGCCATCTCGCATTAAACGAGATCCAGATACAATGTTCATGCTCAAAGCTGGCACTAAATAACAATTATTGAGGTTTAAAACTAATCCCGTAGGCAAATGTAGAGGTAGCGTGCCGACGGCGATCACATCGACCTTGGAACCATTCCCGACGCGCATCGTCACCTCGTCCTTCGCCAGTCTCCGCTTATTCCGCAGCTCCTGTTTTGAGTTACAAATATGAGCAACCGCACCGGTATCAAATACCCAGGAGCTACTACGAGTACTGGTAAGGTACACATCAATTACATGTATATCACATATACCTTTGGTGTTGCCGGCCTTCTTGTCCGCTAAGTATTTGGGGCAGTTCTGCTTCCAGTGACCACTTCCCTTGCAATAAAAGCACTCAGTCTCAGGCTTGGGTCCATCCTTTGGCTTCTTCCCGGCAACTGGCTTACCGGGCGCGGCAACTCCCTTGCCGTCCTTCTTGAAGTTCTTCTTACCCTTGCCTTTCTTGAACTTAGTGGTTTTATTCACCATCAACACTTGATGTTCCTTTTTGATCTCCACCTCTGCTGATTTCAGCATTGAATATACCTCAGGAATGGTCTTTTCCATCCCCTGCATATTGAAGTTCATCACAAAGCTCTTGTAGCTCGGTGGAAGCGACTGAAGGATTCTGTCAATGACCGCGTCATCTGGGAGATTAACTCCCAGCTGAGTCAAGCGGTTGTGTAACCCAGACATTTTGAGTATGTGCTCACTGACAGAACTATTTTCCTCCATCTTACAACTGAAGAACTTGTCGGAGACTTCATATCTCTCGACCCGGGCATGAGCTTGGAAAACCATTTTCAGCTCTTCGAACATCTCATATGCTCCGTGTTGCTCAAAACGCTTTTGGAGCCCCGGTTCTAAGCTGTAAAGCATGCCGCACTGAACGAGGGAGTAATCATCAGCACGTGACTACCAAGCGTTCATAACGTCTTGGTTCTCTGGGATTGGTGCATCACCTAGCGGTGCTTCTAGGACATAATCTTTCTTGGCAACTATGAGGATGATCCTCAGGTTCCGGACCCAGTCCGTATAGTTGCTGCCATCATCTTTCAGCTTAGTTTTCTCTAGGAACACGTTGAAGTTGAGGGCAACGTGGGCCATTTGATCTACAAGACATATTGTAAAGATTTTAGACTAAGTTCATGATAATTAAGTTCATCTAATCAAATTATCCAATGAACTCCCACTCAGATAGACATCCCTCTAGTCATCTAAGTGAAACATGATCCGAGTCAACTAGGCCGTGTCCGATCATCACGTGAGACGGACTAGTCAACATCGGTGAACATCTTCATGTTGATCGTATCTTCTATACGACTCATGCTCGACCTTTCGGTCTTCCGTGTTCCGAGGCCATGTCTGTACATGCTAGGCTCGTCAAGTCAACCTAAGTGTATTGCGTGTGTAAATCTGGCTTACACCCGTTGTATTCGAACGTTAGAATCTATCACACCCGATCAACACGTGGTGCTTCGAAACAACGAACCTTCGCAACGGTGCACAGTTAGGGGGAACACTTTCTTGAAATTATTATAAGGGATCATCTTATTTACTACCGTCGTATTAAGCAAATAAGAAGTAAAACATGATAAACATCACATGCAATCAAATAGTGACATGATATGGCCAATATCATTTTGCTCCTTTTGATCTCCATCTTCGGGGCGCCATGATCATCTTCGTCACCGGCATGACACCATGATCTCCATCATCATGATCTCCATCATCGTGTCTTCATGAAGTTGTCACGCCAACGATTACTTCTACTTCTACGGCTAACGTGTTTAGCAATAAAGTAAAGTAATTTACATGGCGTTATTCAATGACACGCAGGTCATACAAAAAATAAAGACAACTCCTATGGCTCCTGCGGGTTGTCATACTCATCGACATGCAAGTCGTGATTCCTATTACAAGAACATGATCAATCTCATACATCACATATATCATTCATCACATCTTCTGGCCATATCACATCACAAGGCATATGCTGCAAAAACAAGTTAGACGAACTCTAATTGTTGTTGCATGTTTTTTACGTGGCTTCTATAGGTTTCTAGCAAGAACGTTTCTTACCTACGTAAAACCACAACGTGATATGCCAATTACTATTTACCCTTCATAAGGACCCTTTTCATCGAATCCGGCCCGACTAAAGTGGGAGAGACAGACACCCGCTAGCCACCTTATGCAACTAATGCATGTCAGTCGGTGGAACCTGTCTCACGTAAGCGTACGTGTAAGGTCGGTCCGGGCCGCTTCATCCCACGATGCCGCTGAATCAAGATAAGACTAGTAGCGGCAAGTAAATTGACATGATCTACGCCCACAACAATCTTGTGTTCTACTCGTGCATAGTAACTACGCATAGACCTAGCTCATGATGCCACTGTTTGGGGATCGTAGCAGAAATTTAAAATTTTCTACACATCACCAAGATCAATCTATGGAGTCATCTAGCAATGAGAGAGAGGAGTGCATCTACATACCCTTGTAGATCGCGAGCGGAAGCGTTCAAGTGAACGGGGTTGATGGAGTCGTACTCGTCGTGATCCAAATCACCGATGACCGAGCGCCGAACGGACGGCACCTCCGCGTTCAACACACGTACGGTTGGGGAAGACGTCTCCTCCTTCTTGATCCAGCAAGGGGGAAGGAGAGGTTGATGGAGATCCAGCAGCACGACGGCGTGGTGGTGGAAGTAGCGGGGATCTCGGCAGGGCTTCGCCAAGCTCAGCAAGAGGGAGAGGTGTCACGGGAGGGAGAGGGAGGCGCCAGGGGCTGTGGTGCGGCTGCCCTCCCTCCCCTCCAATATATATAGGGGCCCTGTGGCCGCCGGCCCCTGGGAGATCCAATCTCCAGGGGGGCGGCGGCCAAGGGGGGCGGCTTGCCCCCCAAGCCAAGTGGGGCGCCCCCACCCCTAGGGTTTCCAACCCTAGGCGCAGGGGGAGGCCCAAAGGGGGGTGCACCAGCCCACCAGGGGCTGGTTTCCCTCCCACTTCAGCCCATGGGGCCCTCCGGAATAGGTGGCCCCACCCGGTGGACCCATGGGACCCTTCCGGTGGTCCCGGTACAATACCGGTGACCCCCGAAACTTTCCCGGTGACCGAAACTGGACTTCCCATATATAATTCTTCACCTCCGGACCATTCCGGAACTCCTCGTGACGTCCGGGATCTCATCCGGGACTCCGAACAACTTTCGGATTTCCGCATACTAATATCTCTACAACCCTAGCGTTACCGAACCTTAAGTGTGTAGACCCTACGGGTTCGGGAGACATGCAGACATGACCGAGACGACTCTCCGGTCAATAACCAACAGCGGGATCTGGATACCCATGTTGGCTCACACATGTTCCACGATGATCTCATCGGACGAACCATGATGTCGAGGATTCAATCAATCCCGTATACAATTCCCTTTGTCAATCGGTACGTTACTTGCCCGAGATTCGATCGTCGGTATCCCAATACCTCGTTCAATCTCGTTACCGGCCGTAATGCATAATCCCGTGACCAACCACTTGGTCACTTTGAGCTCATTATGATGATGCATTACCGGGTGGGCCCAGAGATACCTCTCCGTCATACGGAGTGACAAATCCCAGTCTCGATCCGTGTCAACCCAACAGACACTTTCAGAGATACTTGTAGTGTACCTTTATAGTCACCCAGTTACGTTGTGACGTTTGGTACACCCAAAGCACTCCTACGGCATCCGGGAGTTACACGACCTGATGGTCTAAGGAAATGATACTTGACATTGGAAAAGCTCTAGCAAACGAACTACACGATCTTTGTGCTATGCTTAGGATTGGGTCTTGTCCATCACATCATTCTCCTAATGATGTGATCCCGTTATCAATGACATCCAATGTCCATAGTCAGGAAACCATGACTATCTGTTGATCAACGAGCTAGTCAACTAGAGGCTCACTAGGGACATGTTGTGGTCTATGTATTCACACATGTATTACGATTTCCGGATAACACAATTATAGCATGAACAATAGACAATTATCATGAACAAAGAAATATAATAATAACCATTTTATTATTGCCTCTAGGGCATATTTCCAACAGCAGACCCATTTACTAAGCCTCTTCCACGAGCAAAACATGATCAGCACCAAGACTCCATGGGTGTTAGAATCATTACATTGTAATCTAGATTATTGACTCTAGTGCAAGTGGGAGACTAAAGGAAATATGCCCTAGAGGCAATAATAAAGTTGTTATTTACATTTCCTTATATCGTGATAAATGTTTTTTATTCATGCTAGAATTGTATTAACCGGAAACTTGATACATGTGTGGATACATAGACAAAACACAGTGTCCCTAGTAAGCCTCTACTAGACTAGCTCGTTAATCAAAGATGGTTAAGTTTCCTAACCATAGACATGTGTTGTCATTTGATGAACGGGATCACATCATTAGGAGAATGATGTGATGGACAAGACCCATCCATTAGCTTAGCATAATGATCGTTAAGTTTTATTGATATTGCTTTCTTCATGACTTGTACATATTCCTTTGACTATGAGATTATGCAACTCTCGGATACCGGAGGAATACCTTGTGTGCTATCAAACGTCACAATGTAACTGGGTGATTATAAAGAAGCTCTACAGGTATCTCCGAAGGTGTTTGTTGGGTTGGCACAGATCGAGATTAGGATTTGTCACTCCGAGTATCGGAGAGGTATCTCTAGGCCCTCTTGGTAATGCACATCATAATAAGCCTTGCAAGCAATGTGACTAATGAGTTAGTTACGGGATGATGTATTACGCAACGAGTAAAGAGACTTGTCGGTAATGAGATTGAACTAGGTATGAATATACCGACGATCAAATCTCGGGCAAGTAACATACCGATGACAAAGGGAATAACGTATGTGTGGGAACCAATATGAGCATCCAGGTTTCGCTATTGGTTATTGACCGGAGAGGTGTCTCGGTCATGTCTACATAGTTCTCAAACCCGTAGGGCCCGCACGCTTAATGTTCGATGACGATTTTTATTATATGAGTTATGTGATTTGGTGACCGAATGTTGTTCGGAGTCCCGGATGAGATCACGGACATGACGAGGAGTCATCGGGTACATATCGGAGTACTGGGGGGGTTACCGGAAGCCCTCGGGGGAAGATATGGGCCATATGGGCCATAGGAGGGGAGCACACCAGTCCACAAGGGGTGGCGCCCCCCTTATGGTAGGAGGCCGAATAGGAGAAGGAGATGGGGGTTCGGCTCCCCTTTCCTTCCTCCTCCCTCTTCCCTCTTTTCCCCTCCGGAAAAAGGAAAGGGGGCAGGCCGAATTGGACGAGGGGCCGAAGTAGGATTCCTCCTACTTGGGCGTGCCCTAGGCTGCCTCTCCCCCTCCCTCCTTTATATAAGTGGGGAGGGGGCGCCTAGAAGACACACCAACCATTGTTAGCCGTGTGCGGCGCCCCCCTCCATAGTTTACGCCTCCGGTCATATCACGTAGTGCTTAGGCGAAGCCCTGCACGGACCACTTCAGCATCACCGTCACCACGCCGTCGTGCTGACGGAACTCTCCCTCGACACTTTGCTGGATCAAGGGTTCGAGGGATGTCATCGAGCTGAACGTGTGCAGAACTCGGAGGTGTCGTACGTTCAGTGCTCGATCGGTCGGAACGAGAAGAAGTTCGACTACGTCAACCGCGTTGTCAAATGCTTCCGCTTTCAGTCTACGAGGGTACGTGGACACATTCTCCCCCTCTCGTTGTTATCCTTCTCCTAGATAGATCTTGCGTGAGCGTAGGAATTTTTTTGAAATTGCATGCTACGTTTCCCAACAGTTGGTCTCCACTCTATAGGCAGTGGGGCAGCATTGGGTGGCACTGGTGATTGCATCATGTGTGGCCAACCGATGATGGTGTTGTACCTGTCAGACTCAGCCCATAGTGATGCTTAGCCTACAGTGGTGGTATGCTCTACTCCTTGCGTGACGACAATGGTCTTGAGGAATGCGGTGGCAGTTGGATGACGCGAACGTCGCACATAGTGGTGGACGGCGGGCGATCGAGTTCTGATGAGGCTTCCCTACCAGGTTCGCTACCTGAATGCTCGAGGTTGTGTCTGGAACCGTCGCCAAAGGACTTTGGTGAAGATGGGTCGAGGCTGCTGGATGGACTATGGGTTATGGCCGCTCTGGTGGCTTTATGTTTGCAGTTTGAGTCCAAACATTGCTGAAGAGTTGAGGATACAGGATTGCCCCTTCAGTGGGTTCTTGGTGGCATTGGTGACCTTGTTGATCCTGACGGACGTGCTCTGATCTGCTCCACACACACGTGGTACGTCCTGTATGTTCAGTCGGGAAGGCATTCCGTCGAGCAGGCCCACACATGGTATGAAGTAGTTATCTTTCATGGTGAAAACCCAAGCTCTAGCCTCCAGGGATGGATATGACAATGGTGGTGCTCTCGTGTTGTTCCCTTCTTGCAATCATCGTCGTTGAAGCACTTTTCTCACAGTCCAGAGTTCTGTCATCGGTGGTGGTTGATGTTGATGCTTGCGACTGCATGCTTGAGTTCACTTCAAAATGAAATTTGGATGTCACTTTCAACTCCTTTTTCTCTGTGTTGCATATTTTTATGCAACATTATGAATCAATAAAATTTGTCTATTATGGGAAAATAATAATGAAATTGACCTCCTAAATTCCTTTTCCTCTCCAATTACTATTATCTATCCAATTTCCGTCACTATCACTGATTTCCTCCACCAAACACAATGTCACGGAAAAATGTGGCTCCTGAGTCCTGACCAGCGAACGAACGGAAATGCAACTCTTGACCAGCGAGTGAGCCGACTCACCGAGCCGGAAAGAAGCTCGGTTCCGAGCCGGGCTCGGGCCGCCTGGGCCCGCGCCAAATCCGCCTTTGCCTCGCTATCGCCGCACGTAATCAATCCCTCCCTGTTCCTCGGAATTTCCTATTCGCCGCTCTCTGCGGCAAGAAGTCGCGGGTTCACACAGGCGGTCGATCCGATAGGTCGTATTGGGCCGGCCTGTTTAAGCGCTTTCAGCGTTCCCGGTTTTGGGAACCTTCTAGAGGTTCCCAGCCGGTTTTTTACGGTTTTGAGAACCTTCTAGAAGGTTCCTGAACAGGATTTCTTAGTTTTTTGTTTATCTTTTCTTTTTCTTTTTTCTGTTTTTTTTCCTTTTCTCTCCTTGTTTCCTTTTTCTGTTTATTTTATTTACTTATTTCTTTTTGTTTCTTTTTTCTCCGATTTTCTTTTCTTTTTTCCTTTTTCTTTCTCAGATTTCTTTTTCTTTTTCAAAAAATGTTCACATTTTACAAAAAAAATTCATTTTTACGAAAAATGTTCCTGTTTTCAAATTTTATTCATAACTTGCAAAATTTGTTCGCTTTGTTTAAAAAACTGTTCATAATTTCATGAAATGTTCCATTTTCAAATATTTGTTCAAAAATTCAAAAAATATTCGTGGTTTCAATTTTTTCCAAAATTTCATAATTTGTTCGCAACTTCAAAAAAGTTTCATGTTTTTCAAAAACATTTTCTGCAGTTTCAAATTTTCTGTTCGCATAGGCAAAATATGTTCTTGTCTATGAAAATGTTCAGAAATTCAAAATATGTACGCACTTTTTCAAAATATAGACATTTTTCTGAATTTTTGAACAAATTTCAGGTTCGAGGACATTTTTTTTGGAATGTTTCAAAAATTGTTCACGTTTCAAAAATTGTTTGCAATTTTCAAAAAATGATCGTTTTTCATATTTTGTTTTGGTACGGTTTTCTTTAAAAAAATCACATCTTTAAAAAATTGTTCATCATTCTAAAAAATTGTTCCCGTTTTCAAAAAAAAATCACAAATTAAAAAATGCTCCTCTTTTTGAAAAGTGTTCACAAATTCAAAAACTGTTCGCATTTTGTCAAAACTTGTTCATGACTGTGAATTTTTGTTCAGAATTTAACAGAATGTTCATATTTTTCAGGATTTGTTCACAAATTCAAAATATGTTCCTGTTTTTAGTTTTTTTCAACAATTCAAAATATTGTTCACATTTTTCAAAAAACTTGTCTGTTTTTATCAAAACTGATCGTAATTTTAAAAAATGTTCCTTTTTTCGATATTTGTCCACAACTTCAAAATTGTTCCTTTTTAAAATTTGATTACATATTGAAAAATAAAACTCGTGTGTGTTCGTAAAAAAGTTCTTACATTGAAAAATATATTCAGAAATTACAAGAAAAGATCGAAAAAATAAAAAATAACCGGATCTGGTGATGTGACTAGTTCTATAGTGTTCGCATTGCCATATCACCATAAGCATCAATCAGGCGTAGTGGTCAGGTACCTCGCTCTACAAGTGCGCGGTCGTGAGATTGATTCCTCCCTGAAACTTTGCGTTTTTCTTTCATTTTTACACCGCTCGCTGCCTGTGTGGGCCGGCCCAGTCGGGGAGCGCCCTGTGCGAAGCCCCGACTGGTTGCCGCAGTAAGCGGCACATAGGTGCTCCCCTGTTTCCTCCCCGCTCGTCTCAGCTAGCACGCGTGCCTTGTTCCCCTGTCCACAGATTCCACACCCCCGCCATAGTACGCGATGCCGCAGCTGAGCCTGAGCACCAACGTGCCGGTGGACGCCGTCGCCGCCGCCGACATACTCAGGGACTGCTCCAGGGCGTTCGCCAGGATCATCGGCAAGCCAGAATCCGTAGCCCCCACCAACTAAACCCCTCCCTCCCCGGCGCGCGCTCCGTCTGCTCGACGGAATGCCTTCCCGATTTAGACTGCGTTGCTGACCCGCTGCCCTTTGTGGCGCAGTACGTGACGGTGTCGATCGACGGGTCGGTGCCGACGTCGTTCGCGGGGAGCGAGGAGCCCGCGGCGTAGGGGGAGATCATGTCCATCGGGGGCCTCGGCCCGGGCGTCAACGGCAAGCTCAGCGCCGCCCTCGCCGACATCCTCGAGGCCAAGCTCTCCGTCAGCGCCAGCAGGTTCTACGTCAAGTTCGACGATGTCCAGGCACACACACACATTGATCCATTGGGAGTAAATCTGTACTGTAGTTGACAACAAGAAATGTACCGTGTTTTTGTGTTGTGATGATGATGTGCCTCGTTTTGCGCTGCAGGGGTACAATGTGGGCTTCAACGGAACCACGTTCTAAGACAAATCCATCAGAAGAAAGATGTTGGCGACAGTAGTGAACCAGTAGCATACCATGCCCCACTGTGTATCATCTGCATCTTGGATTTTCGTCAGTTAATATTTCTCACATATCTGAACTACTACTGGTACTGTGATTTTAAGTCAACACAATGCAAGTTCTGCTTTTGTTTGCTTATTTGTTCAGTTACATAGAAACACAAAGTGAAAATAATCCAACCACTCCAGTTTTTCTTTTTAGAAAAGGAGGATGACCCCCGGCCTCTGCATCTGGGCAATGCATGAGGCCACTTTATTAATTATTCTCACAAGACCTTACAAAGTTATACAACAGTAAGACTAAAGCCACCGTCTAGGCAACATCTGCCGCTACTCCTATCTAGTTGATGTAGGGATGCTGATAGTCTGGGCCTAATACCAAACAGACCTCGCAGCCAAACCTAACATCTATGACCTGAGGTCCCAACCAGGACGCCTGCCGGGTATGGGGCACCCACCAGTCCGGCGCACTCTTCAACCCGGACGCCTGCCGGGTATGAGGCCGCCGCAGCCACCTGCCACCAACCCATCTTCAGAGTTGTACTGTTGCATCTACCGTGCCAGGTCTCTCTGCCATCGACGCCACCACGACACCAGACAGCGTCGCCCTCCTGCGCGAGTCCATCCTCGCACATCGGACGACGAATCTGCACTGCGCCACGCCATCGAGATCCGTCGCCATCAATGTGTAGGATGAAGCATCGCTCCACCTAAGATGCGGTCCACTGGTCCCTCGAGCCCGTGCACACCTCCAAGAGCGACGCCCCCAAGGGGGGAACGACATAAGAATGCCGCCGTCTTCCGATCAACTGATCTAGGGTTTCCCCCGGAGGTAGCAGACAGTGACCTTGAAACTCTCCTCGGCGATGCCTTCAAGAAGGGAATGTCGCAAAATAGCGCCGCCACCGCCGGCTTTGGCAGTAAGCCAAAAGCAAGTTTTCACCCGGATCTGTTCGAAGGACCTCCATCAAGCATCTCGTGCACGGATCGCCGCCATCTCTGCCGGGGACTGGACGATGGATCCAGGCCGCCGCCGCCTGACCGGCCACGGCACCACCGCGGTGCCTAAGCCGGCGCCGTCAGGCCCACCATGCCCGCCTGTAGACGCCCTCCAGATCTGCTGGCCCGCGGACGAGGCCCGCGATCTGGGCCGCTGCCATAGGTGCTCCTCGGCCGCGGGAAGAACGCGCCTGCGCTGTCGTTGCCGTCACACTCGCCGCCGGGCGCCCGCTGCTCCTTGCCGCCGGTGCACCGTCGATCCATGAGCCGCCGCCGCTGACAGGAGATCGCCATCACCGCGCGAGGGAGAGGGCCCCGCCGCCGCCGTCATTGGCCAGGCAACGCCGGCCTGGCCTCGGGCGGCGGCAGGAGGAGGGAGAGAGGAGCGGAGGCCTAGGGCCGGCGCGGTAGATCGCCCTCCGTGTCGCCAGGGGCTGGCGACGCGGGGGTTTCGTTGGACCTGGACTCCAGTTGAGGGCTTGAGAGTTCAGAATTCTTCGGATGAGTTCTTTCCCAGGGGAATAGGAGTAATAACTTTGACCACCATTGCATCAGCACATTCAGTGTGTACATCAGCATATGGTGGTACTACATTGCATATTACAAGGGGGCTTCAGAGTTTATACATTTTAAGCCAAACAGAAAACACCATACAAACTGCAGTTTTCTAGCTCTTGAAGAAACAAGACAAATTTGAAGGTAGAAGCAAACAAGGTCACTTGAAAGTTTAGGCCTTCCATACATAGAGCAGCTTCTAAAATTACAACTTACAATCATGGGGAGAAGAGAAGATTACAACTTACACAAGCTTCTTCATAACCCAATTCTTAATTAACCGAATTCCGCTTCTACAATACAGTAGTCCATATACATAGAGTAGTGTCTAAGATTACAAACTTACAATCAGGGAAAAAAAAAGAAGATTACAACTTACACAAGCTTCTTCATAACCGAATTCCGCTTCTACAACACAGTAGTCTATGTATATACTACCAAGTACTGACCCACAGCTAGAGAAATCCATACGCCGTTTATTGTACACATATTTACATAAACAGGTCACTCGACGGCATTGTGATAATTGCATTAAAGCTTTATACGAAGAATGAACATGTGAAGGCCCTGGTGTGGCACACTGCTCTCACATGTTCATTCCTGCTTGTCACATATTCACCATCCTGGCGGCCCCAGGGTGGTACTGGAGCATCTCCTGCCACAACATTTCTCGGATCATATCTGTGCCAATGTTTTCATCTATGTCGAGATCGATGGGCACCTGAGCAGGAGGGTTTGCGCTGGGATCATACAGCGGGGACATGTAGGGGTGCTCCAGAGCCTGGGTGACACTGATCCTCTTGGAAGGGTCGAAGACAAGCATCTTCTGCAACAGATCAATGGCAAGAGGGTGCGCGTGCGGGTACATGATACTGAGGGGCATCCCCGGGGTGTATGGAAGGGATTTAATGTAGTTGCCAGCTTTTGGGTTGTCAATGAACGCGAGATCAGCCTTGCTCATGGTGCCAAGAACATTGACTATAAGCTTAAGCTGATTAAGGCACTCAGTTCCTGGAAAGATCGGCTTGCGGCCAAGTAGCTCAGCAAAGATGCAGCCAACAGACCAGACATCTATGGAAGTGCCATAGTTGTCGCAGCAGAGTAGCAGCTCGGGAGCTCTGTACCAGCGGGTGACAACGTATTCTGTCATAAACTGACCTTTAGTGTTATTTGTGCGGGCCAGACCAAAGTCACAGATCTTCAGGTCACAGTTCGCATTGACCAGAAGGTTCCCAGGCTTCAGGTCTCTATGGAGTATCCCCGCTGAATGAAGGTACTTCAGTCCTCGGAGCAGCTACAGTCAAGGAAAATGGTGGGGGTCTTAGATTATTGATTGATCGACAAATATGAGAGAAAAAGGATCAGCAGAAAAAGGAGAAGATGACATGGTAACAAACAAGACTAATCTGTAGGACAACTATTTAATTATCGGTCCGATGCAAGATGCTCAAGTTCAGTTTCTACATAGTTTTCCTCAAATAATTTACAGAGGCTCAAGTTATAGGTTCATGCAAATACCATATTCATGTCTGCTGTGTATTAGGTTGCTTTTAAGAAATGCACTTCCAGGGCACAAGCACCATTAGGGAGCAGCTATAGAAGCTAAGCTACTACTAGACATATTCAAATTGACATGTGCTTCTTCCATAAATTAGCAGATTGTTCTTTGGCAACTTAACTAGTTAAAACCCAACAGCTTTAGATAGATCACGAACTTAATGCAAATTAGTATGAACTGCAAAAACAACATTATACTAGCGTACACCTGAAGCATGAACAAACTAGCTTATGTCAGAATGGTGAACAGATGAAAGACTACATGGATAAGCGTTATGCAAAGGTAAAAATGAAAAACAGAGCCGACGCATACCTGAAAAAGGAAATACTGGCAGTGGTCATTGGACAGCGGCTGAGACGACTTGACTATCTGATGCAGATCCATGTCCATGAGCTCGGAGACCAAGTAGACATCCTTGAAGCTCCTCCTATGTATCGGCATCATTATATCCTTCAAGGCAATGACATTCTCATGGCGCAGGTGCCGAAGGAGCTTCAGCTCGCGCAGCGTCCTCAGCGCATCCAGGCGGTTGTCAAAGACGTTGTTTATCTTCTTGATGGCGACCTTCTCGTTGGTCTCCTGGTTGATCGAGGAGCAAACTATCCCGTAGGCTCCTCTCCCGATGGGCTTGATCGGCACGTACTTGGTGTCGATCTCGAACATGGTCTGCCACATGGTGTAGTAGTGCTTCCCGTGGTTTCCCATGCCGTTCGGGGGATCCACCATCATTGCCATTTTCTGCGGAGAAGAGGGAAACATAGAGTTATCTATTAATTGAGAACAATGGAAGCATAACAAGGAAAAAGTTTACTAGTTTAGGGTGCCAATTTAATTTTGCCAAGTCTTATCAGCTTGACCCATGGTACTGACAGTCTCTGTTTCCACCCCACACACAATTCATCATCACGGAGGCGGAGGCAAAGGCAGAGAGCGACCGAGCAGGAGGGCTCTCTGTCTATTTTTTTTGTTTCGGGGAAGGAAGGAAGGAACGAACGAACGAGCGTACGCACGCACGTAGCTCCACTGGACTTGGGGGAGTGGTGATGAGGAAGATGGCGATGGGTGCCGCTCAGGTACAGCGAAGGGGCGGGCAGATAGCGAGATGGAACACGCGGCAGGCTGAGGAAGACGATGAGAAAGGCCTCATGTGGCCGCCCTATATATACCCGCCGCCCTGCCCACCTGGCCGGCCTCGGGACACATGGCCACTGCCGTTCCTAGGGACCGGGATCAGGGTCGACGAGTCGCCGCCGCTTCTTCCGGGTAAGCCGCCCACCCGCTTTCCGGCAACGCCTCGTACGTGCGCGGCCGGCCCCGCCACCGCGTAGCGTGCGGCGCTGGAGCGACGGCTGGTGATCCGTCGGGGGCGCGTGCCCGGCGTCGGGCGGGGCCACGAGGGCGCGCTGCGCTCGGGCGGTAGAGTAAAATGTGGGTCGTTTTCCTGATCGGTGCAGCGGTTGGGTTGCTTCTCCGCCGCGCGCGCCTTTCCTTCCCCCGTTGACCCGGCAGGCGGCAGCGGCGCGTACGGTAAGGAGGAGTTACGCGAGGGCTGTCAAACCATCTCCAACGGCCGCACAAAAAATTTCACGCGGAATAAAAGTTATAGCACGTCATTGTAGCACTTTTATTGTGCCGGGACCCACATTACTTTAGTAAACGCCCAAAAACGTGTGCTCACAAAAGCACGCAGTGCAAATTATGAAGCGTGCGCAATCCGGGGCCCAAAATATGCTGTGCGCGATAGCTTTTTCAGCGCGTGCCCAAAACTTTTTAGCGCACGTAATATTTTACAGTATCTGTTGAAGATGTTCGGCGTCACAAAAATGAAATTTTAACGCGCGGAGCTTTTTTGGGCGTCTATTGAAGATGCTCTCATGATTTCGCCGTGTGATTCGAGTTGGGCGGGTCTAACGTCCAGGATATTTGGGAGCATCCCATCCACATCCATGATGATCAGCCAGTGGTTACGCTTATGCACTCGGCTGCCCGATTATATATTTTATTAAGCGATGCCAGATACTGATACTGTATTCTTTGATCATCCTGGGTTATCCTCCAGCTTTGGGTCACTGCAAGCGGTTACGCCTTGCGAGGTCAGCTGCCTAATTCTGTTTGATCAACATTTTGAGTCCTAACGTTTTTAGCTTTTGAGCTGCTTCTTTACACAAACTTTCCATACACGATCTATTCATATCAAATATCACGTCAATACAAAGAATACCAGAAGTGATCTATTTTCGCAGACCACCTAGCGATGAGTACAAACACTTGAGCGAGCTGAATGTTGCTACTGTCATCGCCCCCCCCCCCCCCCCCCCCCTCAGGAGTCAGACAAACCTTAGGGCAGTTAAAACTAAGACCCAAAGGACCAGCGTACCAATCAACAACTGTCACCGATGACAAGAAACGTAGATGGAAGGGATCCAACCTATAGACACTTGAATGCAGACGAACGAAGAACGGGTCCAAACAGATCCAGCAAAGACAAACACCGATGAAATACCGCGAGATCCGCGGAAGACACACCTCCACACGCCATCTGACGATGCGAGACACATAGTTGGGACGGAGGATAGGAGGGGAGAACCTTATTTCATCTCCAGGGAGCTACAACCACTAGAAGAAAAAGACCCATTTGTCCCGGTTCTGGAACCGGGACTAAAGCCCATGACCTTTAGTCCCGGTTCGCTTACGGACCGGGACAGGTGGGGCTCCACATAGCCGCTTCGGAGAGCAGGCAGGAGGGCCTTTGGTCCCGGTTGGTAACACCAATCGGGACCAAAAACATCCACGCATTAGCAGCTCAGGAGCTGGGGTTTTTGTTTTTTTAGGGGGGGGGGGGGGGTTGTCGTGGATCGAGGACTGACAGTAGAATGGGGGGTAGGTATGAGGAGGCAAGATCCTGGCTATGGTAAAGTTGTACACACAAGTTTTACGAGTTCAGGCCCTTCGCGGAGGAAGTAATAGCCCTACGTCTCGGTGCCCGGAGGCGGTCGACTGGATTATGCATGTGTGTGTTACAGGGGGTGCGAACCCTTGTGCTAGTGGAGGGGGTGGCTTATATAGAGTGCGCCAGGACCCCAGCCAGCCCACGTTACAAGGAATTCAATGTACATAAAGAAGGAGCGTTACAGGTAACGCCCATAATAAAGTGCTATAAATGATCATTAAGTCTATGAGTAAATGCCCGACCGCTGCTGTGCAGAGTGACTTTAGATCTTCTGTATGTCGAGTGGTTTCTGTTACGGTCGAGTGACAGTGATTCTTCCGAGTGGAACGTTTCTGGTCGAGTGGATGATGGTACCCTTCGAATGCTTCTGACTCTAGGGTGATGTCCTTGGGGAGGGTGTCTAGGTCAGGCCTATAACCCTACCCTAGGTACATAGCTTCATCATTAGCCCCCGAATGGTTCAGGGTTTGAGTGGAGAAGGAGTTGAAAATACTTCCGATTCAATTTTCGCGCTTCGGAACTATCTTGTTGGGATCGATGAATCAACATGGTGACACCAACTTCTTTTTCAGTCGCCTTGATCCATTCTTGGTTTTGTCGAGTGAACTTTTATTGAAAAGCTCCGAGCGTTGATATGGAGAAAATCTTCCGTCTGACAGGTTGCTCTGTTGCCCGCGGATCTCGCGGGATTCGAATTTTGGGAAGCGCGTGGGGCGGACGAGGCTGCAGTAATCGGGTTGGATTAGGCAGGGCCGCCTCGATTTCTGCACCACCTTTTTCGCCACGTATCGTGCGCGCGACTGTTGCGGGATTTGATAAGATCGCCCGGGTCCACAGGTCAGTCGCTCGGAAGCAACCTCGTATAAGGCGTCGGACTGGGGTTTTTTGAACAGTGCGTTCCCATTCTTCCTCTTCCTTCTCCGTTTTCTCCATCGCATCTGCTCCCACCCCGGTGCCGCCGCTCTGTTCGAGCTCCGACCGCTGCGATGGGGAAGGAGAAGACGGTGGCTTTGGAGCGCGCGAAGAAGGCGACGGCGAAGGCGAAGGGGAAGAAGTCCAGCCGGGGCGGATCTTCGTCGAGGTCCGGTTTGCCGCGCGGCTGGATCCAGGGCGATTGGATCCGGTCGACGATTCGTCAGGACGACATCGACGATCTGCCCGAGGAGGGATTGATCCCCCACGGTTCCACGCGGCTCCCGGAGGACGAGACTGAGCCCCAACCGCAGGAGGGTGAGTGCGTCCTCCTCGCCACTCACGTCGACCGCGGGTTTTCTTTGCCTCCTCATCCTTTTTTCCGAGCTTTCCTGAACTTCTTTGGAGCACAACTTCATCACTTTTCCCCCAACACCATCGTGTATCTTGCCGCTTTCGTGTCTATGTGCGAGAATTTCTTGGGTTGTCGACCACACTGGGGCCTCTTCAAGCACATTTTCACGTGTCGCTCTCAGTCGGTCAAAAAAGCTAATCCGAGTGATGAGAAGACAAAAGTGATCCAGATGTGTGGGGCTCTTGGGATTCAAATGAGGGGTAAGAGCTCCTTCCCAGCCATAATCCTTCCCGAGTCAGTCCGAGGGTGGCAGTCGACCTGGTTTTACTGCAAAGACCAGCCGATTCCAGGTCAGTCGACTGGACTTCCCCCCTTTTCCATGGCTCCAGTAGAGAAGCCATCCGCCTTGAAAATGACCCCGGGGGAGAAAGCGGAGGTAAAGGTGCTGGTTGAGCGAGTGGTCCAGCTCATCCGTGACGGCGTGACCGGCATGGATCTGTTGGAAGTCTTCCTCAGACGACGCATTCAGCCGCTTCAAGCCCGTGACCATCCGATGTGGATGTATTCGGGCATTGACGATTCCACTCGGATCCACCCAGAAGAGGTCGACGAGGATACGGTGGAGAAGTGGTTGAAGGGTATCACTGGCAACAAAGATAACCCCAGGGGGTCCAGGAGAGTCCCTCCACTCGACAACTCGTACGAAACAGACAAGGTCCAACTCTGAATTGCCGAGTGTTATCTTGATTTATCATGTAGCTGGTTGTAGTCAACCGATTGACTTTTGTCTTGCTTGTTGTCTTCTAGGCTCTTACTGAGATGTATTCGATGCCCAACGGAGAGCAGGAGCAGGACCCGGAGGGGGAGGCGAGTGGAGGCGAGAGCGGCGTGGCATTCTGATGGTGAAGAGGACGAGGAGAGCGACGACCCGAGTGATGAAGAAGAGATTGACTCACCTCCCCGTAGGGAAAGGCGTCCAAGCTCACTCACGATCCGGCAAGCGCCCACGGCAAAGCGACCACGCAAACCGGGCAGTCGTCAAAGTGCCCTCGGACGTCTTCTCCAGCGCCGACTGAAAAGGCACCGAAGCAACCGAAAGCTGCGCCATCAAAACCGCAGAAAGCCTTGCCCAAGATCAAAGTGACCATTCCCACTATTTCCGGGTAATAGTTGGACTTGAATTCCTTGTTTAGTACGAACTGGGTCTTGGTCGACTCACTGTTATAGACATGACCGACTGAATCTTGAAATTTGCAGTGCTGCTACCTCCGAGACTTCCGCTTACAAGAATGAAGACGAAGAAATGGAAGATGCCGTCACCTCCAATCCAGGTACGATTCTCATAATCTTGTCCTTATTTACTCGGTCATTTTATTGGTCGATTGAATTTCTGGCAATTAATTCTTTTTGCAGCTCCTCCCCATGTCATTGATCTTCCAGATGATGACGAAGACGTGCCACTAAGGTCCCAGGGGAGAAGAAACAGGAAGGCGTCAGCTGGAAAGACACCTCAGTCTGCGTCGGCGACCGAAACAGCGATCCAGGAAGGTGGCAATGCCAATCGGACTTCCGTAACTTTCGCCGTACCACTGACGAGTGCTCAGCCTTCAGCGTCGACTGCTCAGACTCTAGCCGATCCATCTTCGCTCTTTACCGCACATCACGTCCCAGAGGACCAAGTGGGTGCTGCCAAGGAAGCCATACGCTAGGCGGGCATCATGATGGAGCAGATGAAGATGGTCCGGGAAGCCAGCCAAGCTGCTTACGACGCCAGCTCAGCCCTTCAGAGCAACGTCCAGCTTGGTTGATCACCAACTGACTCTTTAGCTTGCCACTTGTTCTGTTAGGATATGCTGCCTGAAAACTTCCTTTGAAAAATCTTTTCATATGTCTGCGTTTCACATTTGTACACCCACTGGGTGTTTTTGATTTGCCACTGAGCAAACTTGTATCTTGAGTCGACTGGATCTTTGAACTAGTGGGGGCACGCTGAGTGCACCCACTGGGTGTAGTCCCCGAGACTATAATTGACTGCGGGCAGTCGACTGTAGTCTTAGAATTGGAATTTTCTCACTCGGCCTGGTCGGGCCATGTCGAGTGGAACCTGAACCAGTGGGGGCACGCTAAGTGCACCCACTGGGTGTAGTCCCCGAGACAGTGGTCGACTGCGGGCAGTTGACTATGGTCTGAGAACAACTTGCCTCTTTTTTTAACACTCGGCCTGGACAGAGCACGTCGAGTGGAAACTGGACTAGTGGGGGCATGCTAAGTGCACCCACTGGGTGTAGTCCCCGAGACTACTGTTGGATGTTTGATTCGGTAGTAGTCTTAGATCTTGCTGAATTTATCAGACCATTGCTCTGAAGTAACCAGTCTTTCCATCTGTCTATTGACTGTCCTTTGATTACAGAAATCTTGTGAACTTGGAGCTCGTTTTGCTGACCTGGAGAAGAAGCAGATAAAACTAATCCTCGATCTGGAGCTGGCCAAGACAAATCTGCAGAAAGCCAAGGATGAAGCCGCTGGTAAGAAAAAACTTGTCAACTGAGTTGTCTCTGAACCGGATCTTATTTTGCTTTTTCTGAACCGAGCGTTGTTTCTTTCAGAGAAACTGAACCAAGCTCTGGTGAAAAAGGACCAAGATCTTGCGGCCGCACAGAAAACAGCTGATGAGAAAATTGCACTCGCTGAACAGAAACTAGCTTCAGTCGGCAAACTGGAGGAAGAAAACGCCAAGCTGAAAACTGCCCTTGATGAAGCCAATAAGGAAGCGACTCGCCTGAAGAAGGACAAGAACAATCTGAATGAGAAGATGGAAGGCATTGCTCGCAAGAGGGACGATCTGGAGAACTATCTGGGGGGTCTTGCTAAGAAGCTGTTCGTCATGCTTGAAGGTATTTTCTCCGACCCGACTGACTTGTTACCGTCGACTCGACATACAACCACTGACTCATCTTTAAATTGTGCGTGCAAAATTTTGCCAGAACTTCAAGGAAGAGACTGGGCGAGTTGAGACAAGCTTGGACCCCATCCACTCTCCAGTGAAGGACGAAGCTGCCATGAACGTGCTCCGACTGGAATCTCGCGTTGCTGGTGTTGTCGACTATCTTGCTCGACTGAAAGTCGCAATGTCGCGGATCGACGCAGCTCTCTGAGCAAGGGCGACGCTCCAGAATGACCTCAAGTCTCTGATGACTCGACTTAATGAGGTTCCCGGTCGAGTGCAAGAATGGAAGAAGTCTTCTGCCTGGTGCGGTGCTGATGTGGCTCTGTCCCTGGTTCGTGTCCACTGCAAGGAAGCGCGAGAAGAGAAGCTGACAGCGATCAAGGTTGCCAATACCAAGAAGCACGACTTCCAATCTTTCATGGAGACCTTCATTGCTGCTGCCACTCGGATTGCCGACGGAATCGACCTGGAAGAATTCGTCGAGCCTGCTAGCCCTCCTCCTGCGGAGTGAACAAACTTTTTATGCCTCACCTTAAATTTGCCTCGGAATGCTGAGTGATTTTGTAACCATTAAACTCCTTCGGGCTTGATGTCCGAGTACTTTAATCTGCGGTCTGGAGCCTTAGGATTTATCTGAATTTGGTTTATCTCCGAATATGCTTGTGTTTGCTGTCGAGTGGAACTTGTCCTTCACTCGGAATAACATTTGTACTTGAGATGCAGCTCTGAGGAGGAGATTCCAGTCGTCCTGCATCTCGTCGACCTTGCGGATAGGGATGGAGCATACGTTATACTTGTGGCGTAGCTCCGAGGAAAAGGTTGCAGTCGACCTGCACCTCGTCGTCCATGCGGATAGGGATGGAGCGTACGTTGTACTTGTGACGTAGCTCCGAGGAGAAGGTTGCAGTCGACCTGCACCTCGTCGTCCTTGCGGGTAGGGATGGAGCGTACGTTGTACTTGTGACGTAGCTCCGAGGAGAAGGTTGCAGTCGACCTGCACCTCGTCGTCCTTGCGGATAGGGATGGAGCGTACATTGTACTTGTGACGTAGCTCCGAGGAGAAGGTTGTAGTCGACCTGCACGGATGGAGCGTACATTGTACTTGTGACGTAGCTCCGAGGAGAAGGTTGTAGTCGACCTGCACCTCGTCGTCCTTGCGGATAGGGATGTGTTTCAAACTTAGGCGAGTACTGGACTACAGCTAAGCCTCCGAGTGGGAGGGTTGCTCACCACTCGGTAGGATTTTTCAAACTTAGGCGAGTACTGGACTGCAGCTAAGCCCCCGAGTGGGAGGGTTGCTCACCACTCGGTAGGATTTTTCAAACTTAGGCGAGTACTGGACTGCAGCTAAGCCCCCGAGTGGGAGGGTTGCTCACCACTTGGTAGGATTTTTCAAACTTAGGCGAGTACTGGACTGCAGCTAAGCCCCCGAGTGGGAGGGTTGCTCACCACTCGGTAGGATTTTTCAAACTTAGGCGAGTACTGGACTGCAGCTAAGCCCCCGAGTGAGAGGCTTGCTCACCACTCGGTAGGATTTTTCAAACTTAGGCGAGTACTGGACTGCAGCTAAGCCCCCGAGTGAGAGGCTTGCTCACCACTCGGTAGGATTTTTCAAACTTAGGCGAGTACTGAACTGCAGCTAAGACCCCGAGTGAGAGACTTGCTCACCACTCGGTAGGATTTTTCAAACTTAGGCGAAACGGATTCACAACTAAGCCCCCGAGTGAGAGGCTTGCTCACCACTCGGTAGGATTTTTTGAACTTAGGCGAAACGGGTTTGCAGCTAAGCCACCCACTGGGGGATTTAGAGAATAAAAAAGGAACAACAATCATTTATGAGACTGTAAAACTGTGTCTTTGATAATCAAACTAGAAGGTATTTCTTATTACATCTCAACAGTCTGAATGCTTAAGTGTAAAAGGGGCGGAGTAGCTCCGCATTCCAAGCGCGTGGCTCGTCTTTCTTGTGCTCGACGTTGTAAAGGTGGTATGCTACGTTGTGGAGCACTCTAGTGACGATGAAGGGACCTTCCCAAGCAGGAGCAAGCTTGTGTGGTTTCTGCTGATCCACTTGAAGAACCAAGTCTCCCTCTTGAAATGCTCGACCCCTCACGTTTCTGGCGTGGAATCGACGCAGGTCTTGCTGATAATGGTCGACCGGATCAAGGCCATCTCTCTTTCCTCTTCCAAGAGATCAACTGCATCTTGTCGTGCCTGTTCTGCTTCATCTTCTGAGGAAAGCTCGACTCGGGTGCGTTGTGGAGCAAGTCACTCGGAAGTACAGCCTCAGCTCCATAGACCAGGAAGAATGGAGTTCGGCCAGTCGACCGATTGGGAGTTGTCCTCAATCCCCAAAGTACTGATGGAAGTTCATCGACCCAGGCGCCTGCTGCGTGCTTGAGATCATGCATCAGTCGGGGTTTCAGTCCTTTGAGAGTCAATCCGTTTGCTCTTTCAGCTTGTCCATTCGACTGGGGGTGGGCGGCTGAAGCATAGTCGACTCGAGTACCTTGGGAAGCACAGAAAGCTCTGAACTCATCAGAATCAAAGTTCGACCCATTGTCAGTGATGATGCTGTGCGGAACACCATATCTGAATGATAACTCTCTGATGAAGCTGAGAGCAGTACTGGCTTCAAGGTTTTTGATAGGCTTGGCTTCAATCCATTTGGTGAACTTGTCGACTGCCACGAGCACATGAGTGAAGCCGCTCCTACCAGTCCTCAGAGGTCCAACCATATCCAATCCCCAAACAGCAAAGGGCCAGACGAGTGGAATGGTCTTCAGGGCTGATGCAGGCTTGTGAGACACGTTGGAGTAAAACTGGCAACCTTCACATTTGTCGACTATTTCTTTTGCCATCTCATTTGCCCGTGGCCAATAAAATCCCGCTCGGTATGCTTTGGCCATAATGGTCTGAGAGGACGCATGGTGACCACAAGTCCCCGAGTGGATGTCATTGAGGATCACTCGACCTTCTTCTGGTGTTATGCATTTCTGGCAGACTTCAGTCACAGTAAAGGCTTTGGATCGACGGACGATCTGCCGAGCCTCTTCTTCATCCTCTGGGACTTCCTTTCTAAGAATGTACGAGATATACAGTACTGTCCAGTCGGGAGTGATGACCAAAACCTCCATGATCAAGTCGACCACTGCTGGGACTTTGACTTCAGTCGGATCAGTCGCACTCTTTGGTTGTGGGGGCTCTTCAGTGAAAGGATCTTCTTGAACTGAAGGTGAATGAATATGTTCCAAGAACACATTGCTGGGAATGGCTTCCCTCTTGGAACCTATCTTTGCCTGATCATCGGCTGCTTGAATTTTCAGTCGGGGTATGTGATGGAGCTCTAACCCCTCAAACTTCTTCTCTAACTTTCTCACTGCATTACTATAGCCAGTCATAGCTGGGCTTCTGACGTCCCACTCCTTCATCACTTGATTGACCACTAAATCCGAGTCGCCATAGACCATGAGGCGACGGACGCCAAGTGAAATGGCCATACGCAACCCCGTACAGAAGTGCTTCATATTCAGCTTCATTGTTGGAGGAGTCAAAGTGAATCTGGAGAACATAGATGAGTTTGTCGCCTCGGGGGGATACCAATACCACCCCAGCACCGGAACCATTCAGCATCTTGGATCCATCAAAGAACATGGTCCAATGCTCCGAGTGAATCTGATTCGGAAGTTGCTGTTCGATCCACTCGGCGAGGAAATCTGCTATTGCTTGGGACTTGATAGCTTTCTTTGCCTCAAACTTGATATCCAAAGGAAGGAGTTCAATCGCCCACTTTGCCACTTGACCAGTTGCATCTCTGTTATTCAGGATCTCTGACAATGTTGCGTCGCTGACGACTGTAATGGAGTGATCAGAGAAATAGTGAGCAAAACCTTCTTCGTGGTCATGTAAATTCCATAAGCAAGCTTCTGATAATGTGGATATCTTTGCTTGGATGGAGTCAGAAATTCAGAAACATAGTATACTGGGCGCTGAACTTTATAGGCTTTTCCTTCTTCTTCCCGCTCGACCGTGAGTACTATACTAACAACTTGTCCTGTGGCTGCAATATAAAGCAGTAAAGGCTCTTTGCTGATTGGGGCAGCAAGCACCGGCTGGGTGGAAAGCAGGGCTTTGAGCTCTGCAAACGCTGCGTCAGCTTCATCTGCCCACTCGAACTTGTCAGGCTTCTTCATCAGTCGGTAAAGAGGCAAGGCCTTTTCACCGAGACGAGATATGAATCGACTCAAGGCGGCCAAACAACCAGTAAGCTTCTGGACATCGTGTACATGCACAGGGCGTTTCATCCGGAGTATAGCACCAACTTTCTCTGGGTTAGCGTCGATCCCTCGTTCAGAAACGAGGAAGCCGAGTAGCTTTCCGCCAGGAACTCCGAATGTGCACTTTGATGGATTAAGCTTGATATCATACCTTCTGAGATTGGCAAAGGTTTCAGCAAGGTCAGCCAGCAGGTCGGAACCCTTACGTGACTTGACCACAATGTCATCCATGTATGCTTCCACATTCCGACTGATTTGAGTGAGCAAACACTTCTGAATCATCCTCATGAATGTGGCTCCGGCGTTCTTCAGGCCGAATGGCATGGTGACATAACAGAAGCATTCGAATGGAGTGATGAAAGCCATTTTTATCTCATCGGGTCCATACAGTCAGATCCGATGATACCCAGAATAGGCGTCCAGAAAAGACAATCGCTCACATCCCGCAGTCAAGTCGACGATTTGGTCAATGCGGGGGAGAGGAAAATGATCTTTAGGACAGGCCCGATTGATATGCTTGAAGTCAATGCACATGCGAAGCGAGTTGTCCTTCTTGGGGACCATGACAACTTTGGCGAGCCACTCGGAGTGGTAAATCTCACGGATGGACTCAGCTGCCAGGAGCCGAGCCACTTCCTCACCAATTGCTTTTCTCTTCTGTACGGCGGACCGTCGAAGATGTTCCTTGACTGGTTTTACTTTCGGGTCGACTCACAAACGATGCTCAGCCAGTCCCCTGGGTACACCCGGCATGTCAAAAGGCTTCCATGCAAAGATGTCCCAGTTCTCACGGAGGAACTGGATGAGCACTTCTTCCTATTTGCTGTCGAGTGAAGTTGAAATATGAGTAGGAGCAGCACTAGGATCGGTCGGGTGAATATGAATCGGCTTGGTTTCACCGGACGACTGAAATGCAGAATCATTGGCAGGCTTCTTGGAGCGCAACAAATCTGTCGGAGTAAATGGCCACGGGTAGCCTAACCGACTACCCCTGGCTCTTCAGAAAAATTATCAGGCCTTTGGGCCTTCAAGCACTCCAAGCATTTGGGCCGCCTTCCCTGGCCGGCTACCTCTGAAGCCGACTCCCGGAAGGCGACCCAGCCTCAAGCAACCCCTCCCCAGGATGACTACGGGGTGGCCGACTCCAAGAAGCCGGCCAAGAAGAATGCCGACTCTTAGAAGCCGACCGAGACCACAACCACTAAAGCTGTTCCCACATAACGGCGACAAGACGGGGTGTGGCCACAGTGCGGCCCACTTCCCCCGAAGCCCGAGGCGGACATGGCTACAGGAGGCCGTACGGGACGGCCGTCTCCCGTGCGGCTCGGCACTGTAGCCATGCTAGCCTCGACGTCATCCACGACAGACTCCCGTACGGCCCACGGGCGGCGGGCCCCTTCAGCCAGAGAGAGGCGTGAAGGCGGCCCGGCCATTCCCAGTCGGCCAAGAGCGTAGCCGGCCCCCAGAAGCCGGCTACTCCCTTCCTCGAAGCAGGAGCCCCATTAAGGAGACAAGACGAGGTAAGGCTACAGTGAGAGCCCCCGAGGCGGCCCGCTGTAGCCACGCTTACCTCGACAAAGCCCTCGTCATCACAGGCGAGGCTACAGTAAGCAGCCGCCGACAAGACCCTAGGCGGTGGGGCCGGCCTGTCGACCAAGAAGCCGGCAGCCGGCGGGACCCACCAGTAGGCGGGACCCAACAGCCGGCGGAGAAGCCGGCGAGCATAGACACTGACAGCTGGGACCAGAGCCCAGTCGGATTACCATTGTACCCCCGGGGGGTAGGCCTATATAAACCCCCCAGAGCACCCATGCAAAGGGTTGGCCTCTGAGCATAGTTGGCTTCTAAGCATAGCACACACACCATAGATAGAGAGAAGTAAGAGCTAGCCTTGTTCTTCTTCCCCCTTGAACCCGAACAACTCTGGGAGCGATTGTAGCTACTTTCACCGATCTAGTGATCATGCGGAGACCCCGTAGAGCAGGACTAGGGGTGTTATCTCCTCGGAGAGCCCCGAACCTGGGTAAGATCCGCCGGCGTGCATGTCTTCGCCTCATCCCGTTTCCAGGCACCGGCGACGTCTTGTTGGCACCCACACAGATAAGCCATCCGTTGGCATATGTCGCACCAACCACCCGATATTTGGCGCCCACCGTGGGGCCAGGTGCACCGTCGTCCGGAGACCTGTTCTGGACGGGAATCCTCTTCCTCCCCCGCGAGCGCAGCCAGCCTGCTGCGCCCGATGGCGTTTGCCTCGACGCGCTGCAAGGCGTCTACGACGCCTGCGCAGCGAGCTGCCTCGCCGATCTGCTCGGCGAGACTCGCATCTCCGACGAGCCTGCGTCCGACGCAGGCACCGACTACCCCGAGAGCCGCCTCGTCAGCCTCCTCGACCAGCTTCACGTCTCCAGCGACCCTCCTGCGGCCATGGAGTCGGTCGGCTCCACCGACCCGATGCTCATCGACACCGACACAGCATCGCTTGACGCCTACCCCTCCGACGTGGTGGTCTTCGACGACCCCCTCCCTTGAGCTGACAGCGGCAGCAGCGCTGTCACCGAAGTGCTGGTCATCAGCCACGTCGCCAACTCGGGCGAGAACGCCCACGACGCCCTGCAAGTGGCAATGCACGACCTCTCCGTCCCCATCCCGGCCGACGCCGACGCCGAGACCCTGGAGGCACGCCGCCTTGCCCTCATCGCGGAGGGCCAGAAGATAGCCGCCATCAGACGCCTCACCGAGGCCCACCAGCGCGAAGTCGACCGCGCCGCCTTTGGTACGCCGCCGCCTAGCGGCCCGAGCCGAGCCGGCTTCGTCCAGAAGCGCGGCGCGGCCGTTGCCAGCATGCTGGGCGCAGATCGCCCCGTCTACGCCACCCCGCTCGAGAATCTGCGAGCCGCTCAGGCGGCTGCAGAGGAGCTCAATGGGCTGGGAGCCGATGAGCTCCCCTACATGACGAGACGGATCCAGCAGCTGCTCGACGCGGCTGCAGAATGGCACGAAGCCGGCGCCCGTGCTGATAGTCATCCCCCGCGCCGGGAGCACGCCGCGACGTCCCGCTCGCCGACTGCGAGCGGCGCGCGCCAGAAGAAAGACAAGGAGCCGGCTGCCAGCCGCAGCCGGACTCGCATTACCATCGAGCGCGACGCGGAAGGCCGCCCTCGAGCGGTTGAACACCAAGGAAACCTGCCTCCTCCCCCGCCTCGAAGAGAAAGACGCCTCACTCCGCCGCCTATCACACACCCGACTCTTGGCGACCGACTCGGCCGCCGAGAAGGAGTCGGCGAGAACGACGCCCGCCACAGGATCGACCGCCTTGCTCGATCCTTGGCGTTAGAAGAAGAAGACGATGTCGGCCCGCCATGCTTTGGCCCCCGCATCCGCGACGAGCCCTTCCCCAAAGGGTTCTCGCTTCCCAGAGACACGCCCAAGTACAACGGCTCGGTGAAGCCGGAAGATTGGCTCATCGACTACTCCACGGCCGTCAGCATAGCCAACGGCAATCGGCGTGTCGCCGTGAAGTATGTCCCCCTCATGTTGCAAGGCACGGCACGCACATGGCTCAACAGCCTCAAGCCCTACAGCATCAACAGTTGGCTGGACTTCACCGAAGTCTTCGTCCGCAACTTCACCAGCACCTACCAGCGGCCTCCCAAGCCTCGCCAGCTCTCCCTCTGCGTCCAAGGGCCCAACGAGTCGACCCGTGACTACCTCACGCGATGGCCGAGCTCCACAACTCCTGCGAGGGAGTGCACGAGGTCCAGGCCATCGAGTACTTCACCGCCGGGTGCCGAGAGGGCACCCTCCTCAAGCACCGACTCCTCTGCGATGAGCCGGCTACCCTCGACGAGTTACTAGTCATCGCCGACAAGTACGCCACTGCCGACTCCTCGATGAAGACCGAGCTCCGAGTAGACGCCTCGGGGAAGGTGATTGCTCCGGCTCCCAAGACGCCGGCTGGCGACTCTAATCGGCGCCCCTACCAGAACGACCACAAGCGCAAGGGCCCCATGCCGACTTCCTCCAGTCGGCAGGTGGCCACCGTTGAAGACGAGCAGCCCGAATAGCGGCCTGCTCCCAAGAAGAAGGGTGGAAGGCCACCTTGGCAGCCGTCTTTCTCCTACGAGCAAGCTCTTGATGCCCCCTGCAAATTCCACAGCGGCGCGAAGCCATCCAACCACACAACCCGGAAATGCCATTGGCTCACCCGCATCACCAAGGGCGAGGGGATGTTGCCGCCTCCGCCTCCTGGCCCGCCGCCTCCAGCCCCCCAGCAGCCGGCGGCTCGGCCGGCAGTCGGCGCCATCCAAGACGAATTCCCCGAAGAGCATGCCGCCTACGTCGTCTTCACTAGTCAAGCCGACGAGAAACGCAGTCGACGCCGACAGCACCAAGAAGTGAATGCAGTCGCCACTAGCGCCCCCGAGTTCATGCACTGGTCGGAGAAGCCGATCAGCTGGAGCCAGGCCGACCACCCAGAGGTGATGCCTTCGCTTGGTTCCTATGCAATGGTCTTGGACGTCACCCTTGCGATGGAGAGGCGAGCGACCAGATTTTCCCGCGTCCTGATAGACGGCGGAAGCAGTATCAACATACTATACCGCGATACCATGGAGAAGCTGAACATCAAAGCAAAGCAGCTCATGCCGAGCCACACCGTCTTCCATGGTATCGTCCCCGGCCTGTCTTGCTCCCCAATCGGCAAGATCAAAATGGATGTTCTCTTCGGAGACAAAGATCATTTCCGCCGAGAAGCAATATGGTTCGAGGTAGTGGATTTGGAGAGCCCCTATCATGCACTGCTTGGCCGACCTGCTTTGGCCAAGTTCATGGCTGTGCCCCACTACGCCTACCTGAAGATGAAGATGCCGAGCTCGAAGGGGATCATCACGGTAGCCGGCGACTACAAGAAGTCCATCGAGTGCGCCATGGCTAGTAGCCGGCTGGCCGAGTCCCTCGTGGTGGCAGAAGAGAAGAAGATGTTGGAACGGGTTGTGGCCATGGCCGGCAAGCAGCCGGCCTTGTCCCCCAACCCCAAGGATTGTGATGCGCAGGGCTCCTTCCAGCCTGCTAAAGAGACAAAGAAGATACCTCTGGACCCGGAGAACCCGGAGAGGTTCGCTGTCATTGGAGCGAACTTGGACAGTAAATAGGAAGGCAAGCTCGTCGACTTCCTCTGTGAGAATCGAGACATCTTTGCGTGGTCCCCAAAGGACATGCCGGGTGTCCCGAAGGATTTCGCCGAGCACAAATTACATGTACGAGCTGACGCGAAGGCGGTCAAGCAACCCCTCCGCCGACTGTCAGAAGAGAAGCGAAGAATTGTGGGAGAAGAGATAGCCCGGCTCCTTGCCGCCGGCTTTATCATGGAAGTGTTCTTTCCAGAGTGGCTTGCCAACCCAGTTCTGGTTCTGAAGAAGAATAACAAGTGGCGTATGTGTATAGACTACACCAGTCTGAACAAGGCCTGCCCAAAGGATCCGTTTGCTCTGCCACAGATTGACCAAGTGATAGACTCCACAGCCGGATGCGAGCTGTTAAGTTTTTTGGATGCATACTCAGGGTATCATCAGATCAAGTTGGACCCGGCTGACCGCCTGAAGACTGCCTTCATCACACCCTTTGGAGCTTTCTGCTACCTGACAATGACATTCGGCTTGAGAAATGCCGGTGCCACTTTTCAGCGTTGCATGCAGAAATGTCTCTTGAAACAACTCGGCAGAAATGCCCACGTCTACGTAGACGACATTGTGGTGAAGACAGAGAAGCGCGGTACCTTGCTGGAAGACCTGAAAGAAACATTCGCCAACTTGTGCCGATTCCAGATCAAGCTCAACCCCGAGAAGTGCGTGTTCGGAGTGCCAGCCGGCCAGCTGCTAGGCTTCCTGGTCTCCGAACGCGGCATTGAGTGCAACCCCGTCAAGATCAAGGCCATCGAGAGGATGGAGATTCCCACCAAACTGCGAGATGTGCAGAAGTTCACTGGCTGCTTAGCCTCTCTGAATCGTTTTATCAGCCGACTAGGCGAGAAGGCCCTCCCCCTGTACCGACTCAGGAAGAAGTCCACTCACTTCGAGTGGAATGATCAAGCCGACCAAGCCTTCCATGAGTTGAAGAAAATGCTGACCACTCCGCCTGTCCTGGCTGCGCCGACTGAGAAGGAGCCCATGCTTCTCTACATCGCCGCGACTAGCCGAGTCGTCAGCACTGTTGTTGTGGTCCAGCGCCCGGAGGAAGGCCGAGCCCAGCTAGTCCAGAGGCCGATGTACTATCTCAGCGAAGTGCTATCCAGCTCGAAGCAAAACTACCCGCACTACCAGAAGATGTGCTATGGGGTGTACTTCGCTGCCAAGAAACTGAAGCCCTACTTCCAAGAGCACCCCATCACGGTCGTATGCACCGCCCCGCTTGCCGAGATCATAGGCAGCCGGGATGCATCCGGCCGGGTGGCTAAATGGGCCATTGCATTGGCGCCCTACACGATCTTCTATCAACCCCGCACCGCCATCAAGTCGCAAGCATTGGCCGACTTCCTCGTCGACTGGGCCGAGACCCAGTACTTACCGCCGGCTCCCGACTCTACCCATTGGCGGATGCACTTTGACGGGTCCAAGATGCGCACCGGCTTGGGAGCCGGCATCGTCCTCACCTCTCCCAAAGGCGACAAGCTCAAGTACACGCTGCAGATCCACTTCGCCGCCTCCAACAACGTGGCCGAGTACGAGGCGCTCGTACACGGGCTCCGGCTAGCCAAAGAGCTTGGCATCCGCCGGATCCTGTGCTACGGCGACTCAGACTTGGTGGTCCAGCAATCGTCTGGCGACTGGGACGCCAAGGACGCGAACATGGCGAGCTACCGTTTCCTCGTCCAGCAGATAAGCAGGTACTTCGAAGGGTGCGAGTTCCTTCACGTGCCAAGGGCCGACAACGACCAAGCAGATTCCCTAGCACGGATCGGCTCCACCCGACAAGCCATACCGACTGGCGTCTCCCTCCAGCGCCTCCTCAAGCCGTCCATCAAGCCGTCTCCAGAGTCGGATTCCATCTTCGTACCACCTGCGCCAGATACAGCCGGATCCGACTGGAGAAATCCCGCAGGCGGCACGGGGACTTCGACAACTGGCCCGGGGACTGCCGTAGTCGCACCCGGCCCGGGGACTTCAGAACCCGGCCCGGGGACTGTAGCAGTCGGCCCGGGGACTGCAACGACACAAGAAGCGGTGGCCGACTCCAATTCAACGCCACCCAACCCACCCACCCGAGTCATGGTGGCCACATTAACAGAAGAAGAAGTCACAGCTCCCTCATGGGCCCAGCCCATCCTCAAGTTCCTAGTCAGCAAAGAGCTGCCGGCTGATGAGATCTCAGCAAGACTAGTGCAACGACGAGCCACAGCATACACAATAATCAACAGAGAGCTTCTGAAGCGCAGCGTCACTGGAGTCTTCCAACGTTGTGTCGAGCCAGAAAAAGGAGTGGCAATCCTCAAAGACATCCACCAAGGCGAGTGCGGCCACCACGCAGCCTCAAGATCCCTTGTGGCCAAGGCTTTCCGCCATGGTTTCTTCTAGCCGACTGCCTTGGAGGATGCTAAAGATATAGTCAAGAGCTGCAGAGGATGCCAAGTTTTTAGTTCCAAGCAACACCTGCCGGCTTCTGCACTCAAGACCATTCCCCTCACCTGGCCTTTTGCCGTCTGGGGACTGGACATGGTGGGCCCTTTCAAGACAGCCCGCGGCGGCCTGACACATCTACTGGTCGCTGTGGACAAGTTCACAAAGTGGATTGAAGCCAAGCCGATTAAGAAGCTGAACGGGCCGACTGCCGTGACATTCATCACCGACATCACTACTCGATACGGCGTGCCGCACAGCATCATCACCGACAACGGCACGAACTTCGCCAAAGGAGCACTGGCACGTTTCTGCGCGACGCAGGGCATCCGACTGGACTTAGCGTCCGTTGCCCACCCGCAGTCAAACGGCCAGGTCGAGCGAGCAAATGGACTCATCCTCTCCGGCATCAAGCCCCGACTGGTTGTACCACTGGAGCGATCGGCTGGCTGCTGGCTCGAAGAGCTGCCGGCTGTCCTCTGGAGCCTGCGCACTACACCCAACAAGTCAACCGGCTTCACTCCATTTTTCCTCGTGTACGGTGCCGAGGCTGTCATCCCAACAGACATCGAGTTCGACTCGCCTCGGATCACCATGTACACGGAGGAGGAGGCCAAAGAAGCAAGAGAAGACGGCGTGGACCTACTGGAAGAAGGCCGGCTGTTAGCACTCAGCCGGTCCACCATCTACCAGCAAGGGCTGCGCCGCTACTACAACCGCAAGGTCAAGCCAAGATCCTTCCAAGAGGGCGACCTTGTGCTCCGGCTGATCCAGCGAACAGCCGGCCAGCACAAGCTGTCGGCCCCTTGGGAAGGCCCCTTCGTCGCCAGCAAGGCACTCGGCAACGAATCCTACTACTTGATCGACGCGCAAAAACCAAGAGCACGCAAGAGAGACGACTCCGGCAAGGAGTCGGAGCGACCATGGAACGCAAACCTCCTAAGACGATTTTACAGCTGAAAAGCAGTATGTATCACGCTCCCCTTTTGTATTAAGCACGAACCAACAGGCCCCCCGAACAGTACTCGGGGACTGCCTTTTATTTATCTAAGAATGACAAGTGTCATATCCATGAATGTATTATTACATTTTGAATTCTTGTCCGGCACCGGGTTCGACTAGTCGGCCCGGGGACTGGCCGCCTTGAGCTATATCGAAAGTTCTTCCTGAAGTCAGAAAAGTAGTGCGCCGGCTCCCAAGTCCTCTCTTGTTGAAAGTCGCAGCTCAAAGAACTGACTGTCCGACTAACAAGAGGGAAGACAGAAAGGACGCCCACACGAAAAATGGCTAAGGAACAACGAACCTATATAGCAAAAAGACGACCTCCAAACATGCCTGCCGGCTGTCAAAGCAGCCGGCTGGCCGGCTTCCTAAAACACTTAAGCTTTAGTCCAACAAAGCTAGAGTACTTCCGCCCCCCCAATCGGCCAAGCACTCCCCCGGCTACAGATTGCGGAGCAACTGTTGGACTGGGGAGGCGGCAACCAAGGGAGGGCGGCAAAGGAAAAAGCAGAAGGACAAAAACCAAAAGTACAAGGAAAGGCCAAATGCATAAGTTATATATATACATAAAGCCGCCAACAGGCCGGCAACAGACATAAGTTCGAATACACCCAGTGGGTGGAATTGTGTGAATTTAACCAAACATTGTTCTAAAGAGTAACAAGACAGGAAAAGCAAAGGACGGCAGACTAGGGCGCGACATGGAGGCCGAGCTGGTCGGTGAAGGCGGCCTCGCCGGCTGAAGGAGTGGCCGACTAGCGGGTCCCGGCTTGACCACCACCTGCGGCAGGAGACGCACTCGCGCGCGACGCAGTGCTGGAGGCGCGGTCAGGCTGAGGCTGGCCGGCTGCTCCACCAGCCGGCTTGGCGTCTTCACCCTCCTCCTCCTCCTCTTCGCCCTCATCGCTGGAGTCGATCTCCTCCGCCGAGTCCTCACCGTACGCCGGGTCCAGCCCGAACCACTCCTCTGGCTGGGCAACACCGTTGTCGTCCACCTCGGGGGCGAAGACGCTGGTGTCGGTGTAGTCGGCGATTGCCGAAGCCCGCCGGAGGATGGCCGGCCGCGCCGGCTCCAGCTCTGTGTCGGCTTGCTGCCGCCAGGTAGCCAGCTGGTCCAGGCTCAGGCCCGGATACCAGGCCTTGACGAACTCCAGCGCCCGCCTGGCGCCGGAGCGAGCCGCCGAGGCCTTCCAAGCTTCGAAGCGGCCGACTGCCACCTCCAGCCAGTCGGCAGTCCGACTGGGGGTGCGAGGGACCACTTGGCCGGGCCAGAGGGCGGCCAAGACCTGCGCCCCGGCACGCTGAAGCTGGCGGAGCAGCCGGTGAGCCGGCTGGATGCGAGCCTGGATCGCCAGGAGCTGTTCCTCCAGCGAGCGGCCGGCGGTTGGCGAGATCTCAAAGCCAGCCTGCCTTCGCGCTTGGCGACGAGCCTCGATGGTCTGGTTGGCGGCAGTAGAATAGCCAGGGAAATACTCTGCGCAAGAAAGAAGAAGAAAGGAAGAAAAGAACACCAAAATCAGAAAACAAGCCAAAGTGGCAGATGGCAAGAAAGGACAGAGAGGTAGGCAGCTTATCGTCAACCAGATCTTCGATCTGGCCGTAGCCAGAGAGCAGAGTCTGCCTGGCCTCAGCCCAGCCAGCCGCCTCCGTGTGGCACCCAAGTTTTTATTTGGATTTTTTTGAAAAGATTTTATTTGACTTGAGGGGAGTGATTTAAAAAAATTTCTTCAAGAGAACTCTCCCTCTCATATATTTTCTTTATGGCAAAAATTTTATTTGGATTCACCCAAGATCTGCCTTTGACCTTGGGAGTTCTTGCTCTTCATTTGGACTCAAGACAAAATGTTTTTTTTCATTTGGGAAAAGAACTTTTGAAAACCTTTTTCTGAATTTGCACTATGGCTTTTGGAAGGTACTTTGCCACTTTCAACTATTCCTTCTTGCCATGGCATAAGTGCAAATCCTCTCTCCTAAACACTCCCTCACCTCTGGATCATGATTTACATCAAATCCAGCAAGTTGAACCTCCCCATGTATTTATTTTCCATTCAAATTCTATTCAAATATTTTCTGCCTTCTATTCTACCTCTTGGAGATTTACAAAGGAACTCCATTTTCTGTTTGGACTTTTACCACCAAACTTCTTTCCCCTCCTAGTCCTTTGAACCCTCAACCTAGAACCATGAAGATCCACTGGTCTCCAGTTCAAAATTTTCAAACTACATCAGCTGCAAGTTTGGACCAGATTTGGCAAATTTGGTGAAATTCATTCAAAACCTTCTCCAAAAATTCCAAATAAAATTCATGCAGCCCCTGGGTGCTTTGAGTGGTCATCTCACCAAGTTACAGCTCCAGCAAAATTTACCTCTTTACCAAAACCTACTGTCGAACACCTGCAATGCATGGTCACTGTCAAGTTTCAGTAACTTCAGAGTTTCAGTTCAGTGCTTGCTGTCGTTTTCTTCAGAAACGGGCATCGATCTCGCCAGTACCGCCGCGTCGCCTTGCTCCTCGTCCTCGCCCACTTGTTCCTGCACCGCTCGAGCGCCTGGCACCTTGCGGGCGTCGGCGACGGGCAGCAGGAGGTGCGCCACCCCGTGACCGATGACGGCGGCGGCTTTGCGGACGCCAGCGGGAGACACGGCGCCGACGACTCCACCCAGCGCCGCCCAAACCACCGGAGCCCGCCGCGTGGCCGTCCACTCCCCCGAATGCGCTGCCGCTCTCGTCGTGAACCACAGGGCGCGGAGCGCGCTCTCTGCCGCCGTTGAGCCCGTGCGGTCACCTCACCGTGGGCAGACGCCATTACGCCAGGGCCAGCTCCGTTTAGCTGCAAAACGAGTCCCGTAAGATCCACCGATGCTGCCCGACCGCTCAAACCCTCTGCCAACCCACTGCTCCGCCGTAATCGCTCGCCGGAGATTCTCCGTTCACGGCCACCCCGTCGATCTGCCTATAAATAGAGGTCCCGAGCTTCAACTCGAGCACCCACCAGCTCTGCACTTCCTCTAGAGCACGCCTAGCCACTGGAAGAGCCCCGAGGAGGTCTCCTTCCTCGACTCCGGCCGCCGCGACCCGCCACGGGATCCAGCCCGATTCGCCCCCGTGTGTGCTCCGCGGCCTCCATTCTCTTGCCAGTAACTTCACCATGCATCTCTCGTTCTGACCCGCACTTCAATTTGAAGCTTGCAGCCCTCCACCGGAGTTCCCCATCCTCACCCGAGCCACCGTCCGCCAGAGATAGTGTCGCCGTCGACGTGGTGCTCCCCGTTGGACGAGTCCACCACCCACTGACGCGGAAGAAGACACCGAAGCTCTTGGTACCCTCCGTTTCTCCTAACTCGCCGTGGTTCGACGCCGGCGTCCACCGCCGTCTTCGGGCGCCGGCGAGCCTCTTCAAACCTGACATGCGGGCCCCGCGTGTCAGCCTCTGTTCTATTTCCCTGAACCGTTTTCTGTTGACGCCTTCGGGCAAAATACGTCTTCTCTCTTGCGCTTGCGCATTTCCAAACGAACCGTTTTCTGTTTTCTCAGTTAAAACCCTGGAACTTTTCTGTTTCATTACAGAAAGGTCCCTGGACAGAAACCTTTATAACTTTTTAATAAAAAGGTATTTTTGAGTGATTCTTTTTCTGACATTCTTAAAATTTTGTCTAGTTTTTTATGGGATTTATTTGGGAAATATTTGGCAAAGTTTCTGTGCATGTGTTGGTTTTCACGTTAGTACCCGTTTCGTGATTGCCGTAGGTTCCGGGAGAGGTGACGGAGCCGCGAACTTCGCCGAGCTAGATTCTGACTTCTCCGAACCAGGCAAGCATGTTTGGACATTTGATATGGCAGAAGTTTTGCATGTTCATGTGAAAGTTTGTGTGTGGCATATGAGTGTCGGTAAATATCTCGTTGCTCATAAGGCAACGACCCGGTTGTTCCGACGTTGCGATGACCTCTGATGAGAGGTGGCCTAATCATGTAGTGACATGAAGGGCAGCAAGGTGGTACTGTTGTAGCATGCCAGCCTTGCGTCATCCGACTTTCTTCGACGTTAACATGGTTGGAGCCACGTTATCGATCTTTTCCCGCATGTTCCAAAGTTGCGATGACCTCTGATGAGAGGTGGCCTAATCATGTGGTGACATGAAGGGCAGCAAGGTGGTACTGTTGTAGCATGCCAGCCTGGTGTCATCCGACTTTTCCGACGTTAACATGGTTGGAGCCGTGTTATCGTCCCTTCCCCTTTCCGTGCTACCACATGTCTCATTGCCAGGATACGGTTTAGTAAGTTGGTAACCTCTTTCCGTGTACACACCAAACAGAGAGGCCGGGATGATGGTACCTTGGCCCAGGATTAAAGCCAGTCATTCGGTCAGGGGGCATGGGTGTTTCCGGTTGGGACCGAGAGGGGGGGCACCCCCTTATAGCGCGCGTATAGAAATTTGATCCCATGCTACGCGAGGTTGTAGCCTCCCCGACTCAAGGTTTTTCTTGAATGTTGCCGAGGGTGATCCCTGGCTTCGGATGGTTGAATTGGGTGTGTACTGGTTAGACGTGTTCCTTCCAGAACACCGTAGACGGAACTAGTCCCCGTGACTACTGAAATCCGTTGGCTGTGGTTAAGTACAAACTCTGCAGAGTCAATTCTTTCCAAATCATCGTATCCATGATCAGTAGTGTATACATTATATCCATATCTATCCATGTGAAAAACTTGTCCCCGGTGAACAAGCTCAAGTGGTAAAATCTCAGGTTTTATTGTTATTCCAGTGGATGGACAAGCTTTATTTTGTGTCTCATGCTTGTGATAATTTATGTCTCCGAGCTGTTGTAATAATGAAATGTGATATAAGCCCTTTAGGTGACGTCGCGCAGACGTCCGACTGTGGCGTGTACTCGTTTCTCACTTTCGATATAAGCCCTTTATGTGATGTCGCTCAGACGTCCGACTGCGGCATGCACTGCCTTTACTTTCTGTTATAAGCCCTTTATGTGGTGTCGCCCCGACGCCCGACTGTGGCATTATCATTCCGCATTTTCCGCTCGAGGAGTCTTTCAGACACTCGTTTGGCACCTGTACTATTATTTCGCATTTTCCGCTCGAGGAGTCTTTCAGACACTCGTTTGGCACCTGCATTATTATTCCGCATTTTCCGCTCGAGGAGTCTTTCAGACACTCGTTTGGCACCTGTAATATTATTCCGCATTTTCCTCTCGAGGAGTCTTTCAGACACTCGTTTGGCACCCGTATTACTATTCTGCAGTTTCCGCTCGAGGCGTCATTCAGACCCTCGCTTGGCACCCAGTATTTATTATCTCTATGTCTGATCGCACTGGTTAACTTATTCATGTGTTTCATGTTTGCATTTGTTATACCTTATGTCCGAACTGTCTTGCGAGTACTTTCATAGTACTCACCTGGCTTGTTGATTTGGCCAGATGTTGACGAAGGCGATCTCTTGGATGAAGAGTTTGATAGCGCATCCGACGCCTAGAGGAGTCCCAGTCAGTCCTGCGCGATCCCGGTTTTTGGTCACTTGTATTGTATACGCTTCCGCCACCCGCAATAAGTCTTCTCGAGTGTCACTCCGACGCTCGAAGAGCTGTAGTCTTCTGGAGACATATCACTCGCCTCGCGGTGATATCTCCACCATCGTCATTATCGTGAGTTAGTAGTCTGCCACCCTATCCGCTGTATTGTTTTATCGGCGTGCATGTAATAAATTGTTGGGCAGTCTCTGCTCAACTTTGTATTATATTTAGTACTCCTGGTATTTTTTTCTTCTGTGACCAATGTATTGTCTATCAGTGAGAAGGAATTCTTCCTCGCTGGTCCGTAACAGGGATTGGTTTCTCAATAATTATTTTATTGAAAAACCGGTCGTGACACTCCGTCTCAAACTCGGCCTGGAGAGTGGCTTCACGATCCTGCGCAGCCTTCAGGGCCGCCTTGTGGCCTTCCTCCTGGTCGGCCACCTTCTTGACCAGGCGGTCGCGCTCCTGCACCAAGGCGGCGAGCTCGGCATCCTTGGCCCGAAGAGCAGTCTGGGACTCCCCCAGCTGTGCCCTCAGACTGGCGTTGGCCGCTGCAGAGACGGCAGAAGAAGAAGAACAGTAAGAAGTCGTCAAGGAAGATCCGACCCGACTGCTCAGCAGTCGGCCCGAATCTCGGGGACTACACCTAGTGGGTGCGCTGACGCGCCCCCACATGAGATAAAGAACAAATCACGTACCTCGGCTCTCAGTAAGGTCGGCGGTCTTCTGAGTCAGCTCCCGAGCCTGGGAGTTGAAGGCGGCCGCTCGAAGGTTGTGGTAGTCCTGCAAGATGAATAGAAGACCGAAGTAAGAACAAGAATAGCAAAAGACAAATCCACCAAGAAGTTCCAAGCCGCCTGCTCAGCAGCCGACTCGGAACTCGGGGACTACACCCAGTGGGTGCGCTGACGCGCCCCCACGAGAGAAATCAAGATCAAGAAGAAGCAAGATGGGAATACTAACCCGGATGGCCGCCCGCGTTGCGAGGAACTCGTCGGTGAACTGCCTCAGCGCCGCGGCTTGGCTTTGGAGCCGGGTCCGGACGTCTTGTGCAGCCACGTTCACCACGGCCATCCCTCCGCCTGGCGTCCACCCCGAGGTAGCACTGGCTGCCTCCGCATCTCGGGCCGACGAGCTGGAACCCACGGCCGGCTGTGGCTCCGACGCGGCCTGCCCCGCACGCCGGCTCGACGGAATCCGGACCGCCGTCTCAGCGCTCACGACCGGCTCGCCCTCCGCCGACTGTGCAGGCGGCGGATCAGGCCGGTCGCCTTGGGCCGCCCCAGTTGGCGGGGTCGGCTCCGGCGCCTTCTCGAAGATGATGACGTCGTCGCCACTTCCCCCCAGCCCTGGCTGGTCGCCGCTGGCTCCACCTGGCGAGGGCTCCGTGTCCCCAGGCGCCATGACGCGCAGCGGGGTGACCATCAAAACCTCCCCTGCCGCCGCCGCGGCCTCAGCCTCTGCCTGGGCCCTGGCTGCGGCATCGGCGAGTGCCTTCGCCGCCTCCTCCTCCCGTGCCGCCTGGGCGGCGGCCACCCTCCGTGCCTCCGCCTCCCGCGCCTCTCGCTCCGCCCGCGCCTCCCACGCGTTCCTTTCCGTCGCCTCCTGGAGGTCGGCGCGGGGGTCCACGCGGCGGGTGGTGTTCCCAGAGCCCCTTGGCGACTCGACGACGGAACCGGCAGCCGCCCGCTCGAGCGACAGCGGAGCCCTGATCATTGGAGAAGAAGACAAGAGCTCAAGAACCACCAAAGAAAAGAAAGAAAGAGAGTACACAAAGAAAGCGAACTTACGCCGACACGGTCTGTGGTTGCTTCACCGCCTTGCGGAAGCGAGCCGCCTTTGCGGCCGCCTCCTCCCGCCTGGTGGCTGTCGCCCCGCCTCTGGGCTTCTTCGTTCGGCTGCCGAACAAGCCCTGGGCGGTGCGACGCTTCTGACCTCCACCCCGAGCATGCTGCGCGGCGGAGGAACCCGCGCCGCGTCCAGATGCCGGCTGGTGGCGCGGGACGGCTTCGGCCTCATCGTCGTCCGGCCAGTCGTCAAAGGTGGCACTGAACTCGGAGCCGCCTGCTTCGCCGCCGGCTTGGCCTCCACCCGGCTCGACGTCGTCGTCCATACCGACCGCCCTCAGGTCGGGGTCCTCCAGATCGTGTTCGGTCCGGTCGGGGATGAATCGGCGCTCCGCGTCTGACCCGCCGGCCGGCCGAAGCAGAGGGCTCTGTCGAAGAACAAGCCGACTAAGTCAGAGTCGGCCAAGAGGTGCTCGGCAACAAATCAAAGAGAGAGAAAAAGAGACAAGGAGAACATACCGTAGGCGGAGGATTGGCTCGGCTATATGGCTCCTTGCCGAACTGCCACTCTTCGGTGAGTTTGCAGTTCGCAAGGTAGTTCACCATGTTGGCGACCTCCTCGCACGGCATCTCCTTGGTGCACATTCGGCTCGGATCGAGCTGGCCGCTCATCTGACAGATCAGATGAGGCCGGCTCTGGAGCGGAAGAACCCGGCGCGTGACTGGACCATCACCCGCAGTCGGGCGACGGCGGTGTTTCCAGCCGGCGTCAGCGTCACAGCCCGGAAGGACCACTGGGGCAGTCTACCCGCCGGTGGGCCAGCTACATAAGCCGGCAGGTTGATGTAGTCGCCCCGTGGGGAGATGTTCCGCACGTAGAAGTACGACTTCTGCCACTTCTTCACCGATTGGATTAGCGGGATGACGGGGAAGGGGTTGTCGGCGACCGATCTCCGCGACGCGATGAAGGCGCCAGTCTGAGCCGGCACGCCCCGCATGCACGTGCCCAGCTTCGACTGGAAGAACTCCCCCCAAAGCTCGAGGGTGGGGAGGACGCCGAGGTAGCCCTCGCACAGGGTGACGAAGGCGGACAGCAGCACCACCGCGTTGGGGGTGAGATGGTGCGGCTGGAGCTGATAGAAGTCGAGCCAGGAGCGGAAGAAGGCGCTCACTGGCAGGCCAAAGCCGCGCAAGAAGTGCGAGCGGAAGACCACCCGCTCACCCTCCTGCGGCTCCGGTGTGATTTCCCTCGCCGGCGCGAGGCGGACCTCCACTTTGTCCGCGCTGGGCAGCCGCCGCGTGTCGCGGAGGAAGTCGACATGGTCGTCGTGGACGTTGGAGCCGTCCCAATCCCCGCCATACTGCTCCGTGGCGGGAGGCATGGCGAAAGCTAGCGCGGCGGCGGAGGAATGCGCAGTGGAAGAGCGCGGCGGCGAGGCACTGTCGCAAGAGCGGGCGAGCGAAGAAGATGGTGGAAGTAGGAGGAGCGTGCGAGGGCCAGCCGCCCTCCACCTCCCCCTACTTATAGCCTCACGACGCGAGGCCGAAGAGGCCGGACGTGGGGGGGAGACGTGGGATTAACTGCGGCCACTCCCCCCACGTCTCGCGATTATTGCGCATAAATGCGAGCCGAAACTGCCGCACGGGACGTGCGGGTGGTTTCGGGATACAGAGAATCCGCGCCTGGGCCCGGGCGCGGACGTGGCGGGCCCCCTCCCTGTGGCGACGTCCCGTCGCGCGTGGGCTAGCAGGCTTTTCGGCCACGAGGGGCCACGTGGTTCGCAGACGGCCAGTGGCCGGCCCGCGGCCCGGTCCACGCGCCAACGGGCTCCCGCCCTCCGACTCCGGAAGATTTCGACTCAGGCGGCGCGCCTGACCAAGGCCGGCTCCCAGCTGCCGGCTTGCTAAGATGGGAAGCTGATCGAGCTTCTCAACCCCTACTCCACCTCGAAGCCCAATCAGCTTCGGGGACTACTGTCGGAGTAAATGGCCACGGGTAGCCTAACCGACTACCCCTGGCTCTTCAGAAAAATTATCAGGCCTTCGGGCCTTCAAGCACTCCAAGCATTTGGGCCGCCTTCCCTGGCCCGCTACCTCTGAAGCCGACTCCTGGAAGGCGACCAAGCCTCAAGCAACCCCTCCCCAGGACGACTACGGGGTGGCCGACTCCAAGAAGCCGGCCAAGAAGAATGCCGACTCCTAGAAGCCGGCCGAGACCACAACCACTAAAGCTGTTCCCACATAATGGCGACAAGATGGGGTGTGGCCACAATGCGTCCCACTTCCCCCGAAGCCCGAGGCGGACATGGCTACAGAAGGCCGTACGGGACGGCCGTCTCCCGTGCGGCTCGGCACTGTAGCCATGCTAGCCTCGACGTCATCCATGACAGACTCCCGTACGGCCCACGGGCGGCGGGCCCCTTCAGCCAGAGAGAGGCGTGAAGGCGGCCCGGCCATTCCCAGTCGGCCAAGAGCGTAGCCGGCCCCCAGAAGCCGGCTACTCCCTTCCTCGAAGCAGGAGCCCCATTAAGGAGACAAGACGAGGTAAGGCTACAGTGAGAGCCCCCGAGGCGGCCCGCTGTAGCCACGCTTACCTCGACAAAGCCCTCGTCATCAGAGGCGAGGCTACAGTAAGCAGCCGCCGACAAGACCCTAGGCGGTGGGGCCGGCCTGTCGACCAAGAAGCCGGCAGCCGGCGGGACCCACCAGTAGGCGGGACCCAACAGCCGGCGGAGAAGCCGGCGAGCATAGACACTGACGGCTGGGACCAGAGCCCAGTCGGATTACCATTGTACCCCCGGGGGGTAGGCCTATATAAACCCCCCGGAGCACCCATGCAAAGGGTTGGCCTCTGAGCATAGTTGGCTTCTAAGCATAGCACACACACCATAGATAGAGAGAAGTAAGAGCTAGCCTTGTTCTTCTTCCCCCTTGAACCCGAATAGCTCTGGGAGCGATTGTAGCTACTTTCACCGATCTAGTGATCATGCGGAGACCCCGTAGAGCAGGACTAGGGGTGTTATCTCCTCGGAGAGCCCCGAACCTGGGTAAGATCCGCCGGCGTGCATGTCTTCGTCTCATCCCGTTTCCAGGCACCGGCGACGTCTTGTTGGCACCCACACAGATAAGCCATCCGTTGGCATATGTCGCACCAACCACCCGACAAAATCACTCGGATCTGCGTTCTTCCGGTATTCTTGCATTTCGACTGCTGCCATTTGTGCATCGGCGATTTTTGAGCCCTTCTGGAAGCACTGTTCTGCCTTCTGCCGATTGCCAGTGATAGTGATCACTCCTCTGGGACCAAGCATTTTCAACTTGAGGTACACATAACATGGTCGAGCCATGAAACATGCATAGGCAGGCCTACCCAGAATAGCATGATAAGCACTATGGAAATCCACTACTTCAAATGTCAACTTTTCTTTGCGGTAAGTCTTGGAATCACAAAACCACATCAAGGGCGATCTGGCCGAGTGATTCAGCCTTCTTGCCAGGTATAACGCCATGGAAACTCATATTGCTTTCACTAAGCTTGGACATCGGAATGCCCATTCCCTTCATGGTCTCAGCATACAGGATATTCAGGCCACTACCACCATCCATCAGCACTTTAGTCAGTCGAGTGCCTTCAACAACTGGGTCGACCACCAACGCTTGTCTCCCAGGGGTGGCTATACGTGCCGGATGGTCAGACTGGTCGAATGTGATGGCAGTGTGGGACCACTTCAAATAACTTGGTGTTGCCGAAGCAACCATGTTCACCTCTCCGTTGATAACTTTCAGTCGACTTTTGCTTTCAACATCAACAAAAATCATCAGAGTGGAATTGACGTTGGGAAACCCATCATCATCTTCTTCCCTATCCTCACCCTTGTCTGACTCCTTTTCCTTCTCCTTGGGTTGTTTCTCTCGGAACTGCTGGATCAGGAGCCGACAATGTCGAGTGGTGTGTTTAGGGTAAATGAGATTACCCTCTTCATCTTTTTTGGTGTGAATGTGGCATGGTAAATCCAACACATCATTTCCATCTTGATCTTTCACTTTCTTGGGGTTCCACGGCCCTTTGGGCTTCCCCTTGAACTTCCCTTGAGCCACAACTAAAGCTTCACCAAGAGCCGCTGGTTCGGCCTTGCGTTTCTGTTTCCGACTGGAATTCCCTCCTCCGGTTTCTTGGGCAACTGTTTTGTGTTTGCCACTCCGGAGTCGGTATTCCTCTTCACCATTACTTGGTGGCAATCTCCATCATCCGAGTCAGGGACATATCCCCTGTCCGACCGAATTTCAGATTCAACTCTCGATACTTAACACCCTCCTTGAAGGCACAAACTGCTTGGTGATCTGACACATTCTCCACTGTATGGTGCAATGTGATCCATCTCTGGATATAATCTCTCAAGGTCTCATTCGGTTTTTGCATGCAGGACTGTAATTCTGTTAACCCTGTTGGTCGTTTGCATGTACCTTCAAAGGTTCTAACAAACACTCGGGCAAGGTCCTCCCAACTACATATGCTGCCAGGTGCTAACTGATTGAACCATGCTCTGGCCGAGCCTTCCAACATCAGAGGAAGGTGCTTCATGGCCACTTCATCATTGCCGCCACCAATCTGTACAGCCACTCAGTAGTCCTCAAGCCAAGTGTCAGGCTTGGACTCACCAGTGAACTTGCTGACTCCAGTCGCCAACCTGAAGTTGGGAGGAATCACTGCAGCCCTGATGGCTCTGCTGAAACACTCTGGACCTGAAACATGCACTCTGCTGCCAGCCGGATAATCTCCGTCATGACCTTCTCTGTGTGCCCTGTTCCTGTCAACCAGACCTTGAACGAGAATAGATCTCGCATGAAAGCCCGGCTCTCTGGGGTCGTCTGGAATTCTTCGCCCACCACTGTGAGGGCATCTGTCATCGTGCTGTCGTGGCACATATGACCCACTCCTCGGGGGAGGCGTGGGCACTCGACGACGGTCATCGTGGTCGAGTCGGTGATCATACTGCTCACGGTTTTTGTACTGATCTCGCCGGTCTCCACGTCCCTCACGCCGCGGGGGCGATCTTGGGTTGTGAGCCGACTGAACTGTGTCTGCCATCATTGATCTGCTATGAATCCTATTCCGCGACTGAGATACTGCTGTGTTCTGCTCTCCCGCTGCCCGGAGTAAAGCCCGGATCTGCATCAAACCTCTGCCAGCTTCCGACTGGGAAGGCTGAATTGACTCTGCTATTCGGGCTGCAGCTGTGATATTCTGAATCGGAGTTCAGTATACCTGAGTTGGAGGCGGAAAAAGCTGTCGTCGACTGGACTCAAGAATCCGCTGCCGAGCACGCTCGTCGAGTGCGTGCTGGAGGTTCTCCAGTCAAGTGCGCTCAGCCAAGTTGGCCAGGCGCACCTCCTCCAAGGCCGGGCCTCGGGGGTTTCTCCAACGATAGGAGTGTGAAGTGCATCCATATTGCGACGGCGGAGCTCTTCCCTCTGCTGAGAAGAAAGAGGCTCGGGGCAGTACTCCTCGTGAGCGCGCGACGGATCGCCACCGCAATCACCACCGTCGTCACAGGGGAAGCCAGGAGGACTGCGTGGTCCATTGACCATCAAAACTTCCGCCGCTGGGTCACTGTTGTCACACTCAGATGCGGTCTCAACGGAGCCAGTCGAACAGGCCGTAGAGAGTTTCATCAGGCTCGATTGCCGCGACTTGTGGGGTGGCCGACTGGCGGGCCACCGCGTGCCTCACCCACCGCTAGAGCCACGACCGACCGGAATGCTTGCGCCGGCGAACAGCGGGGAACGAGGATGCCACAGGAGCCGACCGATACTGAGTCGACGGCTGCCGAAGAAGGACGCCACGGATGCATGCGCGAAAGTGCGTCGCCCCACGGACAGGGAGCGCCTCGATGTTGAGTGGACCCTCTTGGAGCCAGGCGGAGTCGTCCGCGACGAAGACGAGCGCGCCGAGACGGATCTCACGGCCCTCAGCCAATCCACCGCCGGAAACCATGATGATGGGAATCAGAAAAATTGCAACTTCACCAACAAGTCGCTAAGGCACCTGCCCCACAGTGGGTGCCAACTGTCGTGGATCGAGGACTGACAGTAGAATGGGGGTAGGTATGAGGAAGCAAGATCCTGGCTATGGCGAAGTTGTACACACAAGTTTTACGAGTTCGGGCCCTTCGCGGAGGAAGTAATAGCCCTACGTCTCGGTGCCCGGAGGCGGTCGACTGGATTATGCCTGTGTGTGTTATAGGGGGTCAGAACCCTTGTGCTAGTGCAGGGGGCGGCTTATATAGAGTGCGCCAGGACCCCCGCCAGCCCACGTTACAAGGAGTTCAATGTACATAAAGAAGGAGCGTTATAGGTAACGTCCGTAATAAAGTGCTATAAATGATCATTAAGTCTATGAGTAAACGCCCGACCGCTGCTGTGCGGAGTGACTTTAGATCTTCTGTATGTCGAGTGGTTTCTGTTACGGTCGAGTGACAGTGATTCTTCCGAGTGGAACGTTTCTGGTCGAGTGGATGATGGTACCCTTCGAATGCTTCTGACTTCAGGGTGATGTCCTTGGGGAGGGTGTCTAGCTCAGGCCTATAACCCTACCCTAGGTACATAGCTTCATCAGGGGGTGTTGGGGGTTTTGGAGGGTTTAGGGGTTTCATATATTGTGTTAGCTAGCTAATAGAGAGAAGTGACCTCTCTTATCTCCTTGCTTGGTCGATGCTACGTGCTATACGTATAGAGAGAACTCGCGACATGCTAGCTAGTAAGCAAATGAAGGAAACCATTAAGTACACAAGATCATCATGAACATATATAGAGAGAAGTGATCGACCTCCTCCTTCTCTGAGAGATTGGTCGAACAACAAGTTTTCGTACATCTATCCGACTCTACTAGCTGCATATATACAATATAAGATCTCTTACAATCCCTAACATATGAAGTCAAGTGCCACATGATATTCTCCGGCTTTATTGATGACGTGGTCAAGAAAGAATCCCGCCAATTCCTCTTGAATTGCTTTTATGCAATCATGTGGTAGGAGTTGATCCCGCATCTGCCAGATCTAAATTGAAGAAGAGGGTCAATACATGTGTATGAATGAAACTCAACACAAATGATGGTAATAAAATAAAATTATGAATATTTTTGCTTACGCATTTCATATTTTTTTTCAGAGTAGCCCCACTTATTACAGGCCTTCGCGTTGTAGATGAACTCACAAACGTAGTATCCACAGAAATCATTCCCGGCTTCCTGCCACAAGCACTTTACGAGAAATAGAGGTCAATTAAACTGATAAGCAAGCATGCTAAATGGTATTGATGAAACTAGGTAGAATCAATGGGAGATGCGCGGAACTAGGTAGTAGTACTTACTTTTGGGTTTTTAAATCACAGCTCGGTCGGCAGCCCCGGAGAAATTTTGATGAACTCTTTCCAAACCTGCCAGACAAAGAAAATAATTACTTGATATCAAGAAATGAACAAAGTTGCCGATATGGTGCGATAATGATCGACTGAACTTACTTCTCGAGCATTCAAGTCATGTCTGCATACTCCTCGGGATCTTTTCGTCTGGAGTCTAAGACGGTTACTTCTCCCCGCTCAAGCTTAATTGCTAGGAGAATAAAGTGGTACTTGCGCACGCATGCACAACTCATCAGTTACATTACTATAACCTCGAGTAATAAGGGAAACCGAATGTGCACAAGACAGTAACACTCACTTGAAGTTGTAAGGAAAGAGTATTTTATCTTTGCTTTGATTTTTGAGCAACGATTGTAGCAAGTTGTGTGATTTTTTTTGATTTTTCAGGGTTCGTTTGGACATTTTTATGCATTAACTGAGTTTCAAAGCATTTATTCGCATAATTCAAATTTGAACTACATGCACATGCTCCAGTGCATATAAATTGGTTGAAAAATCAAATCTGTGTTCTTGGGTGCATGCTTAGGTCCCATGCAAGAAATGGGAATGAATTTCAAACACCGGGGCACCGTTGATTGCCAGCAAAACATTGAGATGCCTGGTTTTTAAATTCTAGTAAATCCAAAACTCGTCTGAAATTCATGAAACTTGGCATGCTATCGTGGAGCGGCATCAACATGCCGTGGTACAAATTTTTTCCCATTTGGGGCAGGTTTGGGTATATGCTTCTCACAAATTGGAGCTTCTCACAACAAGCATGATGGTTTTTGGTAGGGAAGGTCCCACCTTTGTGGACGAAACGATATCCATTGCCTCTTATTGCTTTCAATTTTTTTTTCTCGTGTCAACATAGAACAACAGGAGTGTTGTGTGTTTTTTTGTGATTTTTTGGGGTTCGTTTGGACATTTTTATGCATTAACGGAGTTTCAATGCATTTATTCGCATAATTCAAATTTGAACTACATGCACATGCTCCAGTGCATATAAATTGGCTGAAAAATCAAATCTATGTTCTTGGGTGCATGCTTAGGTCCCATGCAAGAAATGCGAATGAATTTCTAACACCGAGGCACCGTTGATTGCCGGCAAAACATTGAGATACCTGGTTTTTAAATTCTAGTAAATCCAAAATTCTGTTAACCATCCACGTGACGCCACATGTCTTGGTTTTAATGGCTGTAGGACGTGCCGTGTGGACAGCTGCTTGACCTTGATTGAACGGGAGGCGTGCGAGCGCCGTCCGGTGCGCACGCTGACCGAGAGGCGTGCAAGCTATCCTTGTGTGCGCAGGCTCACCGGGAAGCGTGCGAGCTCTACGCTATGCAGGCTCACCGGGAAGCGAGCCCTTTGAGTTCCATGGCCACCTGCCTTGCTCGCATCCTCTCCATTAATGGCGCCCAAGCCGCAGTTTAATTCACTTTTTAAATATAAAACACTCATCGCAAATGTTTTAGTTAGAACACCCGTATGCAAACCGACAACTTCCCCAGGAAGCCAAGAGAAAATATGCCGAGCAGGATTTCTGCAGCTCTTGATCGCAAACGTTTTAGATAGAACACCTGTATGCAAAGTGAGAGCAGCGCAAGATTTGTGCATCCCTTCAACGCAAACGGTTGTTTTGAATGACCCGTGTGGAACCACGTACACACAATTTGGTAAGATTTGTCAATCCTTGTAACACTGCGATTTGTCAAAATATGAACCTAAAAATCACTAGCAGTATCTAATTTTTGCAACTAAAATTCAGTAATTTAGCATAAATTTCATTCATAGATTAAGCAGTCGTTCTTAATTTATACAAACAGTTCAACTCGACAGCTGAACCGACCAAACATTTCCCCAATTGTTGCCAACCGCGTACTGAAATAGCTAGTTCAACTATATATACTAGCTAATTTTAAGTACGTTGTACAGTTCCACCACATCTATAGTCAGATGAACTGAACAAAATAGCCCCTAAATACTACTACTACTACTGCGGAGGGGCTTTATACTACTTCCGGCTTCCTCTACTCTGCCGAGCGCGCTCAGTAAGAGGCGGAGGAGGAGGAGCGCATGGACGAGCTGGGCAACCACAATTCAGTGCCTGCTGCTAATGCAGCTTCAGCGACGCTCGCCTCGAACGCCCTCTGCCGCTCCAGACGACCCCTCTCGAGGCGGTGGATCTCCTCGTAGATCTCCTGATTCCTCGCCTCTGAGGCGGCGTGTGCCGCTGCCACTGTGGCGGTAAGGCTCTTTGCGTGCTCGACGAGGCGCTCCTCCTCCTCCTGCAGGAACTCGGTGTAGCGCGCAAGGTCGCTGTCGCACGTGCGGGCATCCACCTCCGCCTCCCGCCTTCGGGCAGCGGTGGGGGAGTGGGTGATGACCCCGACGGTCGACGGTGGGCTGGCGGCCACGGCGACCGACGATGGGGTGGCGGCCACGACCACCACCTCCCGCCTTCGGGCCGCGGTGGCGGAGCGGGTGATGGCCACAGTGGCTGGCAGTGGGGTGGCGGCCATGACGGCCATCTCCCGCCTTCGGGCCGCGGCGGCGGAGTGGGCGATGGCCCTGGCTTTCAACGATGGTGTGGCGCGGCCGGCAACAGCTCCCGACGGGCACCGGTGGCGGAGCGTGTGGTGGGTGTTCCACGCACACCCAACAGGGACGCCACGCGCACTACACTACGCCGGGGACTGCGCCGCCGCCGCAGTGTAGCCTCCCAGCTGGAGCTGTCCTCTGATGGTGGTGGAGTGGTTGAGTGACGACGATGGACCGGTGCCATTTGCGAATGTGGGAGAAGCAGACGAGATAAGCTACAGGGATGGAGGGGAAAATGCGACGCAGGACTCACCAGCCGTGAGGGTTTTTATAGCAGGCCGGTAAGCATTGGGATTTTGGGAGATTTCTCCGAGTCGGGCGGGAAGCTTGCGCGGGAACCTGCGAGGTTGCACAGGAACGGGCTCAACGACGATTCATTGGCGCTACCGTTTGGCAAAAAGAACACCCCTGCGCGCTGCGCAAGCTTGCACTCTAAACCGTCTGCGGCAGCGGGGTGACAAGACATGCGAGAGGAGGACGAAAGGCCACGTACACATATGGTTAATAGAAAAACGTTTGCGATTTAATCACCTACTATACCACCGTCCTGGTTTATAAGTATGATTTAACTAATAAAATACGAATGCATGTCGCCAAAGATTATATAGTTGGATTTGTATTTGAACATAGTTTCCAATTATATAATTTTTAAAACATGCATTAACATTTTGTTGGTTAAATTTGAGGGCAAAGTATGGCATGGAATATAAAGGAGACTATAGACTAGACGAAGGTGGTACCACACGGCCGCTCTCTACGCAGCGAGGCAACTGTCGGCCGGCTTGTAGGCAACCATTTGCTGCGTGTTCAACTGCTCCATGCGTGTGGTTGCTTGCGGTTCAGGCGGCCGCGGCGCGCTCTGCTCGCATCCCGCCATGCGCGCTCTGCTCTCGCGTCCCTCCGGGTGCTCTGCCCTTGTCCCTCCACGCGCGCTGCCAGTGTTTTGGGCCGGCGCACGATCACGCACGTTGATGTGCAAGCGGTTGCGCGAGGCGCGGCGCGACGATGCAGTTACCCGCTGCAAAAACTGCCATGCGGACGCGTCGAGAATCCACGCCGCTCGGCCCCCTTTTATTCCTGCGGCCATTTACCTTCATCTCTCGTCTCACACGTCACAATAACCACACCCACGAGGAGACATACAGAGAGGACATCTAGCGGTTCCAATGGCGCTCCCCGTGGTTCTAATGGCGCTCCCAGCGGCCGACGACGACAACGGCGGTCTGTTCACCATTCATCACGTAGTGGACACCCACGTGAGGGGGAAGGCCCGCTTGGTGGTGTACTCGAACGATCTGGTCTCGGTGGAGAGCTCCATCCAAACTATGGAGCAGTTCCTTGCCGAGGACAAGTACCGAGTGGTCGGCTTCGACCTCGAGTACACCATCGGTCGTACCGGGCACGATCAGAAGGTTGCCGTCCCCCAGTTGTGCATGCGACATGACGTCCTCGTCTACCACTTCCACCTTGCCACAAGGCCTTGCAAGCATTTCTCCAGGTTATCAAGAGCTCCGCCTACAGTTTCGCTACGGTGGACACTACCAATGATCTAAAAGCGCTCAAGGTTTCGGACTTGAAATGCCCGAATCTTGTCAACATCCAGCACCAATACAAGGTCTGGGGCACCGACAAAAGCAAACTGAACTCCCTGGTTGACCTTGCCTCGGCCATCATCGACCCCTACTACGCGAAGATGAAGCAAGAGAGAAATAAGGACAAGAACACCTGGCACAGTGTGTGGCATAAGAGACTGGATGAACAACATGTCAACTACGCGGCCATGGACGCGTACATAAGTTACGAGATGTACAGGCGGATCGTTGACATGAGGAACTGTCTTCTTCCTGACCCAGACGAGGGATCGAGCCACATAGCAGTGGCGGGAGTGTCACAAGAAGTAGATGAATAGACGATCGTTTCTCCTACTTTAGAATGCATGCAATTGTTTATTGAGGTGTGTGCGAATGATCTATATAGTCACTTATGTAATTGTATGTTTATTTTAGTTGTATATATATACATGTTATTCTACTGTAGACAGAGCAATTCACACGGCTTATTAGCAGCAATCGTCTGTGTTATTATTGGTCTTCGCGCACATTTCAGATTACGGACCTGTTTGCCGCGTATCACACACATCTTATTCAGTTGAACCGTTGCCATTGTGTTGCCTAATCACACACAGTTCATCCCAGTGAACCGTATGCTGTATATCGCACACACCTTCATTTGGCTGCACGTTTCTTTTGTGCGTCCTCATCACAAACAGTTCATTGAGCTGAACCATATGCCCCGCATCGCACACGCAACTAAATTCTGAACCGTGTTTGATGCATCTTTCATCGCAAACGTTTTGCACCTTTTTGACGGTTTTTTTACACCACCGTTCGGGATTATGGCATCGCACACAGTTTCGTCGACGGGTCTCTGATCGTAGTGTCTCGTTTGGACCATCCTGCAGTAGTGTCCAATGAAATTGTGGCCATCTTTAATTCTCATCGTGAAAGCATCCTTCCCATACTCGCTGCAGGTTTTCATGTACCAATTGATGGAATCTTCGCATCATCGTTGTTAGAGGAGGACTTCCATCTTTGACGAGAGGCTTCTGTATTGGTATCTGAATTCGTCCACCTCCATTGTATCAAAATGTGCATCGCCCAGCAGGTAATCACCAGGATTGGTACCGGGCACCATCCCCAGCAGATTTGCAACGATATCGCTAGACACCTTGAGCGGGGGGCACGATTGGTTCGCCTGTTCGCCGAGCTGGCGAATTTTTTCCCACTTCTTCGTTCTTCTAACCTTTTGTCAGTTGAAGTAGTTCCCGACCGGCGCACATCTTGCAATGTCTTTTTAAGACAGCGGACATGGTTGTCATTCGGTGGAGGCGGTGGTGGTCGCTTCAAGGCGGATCTGTCTTCTCCTCCGGAGGTGGATGTTTCATAGATCTTCGCATTTCAAAGAAGTCCCTCACTTGGGCTTCACAAATCTTCGCGTTTTCCTCCACGGTCAACTCGTATGGTAAGTTCTCTAGAGGCTTGAGAGATGGACTGTATCTGTATTGCCTCCCGCCTCTGGCTGTACTACTAGACACCGGAGTGGCCGCATCTCTCTTCCGTTGCTGCTGACGAGTAGTAGAAGGAGGCGAGTGCTCCGACGCGCCGGAGCAGCCGGAGCGACGGCGTCTGTCTTCCGCCGTTGCTGACGAGGTGGAGCAGGAAGCGGGATGCTCGGACGCGCCGAAGCAGGCGGAGTGCCGTCCTCACGTGTCAGAGCAGCCGGAGATGGAGGTGGAGTGCCCTGATCACTCGAGGGAGGAGGAGGAGGAGGAGGCGCAGTGCCCTGACTCGCCGGAGGAGGAGGAGGAGGCGGAGGCGTCCAGTTCGGAAGCTTGATGTGCTCCTTCCGCCATAGACATGGAGTCTTCAGAGCAAGACCCAGCTGAGTCTCCCCTTCACCTGTAGGGTGGTCAAGCTCGAGCTCCTCAAATCCCTCCGTTATTTCATCCACCATCACAATAGCATAGCCTTGTGGAATCGGACGACAGTGAAAAGTTGCGTCGGGTTCAGGAGGTGCAATAGAGCCGACAGCCGCCTTGACTTTGAGGTTCTGCCATTGCGTCATAAGCTAGCAATGTTGAGCCTCCGTGATAGCATCACAGGGTACCTAGGAGCCATGAAGTCAGGCTGATGAACGAGCTTGGTGGAAGCCACACTGCTTCTCCACTGAGATGGCGGGGTAGCTTCTAGGGTAGCTCCGGCACCTCGCTGGCTCTCAACTTGTTCCTCTAGCTTTCGTACTCCTGCATTCAGCTTCTGTAGTTCGCTCTACTCCAATTTCCTCTTTCTCACCCGGGTTTTGTAACCGCCTGCGCCGGGAAACCCAACCTTCCACACAACGGAGCCTGACGTGCCTCGTGTTTGTCCAGGGTGCTCAGGATTCCCGGGGGCCTCGGTGAGCTCGTCATTCTCTCTGCCGGGAACGAACGTCCCTTGCTGCGCTGCGGTGATACACTTCAGAAGCTTCTTGACCGGTGTTGCAAGTTGCTCGTCCGTCCAAACGCACTTCCCTGTTTCAGGGTCCAAGGTTCCCCCAACCCCGAAGAACCAAGTCCTTGAACGGTCTGGCCAGTTCAATGTCTCTGGTTCGACCCCATTAGCAATCAGGTCATTCTCATCTTTGTCCCACAATGGCCGGGATTTGAGGTAGCCACCTGACCCCGTGCGATGGTGAGACTTCTTGTTTGCAGCATTGTTCTTGTTTGTCTCTGACATCTTCTTACTCCTCTCTGATGTCTTGTAGGCCACAAATGCGGGCCAGTGATCTCTTATCTTCTCAAATCGGCCGGTGAATTCTGGAGTCCTCCCTTTGTCGACATACATTGATTTCAACTCATTCTTCCACCTCTTGAATAGATCTGCCATCTTATTAAGAGCATGAGCCTTGACCAATGGCTCTATAACTGGCTTATCCAGATCCTCCTCTGGCGGTAGGGTGAAATTTTCCTTCAGCGCAGTCCAAAGATCATCTTTTTGTCTAACGTTGACATAAGGAAATTGAGGGTCTTCGTTCTTAGGCTTATTCCATTGCTGGATGCTGATCGGGATCATGTCACTAACAATAGCCCCGCACTGAGTAGAAAATGCTTCCTTGGTCCGCCTGGGTTCAATCGGTTAGCCATCGTCCGCGATTGCTGTGATCGTGAACCTTTCATCCTGGCGCAACCTTTTCTTCGGGCCTCCTCTCATTACTGAAGTTTGGCTCGATCCGGAGGGCTAGAAAATAAGAAAGAAGAGTTAATATGTGTACATACCAAAATAATTAATGCATCAATTAGCTAGTCAGCATAGGCTTAATTAATATATATACCTCGCCGGACTTTGCAACAGCTCCCCCCTCCGTTCGGTCAGCGGAGCCGTCATCACGGTCTCCTTCTTTCACCGGCATTCGGTCACCGGAGCCATCATGATCATGTCCTTCCTCCTCCATTGTTCGATCACCGGAGCCTTCACCCTCTCCTTCCAGACCATCTGTGTCATTGAGATATGACAAGACATCACCTCCACCGAGGATTATGTCCCCCAACAACTGTTCTGTTTCCAAGCCTCGGTGCTCCATAGTTTCTGCAAATATTACAACATGTCAATTAATATACACAAAGATGACAGATGGATATATATATATATATTAGTGGCAAACATAGACCTAGCTAGCTCAATGCTTCTAGGTTTGGGGTGGCCTCGACAACGCTTCTAGGGTTTGGGGTGGTCTCGACAACAACGCTCTTTTAATTTGGTAAATTTGGCTGGCATCAACGCTTCTAGGGTTTGGGGTGGCCTCGGCAACGCTTCTAGGGTTTGGGGTGGCCTTGACACTTCTAGGGTTTGGTCGGGTGAGAGTGGGTTGCTCGACGTCCCCCCTCATGTTGAAGAGTTACCAGAGTTCTCTCATGAATGCCCGATATCTGTACCGCCTCTCTCATGAATGTCAAACAAGGGATTTAACAAAATGGCGCCATTCTGGATGTGCAGAAAATTGTCCATATTTTCCAGATCTCATCTACCCTTCTATATGTCATGTTGTCTAGTGTCAAAGGATTCAAGAAAACCATGGCTTCATCATTAGTCGGAAGTAACAGGCGCATAATGGTACAAAGCTCTCCAAAATTGTTTTGGAACGGACTCCCGGATAGTATAATGAGCCTTTTGGTACGAAGTTCAGCAAGAGCCTTCCGAATATCGCTATTTGGAAGGCCTTTGCTAAAATTTATACAAAAAAGCGAATTATTCTATCCGGAACTCCATTCCAAAACAACTTTGAAGAGCTTCGTAGCATCATACGCCTGTTACTTCCGGCTAATGATGTATTCCCATTTATCTCGTACCTACTACCTCTTGAGCATTGCGTTGGTTTTCCCTTGAAGAGGAAAGGGTGGTGCAGTAAAGTAGCGTAAGTATTTCCATCAGTTTTTGAGAACCAAGGTATCAATCCAGTAGGAGGCCACACACGAGTCCCTCACACCTACACAAACATATAAAATCCTCACAACCAACGCAATAAAGGGGTTGTCAATCCCTTCACGGTCACTTACGAAAGTGAGATCTGATAGAAATGATAAGATAATATTTTTGGTATTTTTATGATAAAGATGCAAAGTAAAGAAAGCAAAATAAAAACAACGCCAAAAATAGCTTGTTGTCGGGAGATTAAATATGATGGAAAATAGACCCGGGGGCCATAGGTTTCACTAGTGGCTTTTCTCGAGAGCATAAGCATTACGGTGGATGAACAAATTACTGTTGAGCAATTGATAGAATTGAGCATAGTTATGAGAATATCTAGGTATGATCATGTATATAGGCATCACGTCCGCGACAAGTAGACCGACTCCTGCCTGCATCTACTACTATTACTCCACACATCGACCACTATCCAGCATGCATCTAGAGTATTAAGTTCATAAGAACAGAGTAATGCTTTAAGTAAGATGACATGATGTAGAGGGATAAACTCATGCAATATGATATAGACCCCATCTTGTTATCCTTGATGGCAACAATACAATACGTGCCTTGCTGCCCCTACTGTCACTGGGAAAGGACACTGCAAGATTGAACCCAAAGCTAAGCACTTCTCTCATTGCAAGAAAGATCAATCTAGTAGGCCAAACCAAACTGATAATTGGAAGAGACTTGCAAATATAACCAATCATACATAAAAGAGTTCAGAGAAGATTCAAATATTGTTCATAGATAAATTTGATCATAAACCCACAATTCATCGGTCTCAACAAACACACCGCAAAAGAAGATTACATCGAATAGATCTCCACAAGAGAGGGGGAGAACATTGTATTGAGATCCAAAAAGAGAGAAGAAGCCATCTAGCTAATAACTATGGACCCGAAGGTCTGAGGTAAACTACTCACACATCATCGGAGAGGCTATGGTGTTGATGTAGAAGCCCTCCGTGATCGATGCCCCCTCCGGCGGAGCTCCGGAAAAGGCCCCAAGATGGGATCTCACGGGTACAGAAGGTTGCGTCGGTGGAATTAGGTTTTTGGCTCCGTCTCTGGTAGTTTGGGGGTACGTATGTATATATAGGAGGAAGAAGTACGTCGGTGGAGCAACATGGGGCCCACGAGGGTGGAGGGCGCGCCCAGGGCGGTAGGCGCCCCCCTACCTCGTTCCTTCCTGGTAGCTTTCTTGACGTAGGGTCCAAGTCCTCTGGATCACGTTCGTTCTGAAAATCACGTTCCCGAAGGTTTCATTCCGTTTGGACTCCGTTTGATATTCTTTTTCTGCGAAACTCTGAAATAGGCAAAAACAACAATTCTGGGCAGGGCCTCTGGTTAATAGGTTAGTCCCAAAAATAATATAAAAGTGTATAATAAAGCCCATTAATGTCCAAAACAGAATATAATATAACATGGAACAATAAAAAATTATAGATACATTGGAGACGTATCAAGCATCCCCTAGCTTAATTCCTGCTCGTCCTCGAGTAGGTAAATGATAAAAACATAATTTTTGATGTGGAATGCTACTTGGCATAATTTCAATGTAATTCTCTTAATTGTGGTATGAATATTCAGATCCGAAAGATTCAAGACAAAAGTATAATATTGACATAAAAATAATAATACTTCAAGCATACTAACTAAGCAATTATGTCTTCTCAAAATAACATGGCCAAAGAAAGTTATCCCTACAAAATCATATAGTCTGGCTATGTTCTATCTTCACCACACAAAGTATTTAAATCATGCACAACCCCGATGACAAGCCAAGCAATTGTTTCATACTTTTAATGTTCTCAAACTTTTTCAATCTTCACGCAATACATGAGCGTGAGCCATGGACATAGCACTATATGTGGAATTGAATGGTGGTTGTGGAGAAGAAAAAAAGGAGAAGATAGTCTCACATCAACTAGGCGTATCAACGGGCTATGGAGATGCCCATTAATAGATATCAATGTGAGTGAGTAGGGATTTCCATGCAACGGATGCACTAGAGCTATAAGTATATGAAAGCTCAACAAAAGGAACTAAGTGGGTTTGCATCCAACTCGCTTGCTCACGAAGACCTAGGGCATTTTGAGGAAGCCCATCATTGGAATATACAAGCCAAGTTCTATAATGAAAATTTCCCAATAGTATATGAAAGTGATAACATAGGAGACTCTCTATCATGAAGATCATGGTGCTACTTTGAAGCACAAGTGTGGTAAAAGGATAGTAACATTGTCCCTTCTCTCTTTTTCTCTCATTATTATTTTTTATTTGGGCCTTTTCTCTTTTTTTATGGCCTCTTTTTTTAGTCCGGAGTCTCATCCCGACTTGTGGGGGAATCAAAGTCTCCATCATCCTTTCCTCACTTGGGACAATGCTCTAAAAAATGATGATCATCACACTTTTATTTACTTACAACTCAACAATTACAACTCTATACTTAGAACAAAATATGACTCTATGTGAATGCCTCCGGCGGTGTACCGGGATATGCAATGAATCGAGAGTGACATGTATGAAAGAATTATGAACGGTGGCTTTGCCACAAATACGATGTCAACTACATGATCATGCGAAGCAATATGACAATGATGGAGCGTGTCATAGTAAACGAAACGGTGGTAAGTTGCATGGAAATATATCTCGGAATGGCTATGGAAATGCCATGATAGGTAGGTATGGTGGCTGTTTTGAGGAAGGTATATGGTGGGTGTATGATACCGGCGAAAAGTGCGCGGTATTAGAGAGGCTAGCAATGGCGGAAGGAAGAAAAGTGCGCATAATCCATGGACTCAACATTAGTCATAAAAAACTCATATACTTATTGCAAAAATCTACAAGTTATCGAAGCAAAGTATTACGCACATGCTCCTAGGGGGATAGATTGGTAGGAAAAGACCATCGCTCGTCCCCGACCGCCACTCATAAGGAAGACAATCAATAAATAAATCATGCTCCGACTTCATCACATAACGGTTCACCATACGTGCATGCTACGGGAATCACAAACTTTAACACAAGTATTTCTCAAATTCAAAACTACTCAACTAGCATGACTCTAATATCACTATCTCCATATCTCAAAACAATTATCAAGTATCAAACTTCTCATAGTATTCAACACACTCATAAAAAAAATCTAATCTTGAATGCCTATCATAATTAAAGCAAATTACCATGCTGTTTTGTAGGACTCTCAAAATAATCTAAGTGAAGCATGAGAGAACAATAGTTACTATAAAACAAAACCACCACCGCGCTCTAAAAGATATAAGTGAAGCACTAGAGCGAAAACTATATAACTCAAAAGATATAAGTGAAGCACATAGAGTATTCTAACAATTTCCGAATCATGTGTGTCTCTCTCAAAAGGTGTGTACAGCAAGGATGATTGTGGCAAACTAACAAACAAAGACTCAAATAATACAAGACGCTCCAAGCAAAACACATATCATGTGGTGAATAAAAATATAGCTCCAAGTAAAGTTACCGATGGAAGTAGACGAAAGAGGGGATGCCTTCTGGGGCATCCCCAAGCTTTGGCTTTTTGGTGTCCTTAGATTATATTGGGGTGCGATGGGCATCCCCAAGCTTAGGCTCTTGCCACTCCTTGTTGCATAATCCATCAAATCTTTTACCCAAAACTTGAAAACTTCACAACACAAAACTCACCAGAAAATCTCGTGAGCTCCGTTAGCGAAAGAAAACAAAACACCACTTCAAGGTACTGTAATGAACTCATTATTTATTTATATTGGTGTTAAACCTACTGTATTCCAACTTGTCTATGGTTAATAAACTATTTTACTAGCCATAGATTCATCAAAATAAGCAAACAACACACGAAAAACAGAATATGTCAAAAACAGAACAGTCTGTAGTAATCTGTAACTAACGCAAACTTCTGGAACTCCAAAAATTCAGCCAATATAGGACAACCTAGATAATTTGTTTATTGATCAGAAGCAATTGGAATCAATATTTTATCATACTCTAGTAATTTTTAACAATTATTTTCGTGAACAGAAAGTTTCTGGAATTTTCAGCAAGATCAAATAACTATCATCCAAGAAGATCCTATAGGTTAAACTTGGCACAAACACTAATTAAAACATAAAAACACATCTAACCAGAGGCTAGATCAAATATTTATTCCTAAACAGAAGCAAAAAGCAAAAAACTAAAAATAAAATTTGGTTGCCTTCCAACAAGCGCTATCGTTTAACGCCCCTAGCTTGGCATAAAAGCAAGGATAGATCTAGGTATTGCCATCTTTGGTAGGCAATCCTCATAATAGATTCATAAGGTAATTTTATTTTCTTTCTAGGGAAGTGTCCCATGCCTTTCCTTAACGGAAATTGGAATCTAATATTCCCTTCCTTCATATCGATAATTGCACCAATCGTTCTAAGGAAAGGTCTACCAAGAATAATAGGACATGAAGGATGCAATCTATATCAAGAACAATAAAATCTACGGGCACATAGTTCCTATTTGCAACAATAAGAACATCATTAATTCTTCCCATAGGTTTCTTAATAGTGGAATCCGCAAGGTGCAAGTTTAAAGAGCAATCATCAAAATTACGGAAACCTAGCAAATCACACAAAGTCTTTGGAATCGTGGAAACACTAGCACCCAAATCACACAAAGCATATCATTCATGATATTTAATTTTAATTTTAATAGTAGGTTCCCACTCATCATAAAGTTTTCTAGGGATAGAAACTTCCAACTCAAGTTTTACTTCATAAGATTGCATCAAAGCATCAACGATATGTTTGGTAAAGGCTTTATTTTGACTATAAGCATGTGGAGAATTTAGCACGGATTGCAACAAGGAAATACAATCTATCAAAGAGCAATTATCATAATTAAAATCCTTGAAATCCAAGATCGTGGGTTCATTAATATCTAGAGTTTTGATCTCTTCAATCCCACTTTTACCAATTTTTGCATCAAGATCTAAAAACTCCGAATTTTTGGAACGCCTTCTAGGTAAAGGTGGATCATATTCAGTCCCATCATTACCAAGATTCATATTGCAAAACAAAGATTTAATAGGGGACACATCAATAACTTTTAGATCTTCATCTTTATTTTCATAGAAACTAGAAGAACACGCTTTCACAAAACAATCTTTCTTAGCACGCATCCTAGAGGTTATTTCTTTGAAGTCATCAATTGAAATTCTCATGGCTTTGAGAGACTCATTGATATCATGCTTAGGTGGAATAGATCTAAGTTTCAAAGAATCAACATCAAGAGAAATTCTATCAACATTCCTAGCCAATTCATCAACTTTAAGCAATTTTTCTTCAAGCAAAGCATTGAAATTCTATTGCGAATTCATAAACTCCTTAACACTAGTCTCAAATTCAGAAGGCATCTTATTAAAATTTCCATAAGAATTGTTGTAGGAATTACCATAATTATTAGAGGAATTACTAGGATACGGCCTAGGATTAAAGTTTCCTCTATACACGTTGTTACCAAAATTATTCCTACCAACAAAATTCACATCCATAGATTCATTATTATTCTCAATCAAAGTAGACAAAGGCATATCATTTGGATCAGAAGAAACACTTTTATTAGCAAATAATTTCATAAGTTCATCCATCTTTCCACTCGAAACATTAATTTCTTCTATTGCATGCACTTTTTTATTAGTAGATCTTTCAGTGTGCCATTGAGAATAATTAACCATAATATTATGTAGGAGTTTAGTAGCTTCTCCTAAAGTGATTTCTATAAAAGTGCCTCCCACAGCCGAATCTAAAAGATTTCTAGAAGCAAAATTCAATCCGGCATAAAAAATTTGTATAATCATCCACAAATTCAAACCATGAGTAGGGCAATTACGTATCATTAATTTCATCCTCTCCCAAGCTTGTGCAACATGTTCATGATCAAGTTGCTTAAAATTCATAATATCGTTTCTAAGAGAGATGATTTTAGTGGGAGGAAAATACTTAGAGATAAAAGCATCTTTGCACTTATTCCAAGAATCAATACTATTTTTAGGCAAAGACGAAAATCAAGCTTTAGCACAATCTCTAAGCGAAAAAGGAAATAGCTTCAATTTAACGATATCATTATCCACATCTTTCTTCTTTTGCATATCACACAAATCAACGAAGCTATTTAGATGGGTAGCGGCATCTTCACTAGGAAGGCCGGCGAATTGATCTTTCATGACAAGATTCAACAAAGCAGCATTAATTTCACAAGATTCAGTATCGGTAAGAGGAGCAATCGGAGTGCTAAGGAAATCATTGTTGTTGGTATTGGTAAAGTCACACAATTTGGTATTATCTTGAGCCATCGTGACAAGCAAGCAATCCAACACACGAGCAAACAAGAAGCAAGCGAAAAAGAGGCGAACGGAAAAGAGAGGGTGAATAAAACGGCAAGGGTGATGTGGGGGGAGAGGAAAACGAGAGGCAAATGGCAAATAATGTAATGCGGGAGATAAGGGTTTGTGATGGGTACTTGGTATGTTGACTTTTGTGTAGACTCCCCGGCAACGGCGCCAGAAATCCTTCTTGATACCTCTTGAGCACTGGGTTGGTTTTCTCTTGAAGAGGAAAGGGTGATGCGGTAAAGTAGCGTAAGTATTTCCCTCAGTTTTTGAGCACCAAGGTATCAATCCAGTAGGAGGCCACGCACGAGTCCCTCGCACCTACACAAACAAATAAAATCCTCGCAACCAACGCAATAAAGGGGTTGTCAATTCCTTCACGGTCACTTACAAAAGTGAGATCTGATAGAAATGATAAGATAATATTTTTGGTATTTTTATGATAAAGATGCAAAGTAAAGAAAGCAAAATAAAAACGGCAGCAGAAATAGCTTGTTGTCGGGAGATTAAATATGATGGAAAATAGACCCAGGGGCCATAGGTTTCACTAGTGGATTCTCTCGAGAGCATAAGTATTACGGTGGGTGAACAAATTACTGTTGAGCAATTGATAGAATTGAGCATAGTTATGAGAATATCTAGGTATCATCATGTATATAGGCATCATGTCCGCGACAAGTAGACCGACTCCTGCCTGCATCTACTACTATTACTCCACACATCGACCGCTATCCAGCATGCATCTAGAGTATTAAGTTCATAAGAACAGAGTAACGCTTTAAGTAAGATGACATGATGTAGAGGGATAAACTCATGCAATATGATATAAACCCCATCTTGTTATCCTCGATGGCAACAATACAATACGTGCCTTGCTGCCCCTACTATCACTGGGAAAGGACACCGCAAGATTGAACCCAAAGCTAAGCACTTCTCCCATTGCAAGAAAGATCAATCTAGTAGGCCAAACCAAACTGATAATTCGAAGAGACTTGCAAACATAACCAATCATACATAAAAGAATTCAGAGAAGATACAAATATTGTTCACAGGTAAACTTGATCATAAACCCACAATTCATCAGTCTCAACAAACACACCGCAAAAGAAGATTACATCGAATAGATCTCCACAAGAGAGGGGGAGAACATTGTATTGAGATCCAAAAAGAGAGAAGAAGCCATCTAGCCAATAACAATGGACCCGAAGGTCTGAGGTAAACTACTCACACATCATCGGAGAGGCTATGGTGTTGATGTAGAAGCCCTCCGTGATCGATGCCCCCTTCGGCGGAGCTCCGGAAAAGGCCCCAAGATGGGATCTCACGGGTACAGAAGGTTGCGGAAGTGGAATTAGGTTTTTGGCTCCGTATCTGGTAGTTTGGGGGTACGTAGGTATATATAGGAGGAAGAAGTACGTCGGTGGAGCAACGTGGGCCCCACGAGGGTGGAGGGCGCGCCCAGGGGGGTAGGCGCGCCCCCTACCTCGTGCCTTCCTGGTTGATGTCTTGACATAGGGTCCAAGTCCTCTGGATCACGTTCGTTCCAAAAATCACGTCCCCGAAGGTTTCATTCCGTTTGGACTCCGTTTGATATTCTTTTTCTGTGGAACTCTGAAATAGGCAAAAAACAACAATTCTGGGCTGGGCCTCCGGTTAATAGGTTAGTCCCAAAAATAATATAAAAGTGTATAATAAAGCCCAATAATGTCAAAAACAGAATATAATATAGCATGGAACAATCAAAAATTATAGATACGTTGGAGACGTATCAAGCATCCCCAAGCTTAATTCCTGCTCGTCCTCGAGTAGGTAAATGATAAAAAGCAGAATTTTTGATTTGGAATGCTACTTAGCATAATTTTCAATGTAATTCTTCTTATTCTGGCACGAATGTTCAGATTTAATATGATTCAAGATAAAAGTTTAATGTTGACATAAAAACAATAATACTTCAAGGCTGCTAACCAAGCAATTATGTCTTATCAAAATAACATAGCCAAAGCAAGTTATCCCTACAAAATCATATAGTCTGGCTATGCTCCATCTTCCCCCCACAAAATATTCATATCATGTACAACCTCGGTTTTGGCCAAGCAATTGGTTCATACTTTTTAACGCGCTTCAGCCTTTTCAACTCTTACGCAATACATGAGCGCAAGCCATGGATATAGCACTATCGTGGAAATAGGTATAATGGTAGGGGTTATGTGCGAAGACAAAAAAGGAGAAAGTCTTACATCAACGAGGCTAATCAATGGGCTATGGAGATGCCCATCAATTGATGTCAATGCAAGGAGTAGGGATTGCCATGCAATGAATGCACTAGAGCTACAAGTGTATGAAAGCTCAAACAAAAGAAACTAAGTGGGTGTGCATCCAACTTGCATGCTCACGAAGACCTCGGGCATTTGAGGAAGCCCATCATTGGAATATACAAGCCAAGTTCTATAATGAAATTTCCCACTAGTATGTGAAAGGACAAAATGAGAGACTCTCTATCATGAAGATCACGTGCTACTTTGAAGCACAAGTGTGGTAAAAGGATAGTAACATTGTCCCTTCTCTCTTTTTCTCTCATTTTTTTATTTGAGCCTTTTCTCTTTTTTTGGCCTCTTTTTTTTCGTACGGAGTCTCATCCCGACTTGTGGGGGAATCATAGTCTCCATCATCCTTTCCTCACTTGGGACAATGCTCTAATAATGATGATCATCACACTTTTATTTACTTACAACTCATGAATTACAACTCAATACTTAGAAAAAAATATGACTCTATGTGGATGCCTCCGGCGGTGTACCGGGATATGCAATGAATCAAGAGCGACATGTATGAAAGAATTATGAATGGTCGCTTTGCCACAAATACAATGTCAACTACATGATCATGCAAGGCAATATGACAATGATGGAACGCGTCATGATAAACGAAATGATGGAAAGTTGCATGGCAATATATCTCGGAATGGCTATGGAAATGCCATAATAGGTAGGCATGGTGGCTGTTTTGAGGAAGATATAAGGAGGTTTATGTGTGATAGAGCGTATCATATCACGGGGTTTGGATGCACCGGCGAAGTTTGCACCAACTCTCAAGGTGAGAAAGGGCAATGCACGGTACCGAAGAGGCTAGAAAATTGCGGAAAGGTAAGTGTGCGTATAATCCATGGACTCACATTACTCATAAAGAACTCATATACTTATTGCAAAAATTTATTAGCCCTCGAAGCAAAGTACTACTACGCATGCTCCTAGGGGAAGGGTTGGTAGGAGTTAGCCATCGCGCGATCCTGACCGCCACACAAAGGATGACGATCAATAAATACCTCATGCTCCGACTTCATTACATAATGGTTCACCATACGTGCATGCTACGGGAATCACAAACTCCAACACAAGTATTTTTCAATTCCACAATTACTCAACTAGCACAACTATGTATTACCACCTTTATATCTCAAAACAATTATCAAGCATCAAATTTCTCATGATATTATAATTAAAGAAAATTGCCATGATATTTTAAGACTCTCAAAATAATATAAGTGAAGCGTGAGAGGTCAATAGTTTCTATAAAACAAATCTACCGCCATGCTCTAAAAGATATAAGTGAAGCACTAGAGCAAAAACTATATAACTCAAAAGATATAAGTGAAGCACATAGAGTATTCTAACAATTTCCGAATCATGTGTGTCTCTGTCAAAAGGTGTGTACAGCAAGGATTATTGTGGCAAACTGAAAAATAAAGACTCAAATAATACAAGACGCTCCAAGCAAAACACATATCATGTGGTGAATAAAAATATAGCTCCAAGTAAAGTTACCGATGGAAGTAGACGAAAGAGGGGATGCCTTCCGGGGCATCCCCAAGATTTGGCTTTTAGGTGTCCTTAGATTATCTTGGGCTGCCATGGGCATCCCCAAGCTTAGGCTCTTGCCACTCCTTGTTCCATAATCCATCAAATCTTTTACCTAAAACTTGAAAACTTCACAACACAAAACTTAACAGAAAATCTCCTGAGCTCCGTTAGCGAAACAAAACAAAACACCACTTCAAGGTACTGTAATTAACTCATTCTTTATTTATACTGATGTTAAACCTAATGTATTCCAACTTCTCTATGGTTTATAATCTATTTTACTAGCCATAGATTCATCAAAATAAGCAAACAACACACGAAAAACAGAATCTGTCAAAAACAGAACAGTCTGTAGTAATCAGTAACTAACGCAAACTTCTGGAACTCCAAAAATTCAGCCAAAATAGGGAGACCTAGACAATTTGTTTATTGATCAGAAGCAATTGTTATCAATATTTTATCACGTTCTGGTGATTTCTAACAATTATTATCGTGAACAGAAAGTTTCTAGAATTTTCAGCAAGATGGTATAACTATCATCCAAGAAGATCCTATAGGTTAAACTTGGCACAAACACTAATTAAAACATAAAAACACATCTAACCAGAGGCTAGATCAAATACTTATTCCTAAACAGAAGCAAAAATTAAAAAACTAAAAATAAAATTGGGTTGCCTCCCAACAAGCGCTATCGTTTAACGCCCCTAGCTAGGCATAATAGCAGGATAGATCTAGGTATTGCCATCTTTGGTAGGCAATCCATAAGTGGATCTCATAATAGATTCATAAGGTAATTTTATTTTATTTCTAGGGAAGTGTTCCATGCCTTTCCTTAACGGAAATTGGAATCTAATATTTCCTTCCTTCATATGAAAAATTGCACCAATCGTTCTAAGGAAAGGTCTACCAAGAACAATAGGACATGAAGGATTGCAATCTATATCAAGATAAATAAAATCTACGGGCACATAGTTCCAACAATAAGAACATCATTAATTCTTCCCATAGGTTTCTTAATAGTGGAATCCGCAAGGTGCAAGTTTAAAGAACAATCATCAAAATCACGAAAACCTAACAAATCACACAAAGTCTTTGGAATCGTGGAAACACTAGCACCCAAATCACACAAAGCATAGCATTCATGATCTTTAATTTTAATTTTAATAGTAGGTTCCCACTCATCATAGAGTTTTCTAGGGATAGAAACTTCCAACTCAAGTTTTTCTTCATAAGATTGCATCAAAGCATCAAGGATATGTTTGGTAAAGGCTTTATTTTGACTATAAGCATGTGGAGAATTTAGCACGGATTGCAACAAGGAAATACAATCTATCAAAGAGCAATTATCATAATTAAATTCCTTGAAATCCAAGATCGTGGGTTCATTAATATCTAGAGTTTTGATCTCTTCAATCCCACTTTTACCAACTTTTGCATCAAGATCTAAAAACTCTGAATTTTTTGAACGCCTTCTAGGTAAAGGTGGATCATATTCAGTCCCATCATTATCAAGATTCATATTGAAAAACAAATATTTAATAGGGGACACATCAATAACTTTTAGATCTTCATCTTTATTTTCATAGAAACTAGAAGAACACGCTTTCACAAAACAATCTTTCTTAGCACGCATCCTAGCGGTTCTTTCTTTGCACTCATCAATGGAAATTCTCATGGACTTGAGAGACTCATTGATATCATGCTTAGGAGAAATAGATCTAAGTTTCAAAGAATCAACATCAAGACAAATTCTATCAACGTTCCTAGCTAATTCATCAACTTTAAGCAATTTTTCTTTAAGCAAAGCATTGAAGTTCTTTTGCGAATTCATAAACTCCTTAACACTAGTCTCAAATTCAGAAGGCATCTTATTAAAATTTCCATAAGAATTGTTGTAGGAATTACCATAATTATTAGAGGAATTACTAGGATACGGCCTAGGATTAAATTTTCCTCTATACGCGTTGTTACCAAAATTATTCCTACCAGCAAAATTCACATCCATAGATTCATTATTATTCTCAATCAAAGTAGACAAAGGCATATCATTTGGATCAGAAGAAACACTTTTATTAACAAATAATTTCATAAGTTCATCCGTCTTTCAACTTAAAATATTAATTTCTTCTATCGCATGCACTTTTTTATTAGTGGATCTTTCGGTGTGCCATTGAGAATAATTAACCAGAATCTTATCTAGGAGTTTAGTAGATTCTCCTAAAGTGATTTCCATAAAAGTGCCTCCCGCGGCCGAATCTAATAGATTTCTAGAAGCAAAATTCAATCCGGCATAAAAAATTTGTATAATCATCCACAAATTCAAACCATGTGTAGGGCAATTACGTATCATTAATTTCATCCTCTCCCAAGCTTGTGCAACATGTTCATGATCAAGTTGCTTAAAATTCATGATATCGTTTCTAAGAGAGATGATCTTAGCGGGAGGAAAATACTTAGAGATAAAAGCATCTTTGCACTTATTCCAAGAATCAATACTATTTTTAGGCAAAGATGAAAACCAAGCTTTAGCACGATCTCTAAGCGAAAAAGGAAATAGCTTCAATTTAACAATATCAGTGTCCACATCTTTCTTCTTTTGCATATCACACAAATCAACGAAGCTATTTAGATGGGTAGAGGCATCTTCACTAGGAAGGCCGGCGAATTGATCTTTCATGACAAGATTCAGCAAAGCAGCATTAATTTCACAAGATTCAGTATCGGTAAGAGGAGCAATCGGAGTGCTAAGGAAACTCATTGTTGTTGGTATTGGTAAAGTCACACAATTTGGTATTATCTTGAGCCATCGTGACAAGCAAGCAATCCAACACACGAGCAAACAAGAAGCAAACGAAAAAGAGGCGAACGGAAAAGTGAGGGCGAATAAAATGGCAAGGGTGAAGTGGGGGAGAGGAAAATGAGAGGCAAATGGCAAATAATGTAATGCGGGAGATAAGGGTTTGTGATGGGTACTTCGTATGTTGACTTTTGCGTAGACTCCCCGGCAGCGGCGCCAGAAATGGCTCGTTGTCGGGAGTCAAATCTTGACTTGACTTGGTGTAGGCCTCCCCGGCAACGGCGCCAGAAATCCTTCTTGCTACATCTTGAGCACTGGGTTGGTTTTCCCTTGAAGAGGAAAGGGTGATGTAGTAAAGCAGCGTAAGTATTTCCCTCGGTTTTTGAGATCCAAGGTATCAATCTAGTAGGAGGCCACGCACGAGTCCCTCGCACCTACACAAACAAATAAATCCTCGCAACCAACGCAATAAAGGGGTTGTCAATCCCTTCACGGTCACTTACGAGAGTGAGATCTGATAGATATGATAAGATAACATTTCTGGTATTTTTATGATAAAGATGCAAAGTAAAATAAAAGGCAATGAAAATAGCTAAGTGTTGGAAGATTAATATGATGGAAAATAGACCCGGGGCCATAGTTTTCACTAGTGGCTTCTCTCGAGAGCATAAGTATTACGGTGGGTGAACAAATTACTATTGAGCAATTGATAGAATTGAGCATAGTTATGAGAATATCTAGGTATGATCATGTATATAGGCATCACGTCCGCGACAAGTTGACGGACTCCTGCCTGCATCTACTACTATTACTCCACACATCGACCGCTATCCAGCATGCATCTAGAGTATTAAGTTCATAAGAACAGAGTAACGCTTTAAGTAAGATGACATGATGTAGAGGGATAAACTCATGCAATATGATATAAACCCCATCTTGTTATCCTCGATGGCAACAATACAATACGTGCCTTGCTGCCCCTAGTGTCACTGGGAAAGGACACCGCAAGATTGAACCCAAAGCTAAGCACTTCTCCCATTGCAAGAAAGATCAATCTAGTAGGCCAAACCAAACTGATAATTCGAAGAGACTAGCAAACATAACCAATGATACATAAAAGAATTTAGAGAAGATTCAAATATTGTTCACAGATAAACTTGATCATAAACCCACAATTCATCGGTCTCAACAAACACACCGCAAAAGAAGATTACATCGAATAGATCTCCACAAGAGAGGGGGAGAACATTGTATTGAGATCCAAAAAGAGAGAAGAAGCCATCTAGTTAATAACTATGGACCCGAAGGTCTGAGGTAAACTACTCACACATCATCAGAGAGGCTATGGTGTTGATGTAGAAGCCCTTCGTGATCGATGCTCCCTCCGGCGGAGCTCCGGAAAAGGCCCCAAGATGGGATCTCACGGGTACAAAAGGTTGTGGCGGTGGAATTAGGTTTTTGGCTCCGTATCTGGTAGTTTTGGGGTACGTAGGTATATATAGGAGGAAGAAGTACGTCGGTGGAGCAACATGGGCCCCACGAGGGTGGAGGGCGCGCCCAGGGGGTAGGCGCGCCCCCCTACCTCGTGCCTTGCTGGTTGATGTCTTGACGTAAGGTCCAAGTCCTCTGGATCACGTTCGTTCCAAAAATCACGTTCCCGAAGGTGTCATTCCGTTTGGACTCGCTTCGATATTCTTTTTATGTGAAACTCTGAAATAGGCGAAAAACAACAATTCTGGGCTGGGCCTCTGGTTAATAGGTTAGTCCCAAAAATAATATAAAAGTATATAATAAAGCCCAATAATGTCCAAAACAGAATATAATATAGCATGGAACAATAAAAATTATAGATAGGTTGGAGACGTATCAATGTGTTAACATGTAATCAAGTCATCACACTGCTCCGGGTGTTTGGAGCGCAGAATGTTCTTGTGTTCATCGACATACGGGGTCACCAAGGTAGAGCTCTGTAGAACTGTGTAGTGTGCTTGAGACCAAGAATGCCCGTCCCTACATATTATTGATTCCCCTCCTAGCGTGCCATTTCCAGTCAGTGTCCCATCATACCGCGATTGAGGGAGACCAATCTTCTTAAGGTCAGGAATGAAGTCAACACAAAACCCAATGACATCCTCTGTTTGATGGCCCATGGAGATGCTTCCTTCTTGCCTAGCGCGATTACGGACATATTTCTTTAGGACTCCCATGAACCTCTCAAAGGGGAACATATTGTGTAGAAATACAGGGCCCAGAGCGACAATCTCGTCGACTAGATGAACTAGGACGTGCGTCATGATATTGAAGAAGGATGGTGGGAACACCAGCTCGAAACTGACAAGACATTGCACCACATCACTCCTTCACCTTGGTAGGATTTCTGGATTGATCACCTTCCGAGAGATTGCATTGAGGAATGAACATAGCTTCACAATGGCTAATCGAACGTTTTCTGGTAGAAGCCCCCTCAGTGCAACCGGAAGCAGTTGCGTCATAATCACGTGGCAGCCATGAGACTTTAGGTTCTGAAACTATTTCTCTGGCATATTTATTATTCCCTTTATATTCGACGAGAAGCCAGACGGGACCTTCATACTGAGCAGGCATTCAAAGAATATTTCCTTCTCTTCTTTGGTAAGGGCGTAGCTGGCAGGACCTTCATACTGCTTTGGAGGCATGCCGTCTTTTTCGTGCACACGTTGCTGGTCCTCCCGTGCCTCCGGTGTATCTTTTTTCTTCACATACACGCCCAAGAAGCCTACCAGGTTCACGCAAAAGGTTCTTCGTCATGTGCATCACGTCGATTGAAGAGTGGACCTCTAGGTCTTTCCAGTAGGGCAGGTCCCAAAATATAGATTTCTTCTTCCACATGGGTGCGCGTCCCTCAGCGTCATTCGGAACATATAGTCCGCCGGGACCCTTTCCAAAGATTACTTGTAAATCATTGACCATAGCAAGTACGTGATCACCGGTATGCATGGGGGATTCTTCTGGTGATCTACCTCGCCTTTGAAATGCTTGCCTTTCTATCGACATTGATGGTTGGTCGGAAGAAATCGACGATGCCCCACGTACACATTCTTCCTGCATTTGTCCAGGTATATACTTTCGGTGTCGTCTAAACAGTGCGTGCATGCATGGTATCCCTTGTTTGTCTATCCTGAAAGGTTACTGAGAGCAGGCCAATTATTGATGGATACAAACAGTAACGCATGCAGGTCAAATTCCTCCCGTTTGTGCTCATCCCACACACGTACACCGTTTCCATTCCACGGCTGTAAAAGTTCTTCAACTAATGGCCTTAGGTATACAATAATGTCGTTGCCGGGCTGCTTAGGGCCTTGGATGAGAACTAGCATCATAATGAACTTCCGCTTCATGCACAGCCAAGGAGGAAGGTTATAGATACATAGAGTCATGGGCTAGGTGCTGTGATTGCTGCTATGATCCCCAAAAGGATTAATGCCATCCACGCTTAAACCAAACCATACGTTCCTTGCGTCACCTACAAACTCCCCCCAGTACTTTCTCTCGATTTTTCTCCACTGCGACCCGTTAGCAAGTGCTCTCAACTTCTCGTCTTTCCTACGGTCCTCTCTGTGCCATCGCATTAACTTGGCATGCTCTTTGTTTCTGAACAGATGTTTCAACCGTGGTATTATTGGAGCATGCCACATCACCTTGGCAAGAAACCCTCTTCCTGGGGCGCTCGCCGTCAACATCACCAGGGTCATCTCGTCTGATCTTATACCGCAATGCACCGCATACTGGGCATGCGTTCAAATCCTCGTACGCACTGCGGTAGAGGATGCAGTCATTAGGGCATGCATGTATCTTCTGCACCTCCAATCCTAGAGGGCATACAACCTTATTTGCTGCTTCCGTACTGTCGGGCAATTCATTATCCTTTGGAAGCTTCTTCTTCAATATTTTTAGTAGCTTCTCAAATCCTTTGTCAGGTACACCATTCTCTGCCTTCCACAGCAGCAATTCCAGTACGGTACCAAGCTTTGTGTTGCCATCTTCGCAATTGGGGTACAACCCTTTTTTGTGATCCTCTAACATGCGATCGAACTTCAGCTTCTCCTTTTGACTTCCGCACTGTCTCTTTCCATCAACAATGACCCGACAAAGATCATCATCGGGCACATTGTTTGGTTCCTCTTGATCTTCAGCTTCCCCCGTTGCAGCAGCATCACTGTATTCAGGGGGCACATAGTTGCCATCATACTCTTCTTCTTCGTTGTCTTCCATCATAACCCTCTTTCTCCATGCTTGGTCCAAACATTATATTGTGGCATGAAACCCTTATAAAGTAGGTGGGTGTGAAGGATTTTCCGGTCAGAGTAAGACTTCGTATTCCCACATATAGGGCATGGACAACACATAAAATCATTCTGCTTGTTTGTCTCAGCCACTTCGAGAAAATTATGCATGCCCTTAATGTACTCGGAGGTGCGTCTGTCGCCGTACATCCATTGCCGGTTCATCTGCGTGCATTATATATAATTAAGTGTGTCAAAAACCATGACAGAACATCATGAATACAGAAGTGACCAAATGAATAGAAGTTCATCATCACATTAAAACCACAGTACATACATAGTTCTCCAGAGCATTTAATTAAACCATACATTGAAACTATGTAAAACATTTCAATGCAACAACAAATGCGATCATAGTCGCAACCAAGGTAACAATTGATCCAACGGCATAATGATACCAAGCCTCGGTATGAATGACATATTTCCTAATCTTTCTAATCTTCAAGCGCATTGCATCCATCTTGATCTTGTGATCCTCGACGACATCCGCAACATGCAACTCCAATATCATCTTCTCCTCCTCAATTTTTTTTAAATGTTTCCTTCAAGTAATTGTTTTCTTCTCAACTAAATTTAACCTCTCGACAATATGGTTGGTTGGAATTTCCGGTTCACATACCTCCTAGATAAATAAAATCAATGTCACGTTGGTTGGCATAATTGTCATAAACAATAAATGAACCAAATAGTTATAAAAGATAATATATACCACATCTGAATCATAGACAGGACGAGGGCCGACGGAGGCGGATACCAAAACCATCACACTATATAATAACAAACAATAATAAAAGTAAGAAAATTACACAAGTATCTATCTAAATCATACACGTAAGAACTTTTTTCTTTTAGCAAGAAGATAAGATCAAGAGGCTCACCACGGTGGTGCCGGCGACGAGATCGGCGCGGGCGATCGACAGCGGTGAGGTCGGGGACGGGACAGGACGGACCGCCAAACCTAGACAAATCTCGAGAAAATGGAGCTTGGACAAGGAGCTTCGAGAGGAGAAAGCTTAAGTGTGGCTCGGGCATTTCATCGAACACCTCATGTGCATAGGAGGTGAGCTAGAGCACCACAAAGCTCTCCCCTCGCCGGCCAGAAAAACAAAGCAGTGTGGAGTGTTGTGCTCGCTGGCGAGGGGGTATATATAGGCATCTCATTGGTCCCGGTTCGTGGCTGGAATCGGGACTAAAGGACCCCCTTTGGTCCCGGTTCCAGCCACGAACTAGGACCAATGGTTGTGGGCCAGGAGCGAGGCCCATTGGTCTCGGTTCGTGTCTGGAACCGGGACCAAAGGGTCCAGACAAAACGGGACCAATGCTCCACGAGACCCAGTCGGCCCCCTGGGCTCACGAACCGGGGCCTATGCCCCCATGCATGGGTCCCGGTTCGTGACTGAACCGGGACTAATGGGCTGGCCCGGCCTGGACCAAAGCCATGTTTTCTACTAGTGAGACAGCGCACCTTCCTAAGCAGGACATAAATCCTAAACAAACAAAAACACCTAAAAACGAAGCACCAGTCCTCCCGCCGGCCATGGTCAGGATCCAATGCGCCTCGATGGCCCTAAGGGACATGAGATGAGGCAGATCGGTGACAGCGCTAGTGGTGGGCGGAGAAACCATAGTCGCCTAGGAGTCGCTCATGGGGAGGAGAAAAATATTTTATAGCGTGCCCTCTTAACTTTTCTTAGCTGTACAGATTAACCAGGCAACAACAAATACTCTGATTCTTTGCACTGAGGAGGGGGGTGACAATGTGCACGTATATACCCTTTTTCTATTGCATGAGACTATCCTTCATCATACCAACTGACAAAGGGGTAAAACACAATTATCGTGTGAAAAGGAGTTTTATTCTAAGATTATAGGGTTACAATAAAGATACAAAATATCAATATATGGGGGAGGGGTCTTTGGTGAAGCCACATAACAGTGGTACACTCAACACGACTATAGTTTGCAAAATGATTTGCCACATCATTTTGTTCTCGACGAAGTTTCTACGGAATAAACTCTCTATGGACCATCAACGCCTTGATTTCTGCGACAAGGTGGCTATATACCAAGAGATAAAGTCCATCACCTGATAGCACATAAAGAGCATCCGGAGAATCTGATTGGAAGATTAGTATGTTGGGCAGCGAGTGTCATCCCCTGAATGATCACATGTAGCTCCAATTCCAAGGTACCATTGCAACTGAAAACCAAATGATAAGCCGCAAATATAACGAAGCCGTCATGCCTCCTCAACATCATGCCCTCCGATGTCATACCATCCGCAGACCCATTAACGAAATTGCTATGTGGTCGGCCGGCGTCAAGGTTTTCTTCACCAGGATTAACCAATCATCACATGCTAGCATTTTCCACTTCGACAACTCCTCTGTGTTATACCTTCATGAATAACTAATGTACTTAAAGTAACTATCTAAGAACTCAACAATAACTCGCGCCGTTTGGCTCTGTGGTGCATATGCTCCCTAATGAACAGTAAATTCAAAATAAATAGTAAATAAAATTTAAAAATTCTGATTTTTAGATGTTTTTGTTAGTGTAACAAGTGTGCTTGCCAATTTTCATGCGAAATGGGACGACGGTACTTCATCGGTGAAAAAACCAAAAATAAGTGTAACATTTGGAGGTAACATTTGTCGTTCGACTTGTTTTTTTTTGCACAGATCAAAATACTTAAGTTTTCCTCATAAAAATTTGCAAGTAGCATTTTGGTGTGACAATAGACACATCTATTTTTTTTAAAAGTTTGACATTTGCCAAAAAACATTTTTGGTGGAGAGGAGCATATGCTCCCAAGAGCCAAATTGGATTTTCGGTGCTGGGTATCTCTTTGTCATAGTGCCAAATACGCCAAATAAGTGTAATCAGCATATCATGAGAGGTATCCGAACAGCCCAACAAAACACTCAATGTCTGTTGCTTTCCATTTCCTGGGAAAAGATCATTGGGAGGTAATGGCCAAAATGACTCACGTATGTTCCTAAACCTTCCTAGCATGGCTGCAAGAAACCAATGCATGGAAGGTTCTCTCGTCTTCGACACCACAAAGGAATAAGCATGTACCATGTGTCCATGTGTGGATAGATGACAGTATGGTTTCCATAGTGAGGTAGCCAGTGCCCCCGTTGCAGCCTTCCAAGCCATAACTTTCATTTTCTATGGGATTGAAGATCTCCAAATGCAATTCTAAACTTATCTTTCCCATTGAGGGTGGTTGTTGGTCGCTCCCCAGCAATAGAATCATCATGATCAGAGCTTGCAAGCATGCCCACATCCTTAACGGTAAACATATTGTTCTTCTGGCTGCCAACCAAAAAAAAATCGACGTTGTCTTGCTGATGTATGTATTTTCTGAATTTTTCAAAGATCAATGGGCCAAAGAGAGCGTTAAGCGCAGGGTATAACAAGCACCATGCTCTTCCAAGAAATCAGCCACCCAACTAAAGCGACAATTGTGCTTCAGCGTAGCATAATAGCCCTAAACAATGGTCCACGAAGGATCCAAGGGCCTCGCCATGTTTTGAATAGTCCATCTGCAACCCTCCAAATGGTCCTTCTCTTGACAAGATCTAGACCAATTCAATACCCTTCCATACAGTCGATGAGTTACTAGAAAAACAATGTCCAAAGGATTGCCACTTCGGTAATACTTTCCTCGAAGAAGGCGAGCACACAAGATGCCTGGTGCATCTAGCAAATGCTAGGCTTGCTGGACGAGCAAAGCTTACACTGGTAGGAAAAGGGGCTTTTACCCCGGTTTGTAAGGGCCTTTTGTCCCGGTTTTCGAAGTGGGACTAAAGGGTCGTTACTAAAGCCCTAACCCTTTAGTCCCGGTTCTTACACGAACCGGGACAGAAGGTCCTCCACGTGACCGCTGCTGCCAGCCCAGGCAGGGGGGCCTTTGGTCCCGGTTAGTGCCAACAACCGGGACCAATAGGCAGGGCCTTTTGTCCCGGTTGGTGTCACCAACCGGGACCAATAGGCATCCACGCGTCAGCAGCTGGCAGGAGCTGAGGTTTTTGTTTTTTTGAAAGGGGGTGGTTTAGGGGTTTTGGGGGGTTAATTTAGGTGTTTCATATATTGTGTTAGCTAGCTAATTAATAGAGAGAAGTGTCCTCTCTTATCTCCGTGCTTGGTCGACGCCACCTACTATATACGTATGGAGAGGACTAGACACGCTAGCTAGTAATCAAATGAAGGAAATAGAAGATCGTCATGAACATATGCATACAGAGAGAAGTGATATCGACCACCTCTCCTTCTCCGAGAGATTGGTCGAACAACAAGTTCTCATATATCTATCCGACACTACCGGCTACATATATACAATAATTATCTCTTACAATACAATCTCCTAATTAAATTGTAGGAACACAGGATCCACATAGTATTCTCCGTTTTCATCGATCACGTGGTCAAGGAAGAATGCCGCCAATTCCTCTTGAATTCCTCGCATACGATCTGGTGCTAGGAGTTCATCCCGCTTCCGAAACATCTAATTTGAAGAAGGGGGTCAATACATATATATATATATGAATAAATGAAACTCAACACAAATGATGGTAATAAAATAAAATTGTGAATATTATTGCTTACGCACTTCATATTGTTCTTCAGTGTAGCCCCGCTCACAGGTCGTGTAGTGGATGGACTCGCGAACGTAGTATCCACAGTAATTATTCCCGGCTTCCTGCCACAACCACTTTACAAGAAATAGAGGTCAATCAAACTGATAAGTAAGCATGCTAAATGGTATTGATGAAACTAGCGCTTGAACCACTAGGAGATGCGCGGAACATGCTACTATAGTACTTACTTTCGGGTGTTTAAATTGCAGCTTCTTCGGCAGTCCCGGAGCTTTTGTGGTGAATTTTCTCCAAACCCTGCCAGACAAAGAAAACAATTACTTGATATCAGGAAATGCACAAAGTTGCTGATATGGTGGATAATGATGGATTTAACTTGCTTATCGAGCATTTGAGTCATGTTCGCATAGTCCTGGGGATCTTTTCGTCTCGAGTCTAAGACGGTTACTAATCCCTGCTCAAGCTTAATCTCTAGGAGAATATAGTGGAAGCTGCGCATGCATGCATAAGTCATCAATTACATTACCATAACCTGGACTAATAAGGGAAACCGAATATGCACAAGACAGTAACACTCACTTGAAGTTGTAAGGAAAGAGTATTATATCTTTGTTTTGATTTAATACCAACGATCGTAGCAAGTTGGCCTCGGCTTCTTTGGGATGTTTTTCAACCGTATATGCATTTATGAGATTTGTGTTAATGAACCCAATATCACCGATTTGTCTTTTCTTCAATTCGGCGATCTTCAATCTGCATAATATAGTGAGGATAATTATAAATACATGCAATGAAAGAGCTGACCTATATAGAGAGACTTAATGACAGAAGTAGTACTACTTACAGACAGTAGCAAGTGATCGTTGTTTTATCGAGGGCCTTTTGATTGTAAAACTGGAAGAAATCCTCAAATGGAACATTCAGCAGATCAATTCCAACGAGGTCATGCTCCGGTTTAACTCTCAGCGTCAAAGTATTCATCCCATCAGACTCTCTGCAGATTTTCATGTACCAATCATGTAGTCTTCGCATCATCGTTGTTAGAGATCTTTCATCTTTGACGAGAGGCTTCCCGTAATGGTATTTGTGTTCGTCGACCTCCATGATTTCATAATGTACATCGTCGGGCAGGTAATCTCCAAGATTGCTATAACCGGCCACCATCCTCAGATCATTAGCGACGATGTCTTTTGACACCTTGAGCGGGGGGCACGATTGGTTCGCTTGTTCGCCGAGCTGGGCAATTTTTTTCCCAGCTCGTCGTTCTTTTAACCTCTTATCACTGACAGTACTTCCCGACCGCTCCGCTTCGGCATATGTCTTTGCAAGAATGCGCTCATAGTTGCCTCTCAGCGGAGACTTGGGTGGTTTTGTCAGAGTAGCCAGAGTGCACTTTGCTTTCACCGGATCTACCTTCTCCTCCAGAGGTGGATGTTTCTTTGCTTTCACCACTTCAAAGAAGTTTGTCACTTTGGCTCGCACGATCTCCCTGGTTTCCTCCTCGGTCCTCTCGTATGGTAACTTCTCTGGAGTCTTCAGAGAAGGACCGAATCTGTATTGCCTCCCGCCTCTGGCAGCTGTACTGCTAGACGCCGGCAGAGCAGACGGAGCGGCTGCGGCTGTCTTCTTTCCTTGCTTACGAGGCGGAGGAGAAGGACTACGATGCGCCGGAGCAGCTGGAGCGGCGGCGGGTCTCTTCCGCCCTTGCTGACGAGGCGGAGAAGGAGGAGGCTGTCTGCTCTGGCGCGCCAGCGCAGGCGGAGAAGGAGGCGGAGTGCCGCCACACGCCGGAGAAGGAGGCTGAGTGCCCTGATCACTCGCCGGAGGAGGAGGCGGAGTGCCGCCACGCGCCGGAGAAGGAGGCTGATCAGTGCCCTGATCACTCGCCGGAGGAGGAGGCGGAGTGCCCTTACTCGCCGGAGCCGTCCAGTTCGGAAGGTTGATGAGCTCCTTCCGCCATAGGCATGGAGTCTTCAGAGCTGAACCCAGCCGAGTCTCCCCTTCACCGGTAGGGTGGTCAAGCTGGAGGTCCTCAAATCCCTCCGTTATTTCATCCACCATCACCTTAGCATATCCTTCTGGAATCGGCCGGCAGTGGTAGGTTGCGCCGGGTTCAGGAGGTAAAACAGAGCCAACAGCCGCCTTGACTTTGAAGTTCTGCCATTGCGCCATAAGGTGGCAATGTTGAGACTCCGTGATAGCATCCACGGGGTAGCTAGCAGGAGCCGTCAAGACATGCTCCGGCTGAAGCAGCTCGGTGGAAGCCACGCTGCTTCTCCGCTGAGATGGCGGTGTAGCTGAGGGGGTAGTTTCGGCATGTCGATTGCCGTCTCGTTCCTCTAGCGCTTGAACCCTTTCGTGCAGCTTCTGAATTTGGATCTGCTCCACTCTTTTCCTCCTCTCCTGGCTTTTGTAACCGCCCGCATCCGGAAAACCAGCCTTCCACAGAACGGAGCCTGGCGTGGCTCGTGTCCGTCCAGGGTGCTCAGGATTCCCGAGGGCCATTGTGAGCTCGTCCTTCTCTTTGTCGGGAACGAACGTCCCTTCCTGCGCTGCATCGATATATTGCTGAATCATCTTGACTGGTATTCTCAAAAGCTTGTTCGTCCAAACGCACCTCCCTGATACAGGGTCCAAGGTTCCACCAGCCCCGAAGAACCAAGTCCGGCAACGGTCTGTCCAGTTCATTGTTTATGGTTCGATCCCTTTTTCAAGCAGATCATTCTCAGCCTTGGCCCACTTAGGCCGGGCTTTGAGGTAGCCACCTGACCCCGTGCGATGGTGAAGCTTCTTCTTTGCAGCATTCTTCTTGTTTGTCACTGACATCTTCTTACTCTTTTCCGATGTCTTGTGGGCCACAAATGCGGGCCAGTGATCTCTGATCTTCTCATACCGGCCGATGAATTCTGGTGTCTCTTCTTTGTCGACAAACGTTTCAGCTCATTCTTCCACCTCCTGAATAGGTCGGCCATCTTCTTAAGAGCATGAGACTTGATTAATTGCTCTTTAACTGGCTTCTCCGGATCCTCCTCTGGCGGTAGGGTGAAATTTGCCTTCAGCTCAATCCAAAGATCATCTTTCTGCATATCATTGACATAAGACACCTCAGGGTCTTCCTTCTTGGGCTTATACCATTGGTGGATGCTGATCGGGATCTTGTCCCTAACTAGAACCCCGCACTGAGCAGCAAATGCATCCTTTGTCCGGAGGGGTTCAATCGGTTGGCCGTCGCGCGCGATTGCTGTGATCTCAAACCTTTCATCCGAGCGCAACTTTCTCTTCGGGCCTCGTCTCTTTACCGAAGTTGTGCTCGATCCGGAGGGCTAGAAAAAAGAAGAAAGACGAGTGTTAATTAATATGTGTACATACCAAACAATGAATGCATCAATTAGCTAGTCAGCACAGGCTTAACTAATATATTTACCTGGCCGGACTCTGTTCGGTCACCGGAGCCGTCACCACGGGCTCCTTCTTGCACCAGCATTGGGTCACCGGAGCCATCATAATCATGTCTTTCCTCCTCCACTCTTCGATCACCGTAGCCTGCTTCTTCACCTTGTTCTTCCAGACCATCATTGTCGTTAAGATACGACAAGATATCACCTCCGGCTAAGATTATGTCCCCCAACACCTCTTCTGCTTGCTCGTCTCGTCCGTGCTCCATTGTTTCTGCAAATATTACAACATGGCAATTATTACACAAACATGACAGCAGGTGGATATATTAGTGCAAACGTAGACCTAGCTTATTCCGGGTTTGGGGTGGCCTCGGCAACGCTTCAAGGGTAGGGGCACGACGGGAGGGGGTAGGAGACCGACATCGTTTTTTCTAGGGTTTGGGTGTCCTCGAGAGTTTTGGTCGAGCGAGAGGGCCGGGGGGTGCTCCCGTGGTATAAGTTATCACGGTCGAGAGGGGGTATAAATATCGACCGTCCATCATGTCGAAGTTATCTGGGAGGGAGTTATATATATCGACAACGACGACATACATACATGGGAAAATAATGTTATCGGGGAGGGGGTATATCGACCCCCCCACGTGTTGAAGTTATCGGGAGGGGGTTATATCGACAACGACGACATACGTACATGGAAAAATAATATTATCGGGGAGGGGGTATATCGACCCCCCCTCGTGTTGAAGTTATCGGGAGAGGGGTATATCGACGACGACAGACCCGATAAAACATAAGAAAACGAAGAAGAAATAAAAAGAGGAGAAGAAGAAAAGGAATAGAGGAGAAGATCGAAGAAAAAAAGAAGAAAAAAAAAGAGGAGAAGAAGAAAGGAATAGAAGAGAAGAAGAAAAAATAGAATTTTTTCTATTTTTTCTTCTTCTCTTCTATTCCTTTCTTCTTCTCCTCTTCTTTTTCTTCTTTTTTCCTCTTCTTATTTATATCTCCTCTTCTTCCTCTCCTCTTCTTCTCCTTTCTTCCTCTTCTTATTTTCCTTTTTCCTCTCATTCATAAAAAAATGTTCAAATAGAAAATTTCAAAAAACAGTAAAGGTTTTGCCTATTGCATTGTTCATATGAATATACAAACATTTGCATATTCTACAATAATTAATATCACCAAAAAAATCTATGAACAGAAAAAAATCCTAACTTTTCTAAAAATCTATCTTTTGCATATATACATGAACATATATATACACAGAGAACATATATACATACATATACTCATACATGAACATATCATCATATATATGAACATACATTTTCTTTGCATATGCATATGAACATACATTTTCTTTGCATATGCATATGAACATACATACATACATTTTTCTTTCATATGAACATACATACATACATTTTCTTTGCATATGACCATACATACATTTTTCTTTGCATATGACCATTCATACATTTTCTTTGCATATGCTTTGCATATAAACATACATACATATGAACATACATACATACATACATATAAACATAACATACATACACAAAAAATTCTAAAAATCTGCCTAAAAAAATTATATGAAAAAAAGCATACATCATCCATCCATCCATATAATGAACATATACATCATCCATCCATCCATATAATCAACATATGCATATGAAAAAAATTATATGAAAAAATTATATGAAGAGGATCGAGGGGACAGGGAGGAAAGGGGGTCGCCGCAGCCGGACCGAACGGGGAGGAGGGGCGGCGTCGAGGCAGGGGCGGCTGTGGGGGCGGGCGCCGGCGACGACGACAATGGTGGGGGCGGGCCGGGGCGCTGGGGCACGGCCGTGCGTGCTCGGGGACGGGGCAGGGGCACGGGGCGGCGGCCGGCGTGGGCTCATGGGCGGGGCAGGGGCACGGGGAGACGAGGATGGCGGCCGGTGGCGGCGACGGCGATGAGGAGTGCGCGAGCGATTTGGGCAGCCTGGCGGCGGGGGCAACTGGCGAGGGAGGCGAGGGAGATGTGAAATTTTCACAAGTCCTGGTTATATAGCAAGGGCATTGGTCCCGATTCGTGGCACCAACCGGGACCAATGCCACACTTTAGTCCCGGTTGGTGCCACCAACCGGGACCAAAGGCCATTTTCAGCAGCGCAAAGGGTGGGAGCCGGTGGCCTTTGATCCCGGTTGGTGGCACCAACCGGGACTAAAGGGGGGGCATTGGTCCCGGTTGGTGCCACGAACCGGTACCAATGCACCCCTTTAGTCCCGGTTGGTGGCACCAACCGGGACCAAAGGCCTCTTGCTGCCCGCGTCGCGGCCAAAAGTTTAGTCCCACCTCGCTAGCCGAGGGGCGCCCATACCAGTTTAAAAGCCCCGGTGCGGCCGCTGTCTCGAACTCCTCTAGAAGGCTTCTGGGCCTAACTTTGGCGCGCTACCCATTGAGCCCTCTAGCCCTTCTGGGCCTGTATTTGCAAACCCGAGGGTTGGAGGGCCCAGCGGGCAGCGCCCCAACAATTTTTTTGCTGTATTTAGTTTTTTTGTTTTCTATTTTGCTTTATTTATTTTGTTTTGTTTCTACTTACAACAAAATACTTATTTATTTTACTTTATTTTGTTTCTAATTACTTATTTATTTTACTTTATGATAATTCTTTTTGCTATTAAAGTTTCTATCAAAAAAGTTCTTTATGAAAATTCTTTTTGCTGTATTTAGTTTTTTTGTTTTCTTTTTTGCTTTATTTATTTTGTTTTGTTTGTACTTACAACAAAAAACTTATTTATTTTATTTTATTTTGTTTCTAATTACTTATTTATTTTACTTTATGATAATTCTTTTTGCTATTAAAGTTTCTATCAAAAAAAGTTCTTTATGAAAATTCTTTTTGCTTTTAATGATTTTGAACAGAAAATACTTCAATAATTTTAGTTGCATCAATTTTATATGATTTTAGTTTCAGTAATACTAGAGGTTTCTTATAATGTTTTCAACAGAAAATACTTTGTTAATTTTACTTTCATAAATTTTATTAAAGTTTATTTTATTTTGTCATAACACAAGAAGTCCGGAGTTGTAATAAGTTACTAAAAATAAAAAAGAGGCGCAATGCTCGTTGATTTGCTTCAAGCCTTTCGGAATAGTGTAGACTGCACTGCACATAGCTCCATGCAGTCTACCTTATTCCTCAAGGCTTGAAGCTAAGCAACGTGAAGGTGAGCATTGCACCTCTTCTTCATCGTCTCTGCATTCAGGGCTTATAAACCGCTCCTAGTGCCTCTCAGCTAGCGAGGTGGGACTAAAAAACTGCTTAGTAAGAAACTCTAGTACCGGTTCGTGCCACGAACCGGTACTAAAGGTGCTCATGGGGCCACAGCCTCATCAGTACCGGTTCGTGGCACCAACCGGGACCAAAGGGTGGAATTGGTCCCGGTTCGTGCCACCAACCGGGACCAATGGCCTTGCACAGCGGCGTGGTGGTGGGAGTTTAGTCCCACCTCGCTAGCTGAGAGAGAGCCGCACCTGTTTATAATTTTTTATTTTTGGCCTGTTATTTTTCATGCATTTACTAATTAGTTTGAGCTATAAGACCCTAAAATTGAAAAGCATTTCAAATGAACTCTGAAAAGGTTGAAAGTTGGCATGGTATCATCATTTCATCCACATATCATGTGCAAGAAAGTTGAGAGGGTTACGGCAAAAACTGGATGCACTTCGTGTACAAAACGGACAATGGTATCATACTCGTCTGTTACAAAGTTGGCATGGTATCATCATAATAGTTGCGGGAGAAAGTCTTCACTTTTTCTTCGCTTGTGTCATTTTCTTATTGCACCGTAACCATGGATAATCTTCATCGTTTATCAGGATGCTTGGGTCAGCCTTGACTTTGAAGGGAGGAATTTCATGAAACTTTTCATAATCTTCAGACATGTCAATCTTGCCCTCCACTCCCACAATGTCCCTTTTTCCTGAAAGAACTATGTGGCGCTTTGGCTCATCGTATGATGTATTCGCTTCCTTATCTTTTCTTTTTCTCGGTCTGGTAGACATGTCCTTCACATAGATAACCTGTGCCACATCATTGGCTAGGACGAACGGTTCGTCAGTGTACCCAAGATTGTTCAGATCCACTGTTGTCATTCCGTACTGTTGGTCTACCTGTACCCCGCCTCCTGACAGATTGACCCATTTGCACTTAAACAAAGGGACCTTAAAATCATGTCCGTAGTCAAGTTCCCATATGTCCATTATGTAACCATAATATGTGTCTTTTCCCCTCTCGGTTGCTGCCTCAAAGCGGACACCGCTGTTTTGGTTGGTGCTCTTTTGATCTTGGGCGATCGTGTAAAATGTATTCCCATTTATCTCGTATCCTTTGTAAATCAATACATTCGAAGATGGTCCCCTGGACAACGAGTACAACTCATCACAAACAGTGGTGTCACCTCTGAGACGTGTTTTCAACCAACTGCTGAAAGTCCTGATGTGTTCACATGTAATCCAGTCGTCACACTGCTCCGGGTGTTTGGAGCGTAGACTGTTCTTGTGTTCATTGACATACGGGGTCACCAAGGTAAAGTTCTGTAGAACTGTGTAGTGTGCTTGAGACCAAGAATATCCGTCCCTGCATATTATTGAGTCTCCTCCAAGCGTGCCTTTTCCAGTCAGTCTCCCCTCATACCGCAATTTAGGGAGACCTATCTTCTTAAGGCCAGGAATGAAGTCAACACAAAACCCAATGACATCCTCTATTTGATGGCCCATGGAGATGCTTCCTTCTGGCCTAGCGCATTTACAGACATATTTCTTTAGGACTCCCATGAACCTCTCAAAGGGGAACATATTGTGTAGAAATACGGGCCCCAGAATGACAATCTCGTCGACTAGATGAACTAGGACGTGCGTCATGATATTGAAGAAGGATGGTGGGAACACCAGCTCGAAACTGACAAGACATTGCGCCACATCACTCCTTAGCCTTGGTATGATTTCTGGATCGATCACCTTCTGAGAGATTGCATTGAGGAATGCACATAGCTTCACAATGGCTAATCGGACGTTTTTCGGTAGAAGCCCCCTCAATGCAACCGGAACAGTTGCGTCATAATCACGTGGCAGTCATGAGACTTTAGGTTCTGGAACTTTTTCTCTGGCATATTTATTATTCCCTTTATATTCGACGAGAAGCCAGTCGGGACCTTCATACTGAGCAGGCATTCAAAGAAGATTTCTTTCTCTTCTTTCGTAAGAGCGTAGCTGGCAGGACCTTCATACTGCTTCGGAGGCATGCCGTCTTTTTCGTGCAAACGTTGCAGGTCCTCCCGTGCCTCAGGTGTATCTTTTGTCTTCCCATACACGCCCAAGAAGCCTAGCAGGTTCACGCAAAGGTTCTTCGTCACGTGCATCACGTTGATTGAAGAGCGGACCTCTAGCTCTTTCCAGTAGGGTAGGTCCCAAAATATAGATTTCTTCTTCCACATGGGTGCGTGTCCCTCAGCGTCATTCGGAACAGCTAGTCCGCCGGGACCCTTTCCAAAGATTACGTGTAAATCATTGACCATAGCAAGTACGTGATCACCGGTACGCATGGCGGGCTTCATCCGGTGATCTGCCTCGCCTTTGAAATGCTTGCCTTTCTTTCGACATTGATGGTTGGTCGGAAGAAATCGACGATGGCCCAGGTACACATTCTTCCTGCATTTGTCCAGGTATATACTTTCAGTGTCATCTAAACAGCGCGTGCATGCGTGGTATCCCTTGTTTGTCTGTCCTGAAAGGTTTCTGAGAGCGGGCCAATCGTTGATGGTTACAAACAGCAACGTGTGCAGGTTAAATTCCTCCTGTTTGTGCTCATCCCACGTACGTACACCGTTTCCATTCCACAGCTGTAAAAGTTCTTCAACTAATGGCCTTAGGTACACATCAATGTCGTTGTCGGGTTGCTTAGGGCCTTGGATGAGAACTGGCATCATAATGAACTTCCGCTTCATGCACATCCAAGGAGGAAGGTTATACATACATAGAGTCACGGGCCAGGTGCTATGATTGCTGCTCTGCTCCCCGAAAGGATTAATGCCATCCACGCTTAAACCAAACCATACGTTCCTTGGGTCAGCTGCAAACTCAGCCCAGTACTTTCTCTCGATTTTTCTCCACTGCGACCCGTCAGCGGGTGCTCTCAACTTCCCGTCTTTCTTACGGTCCTCACTGTGCCATCGCATCAACTTGGCATGCTCTTCGTTTCTGAACAGACGTTTCAACCGTGGTATTATAGGAGCATACCACATCACCTTCGCAGGAACCCTCTTCCTGGGGGGCTCGCCGTCAACATCACCAGGGTCATCTCGTCTGATATTATACCGCAATGCACCGCATACCGGGCATGCGTTCAGATCCTTGTACGCACCGCGGTAGAGGATGCAGTCATTAGGGCATGCATGTATCTTCTGCACCTCCAATCCTAGAGGGCATACGACCTTCTTTGCTGCGTATGTACTGTCGGGCAATTCGTTATCCTTTGGAAGCTTCTTCTTCAATATTTGCAATAGCTTCTCAAATCCTTTGTCAGGCACATCATTCTCCGCCTTCCACTACAGCAATTCCAGTACGGTACCGAGCTTTGTGTTGCCATCTTCGCAATTGGGGTACAACCCTTTTTTGTGATCCTCTAACATGCGATTGAACTTCTGCTTCTCCTTTTGACTTTCGCATTGCGTCCTTGCATCGACTATGACCTGGCGGAGATCATCATCATCGGGCACTGGTTCCTCTTGACCTTCAGCAGCTTCCCCCCTTGCAGCATCACTGGGCACATCGTCTGGTTCCTCTTGATCTTCAGCAGCTTCCCCCGTTGCAGCATCACCGTATTCCGGGGGCACATAGTTGTCATCGTCCTCTTCTTCTTCGCCGTCTTCCATCATAACCCCTATTTCTCCGTGCCTCATCCAAACATTATAGTGTGGCATGAAACCCTTGTAAAGCAGGTGGGTGTGAAGGATTTTCCGGTCAGAGTAAGACTTCGCATTCCCACATATAGGGCATGGACAACACATAAAACAATTCTGCTTGTTTGCCTCAGCCACTTCGAGAAAATCATGCACGCCCTTAATGTACTCGGAGGTGTGTCTGTCACCGTACATCCATTGCCGGTTCATCTGCGTCCATTATATATAATTAAGTGTGTCAAAAACCATTACAGAACATCATGAATAGATAATTAAGTGACCAAATTAATAGAAGTTCATCATCACATTAAAACCAAAGTACATACATAGTTCTCATCTAACAACATATATATAGCTCTCCAGAGCATCTAATTAATTAAACCATACATTGAAACTATGTAAAACATTTCAATGCGAAAACAAATGCGATCATAATCGCAACCAAGGTAACAATTGATCCAACGGCATAATGATACCAAGCCTCGGTATGAATGGCATATTTTCTAATCTTTCTAATCCTCAAGCGCATTGCATCCATCTTGATCTTGTGATCATCGACGACATCCGCAACATGCAACTCCAATATCATCTTCTCCTCAATATTTTTTATTTTTTCCTTCAAGTAATTGTTTTCTTCTTCAACTAAATTTAACCTCTCGACAATAGGGTCGGTTAGAATTTCCGGTTCAACCACCTCCTAGATAAATAAAATCTATGTCACGTTGGTCGGTATATTTGTCATAAACAATAAATGAACCAAATAGTTATAAAAAGATAATATATATCACATCCGAATCACATACAGGACGAGGGCCGATGGGGGCGGATACCAAAACCATCGCACTATGTAATAAGAAGGAATAATAAAAGTAACAAAATTAGACAAGTAACTATCTAAAGTAAGAATTTTTCCTTTCAGAAAGAAGATAAGAACAAGAGGCTCACCACGGTGGTGCTGGTGACGAGATCGGCGCGGGCGATCAACGGCGGTGAAGACGGGGACGGGACGTGACGGACCGCTAAACCTCTCGGGGAAAATGGAGCTCGGAGGTCGAGTTTCGAGAGGAGAAAGATTAACTAGTGTGGCTCAGACATTTCATCGAACACCTCATGTGCATAGGAGGTGAGCTAGAGCACCCAAATGCCCTCCCCTCGCCGGCCAGAAAAAACAGAGCACTCTGGAGTGCTCTGCTGTGGCGATGGGGTATATATAGGCAACTCATTGGTCCCGGTTCGTGGCACCAACCGGGACTAAAGGCCTTTGGTCCCGGTTGGTGCCACGAACCGGGACCAATGCCCCCTTTAGTCCCGGTTGGTGGCACCAACCGGGACCAAAGGCGTTGTGCTGCCCCGTGTCAAAAGTTTAGTCCCACCTCGCTAGTTGAGAGAGCTCGAGAGTGGTTTATAAGCGCTGCTGCGCCCACCCTCTCGAACTCCTCTCAACTGCAGGCTTTCGGGCCTAACCGTTCTCTTTGCCTGTGGGGTCTACTGGGCCTTCTGCGGGCCTGAATCCTGGCCCATGGATGGGTTTCTAGTCATATTCAGGCAGTGGTGGCCCAGTAGGTGGCATAATTTTTTTCCTCTGTTTTTTTTCTCTTTTTCTTTATTTGTTTTGTTTTGTTTCTACTTACAACAAAAAACTTATTTATTTTATTTCTAATTACTTATGTATTTTACTTTAATTATTTTATTTTTATTTATTTTGCTGCTGCTATTTTTATTTTAATTTAATGCTGCTATTTTTACTTAATTTATTCAGGTTTATTTATTTTAGTTACTATAGTTTATTTTATTAAGGTTTATTTATTTTATAAATATAAAAAAATGAACATAGATGTGCTTATAGAGAAAATTCAACCTAAATTCATAATAAATTTCTATGAAATTTACTGTGAATTTAGGTCAAATTCCTTGTATAAGGGCATCTATTTTCACTTTAAGAGGAGCTCAACAAGGCAGAGAGGGACGGGCTTATAAACTGGTGTGAGCGCCCTTCGGTTGGCGATGTGGGACTAAACACTGGCCGCAACTAGGACCAGCCCTTTAGTCCCGGTTTGTGGTATGAACCGGGACTAAAGGGCTGTGGGCCAGGAGCGTGGACCATTGGTCCCGGTTTGTCCCACCAACCGGGACCAAAGGGTCCGGACAAACCGGGACCAATGCCCCCACGAGGCCCGGCAGGCCCTTGGCCGCACAAACCGGGACCAATGCTCACATTAGTCCCGGTTCGTGACTGAACCGGGACTAATGTGAATATTGCCCTGTGACCAAAGCCCAGTTTTCTACTAGTGTTAGTTGAAGGCCCGCATGTTGCAAAATCCCATACCCCCTTTAGATTTAGGTGTTGGAGATATGCCCTAGAGGCAATCATGTATGATGATATTTCCTATTTGTTTATGAATAAAGATAGTCCTTGGACATTATCAATGATGTATATCAGCCAGTACGTGACTTGTTTGTGGGACTATGCATTGTATGATGACTGTCCTAAAAGGTCCCTAGTCAAAAGGGTTGTGTGGACGCGCAGCCGACTAGACTAGCATATGACACAGTCGATGGCTTGGTCTCACTAGCCATGGAGGATTGGATGCTAACTGGATAATATGAACTTGGAAGGATCTGATCGGATTCGACATAGTCGGATCCGAGTCGAGAAAGGTCCGAGTCGGACAGACCCAACTATGAGACGCAGCGATATGTCATCTGTGAGTCTCTAGTACAACATATGTTCTATGTCCTAAGACCTGAGTTGGCGCATGTACTCGGGATGGTGACAGACCTGCTTTGGGCCAACCAAATGCTACTCCGTGACTGGGTAGTTACAAAGGTAGGTTTCAGGCTTGTCCAGACCCATGCTGCGAGACATGGTCGAGCAAGATGGGATTTGCCCCTTCGATCAGGAGAGATATACTCTGGCCCCCTCGTCTGATCCGACTTGAACCTAAGGGGTAGCGTGCTTAAGGGAAGGAACCTGTGAGGCCGGATCGGACTCCATGAGTTAGATGTGATCCTACTCGGACTCACATCCCGGCCGAACATATTTTGGGCTTTAGGGTCCGTGCAAGACCCAAGTGTTGAGCCCACGAGGGGCGCCTATATAAAGTGGAGGTGAGGCACACTCGTTGAGTTGATCGCTTCGGCGCTGTCACTATGGTTTGCATGTGTTGCGAATAGCCATCTCCACTCACCGCCGACTGTGTGCTCGGACCTAGCAGTCTACCGCACGGTGTTCCTCCTGCACGCACGTACCATTAGAGGCGGTGCACTTGCGCTGCTCCAGCGAACTTGTACGTGGGATCGGACAACCGGCTGTTCGTGGGAGATCAGATGAGGAGGAGACGATCCATGCAGACCCGCTGCCCCAAATCTTCTTCCGCTGCACGGCACTGCCGTCTAGTGGTAACGATCTGTGATCCATCCCCGTAGCATGTTCTTGGATGTTCTGCGCATAGGAAAAGTTTAATTTGCAGTCGACGCACCCTACCGTAGAACCCAACAATAGTCACGGAGCCTCTGCTATAGGTTTTGGATTCAGATCGTATGCATGTTAGATATGTGGAGGCGGCAGATGAGATCTGTTGTCGTTGATAAGATCAGCTGTGTGCACGGTTGATGAGATCAACTGCACATGGGGATCGAGTGGCTATGTTTTCTGATGGTCGGAATCGATGAAGTCGTGACACAACCTACCCCTACCGGTCGGCATCCGCCATCGGGACTGCCGTCTGCGTAGCGCCTTGTATTTCGTACATGATCGCTCAAACCGGTAGAATGCGATTCTATGCATAACTTTATTTTGCAGGGTTTGATGTGAATAGATGGCTCATGTGTATGTGATGCATGTGTGTAAATTATACATGGCATGCATGTCATGTTTGTTAGCCGGCAGGAGACAAAGTGCTGTCATTATATTGTATAACGACCTATGTCGACTTGTGACTATGTAAAATTCATTACTAGTTGTAGTAGTTGGATAATAGAGATCGGGTTGGTGGCTTGGCATCCCGGCGTGACAAACAAGATGGAATTCCTAGATGGTCATCGGAGTCGGAGCCGACCTGAAAGAACATCCATGAAGGAGCCATACTATTTCATAATATATGCTTATTTGTGATTGTTATGCTTCTTGTTTTCTATGCATGTTAGAATGGTAGAAAGATCCCTCGTTAATATCAAGCAATTTGCCATTCCCGATGTTGCACCTTCGCATGTCAAGTATGTCTAGTAGTGGGCTCATAAAATTGGGGTGCTACTAGGTGTCCTTGAACTGAAGGGTTCGTGTCGGACACGGACATGCACTGCATTAGGTTAACTTGACAAGGCTATCAAAACGGTTTTGGGCCTTGTGGCAAAGAAGGTTGGGGGCCGGGGTTTGAGATACCTCCCCGGCCGACAGGAGTCGTATAGAGATACGATTAGTAAGGAGTTGCTTACCGGATAGGCATGTTGTCTAGCAATGACCCTAAAGCTCACTAGTCGCATGTGTTAGTCGGATCCTGAATCACTGAGAGTTTGCGGAGGGATGCCGACTTTAGTGGGAGTATTTCTATTTAAGCCTATAATTACTCTACATAAACACATTGCTTAGTGATTGCATATTTTTTGTTGTAGATCAATGGCACCACCTGCTCAACCCAACTTTTCACTGAAATCAATTCTGGAAAAGGATAAACTGAATGGAACAAACTTTACCACCTGGTATAGAAATTTGAGAATTGTTCTCAAGCATGATAAAAAGGAACATGCTCTAGAGGATCCACTTCCAGAGGAACCTGCCGATAATGCTAAATCCACAACCAGGAATGCCTACCAGAAACTCGTTGATGAATCAAACGAGATCAGCTGCCTCATGCTGGCTTGTATGGAGCCCGATTTGCAGTAGCATTTTGAAGATGTTGGGGCTTTCGATATGATCGAGAGTCTCGAGAGCATGTTTCAGGTGCAGGCTAGGACCGAAAGGTTCAACGTCTGGCGATCCTTGATGGATTGTAAGCTGAACGAAGGTGATCCACTGAGCCCGCATGTGATCAAGATGATCAGACACGTGCAAGCTTTGGATCGGTTGGGCTTCCCACTCTTGGATGAGCTGGCTACTGATGCAATTCTAGGTTCTCTTCCTCCTAGCTATGGGACGTTCATCTCGAACTATCATATGCACGGCATGGATAAGAAGCTCACTGAATTGCATGGGATGCTTAAGGTGGCAGAGCAAGATATTAAGAAAGGAACGCATGAAGTGTTGATGGTGCAGAACTCAGGCAAGTTCAAGAAGAGTTGGTCTACCAAGAAGGCTAAGGCAAAGGGAACGGAGATGGTAACCTCCGCCGCTGCGCCGAAGTCTGGACCAGATTCAAAGACCATTTGCTATCATTGCAAGGAAACTGGTCACTGGAAGAGGAACTGTAGCAAGTGGCTTGCAGAGCATGGCAAGAAGGCCAGAAATGCTTCTTCAGCCAAAGGTACACTTATTGCATATGTTATAGACATTTACCTTGCTGACATACCTAGTAGCTCTTGGGTATTTGATACCAGATCGGTTGTTCATATTTTCAACTCGATGCAGGGGCCGGTAAGAACTAGGCATGTGGCACAAGGGGATATTGACATCAGGGTCGGCAACAAAGCAAGAGTTGCTGCATTGGAGGTCGGCACGATGCAGCTCCAGCTTCCTTCTGGATTTATTTTGGAATTGAATAATTGTTATTACATTCATGCACTTAGTCGGAACATTATTTCTGCCTCATGCTTGATGAGTTAGGGTTATGAATTCAATTTAAAGGACAATGGTTGTTCGTTTTATTTGAATGGTATGTTCCACGGCTATGCACACATTGTTGATGGGCTATTTATATTGAATCTGGAACAGGAACCGGTCTATAACATGAATGTCAAGAGGCATAAGCCTAATGAGATAAATCCGACATACTTCTAGCATTGCCGGCTTGGACACATTAGTCTGAAACGCATGAAGAAGCTCCATGATGATGGGCTCCTAACTTCATACGACTTCGGGTCGTTCGAGACATGCGAATCATGCTTGCTCGGCAAGATGACTAAGTCTCCTTTCGCAAAGAGTTACGAGAGGGCATCCGAGCTGTTGGAGCTTATACACAGTGATGTGTGTGGTCCAATGAGCACAACCGCCAGAGGTGGCTATCAGTACTTCGTGACTTTACCGACGACTTGAGTAGATATGGGTATATCTATTTGATGAGGCACAAGTTGGAAACTTTTGAAAAGTTCAAAGAGTTTCAGAATGAGGTTGAGAATCAGCTCGGCAAGACTATAAAGCTTCTACGATCTGATTGTGGAGGTGAGTACATGAGCTAGGAGTTTAATGATCATCTAAAAAGCCGAGGTATAGTACCTCAGCTCACACCTCCAGGTACGCCACAGAGAAACGGCGTGTCGGAATGGAGGAATAGGACCTTATTGGACATGGTCCGTTCAATGATGAGCAAATCAGATTTACCCTTGTCATTCTGGGGATACGCTCTAGAAACTGCAACTTTCACACTTAACGGGGTACCATCAAAATCCGTAGATAAGACACCACATGAGATGCGGACCGGGAAGACTCCCAGTTTGTCTTTTCTAAGGATTTGGGGTTGTGAAGCATTTGTCAAGCGACTTATGTCACACAAGCTTACACCCAAGTCAGATAAATGCATATTCGTGGGATATTCGAGGGAAACCTTGGGATCTTCTACTACCGGGAAGAGAACAAAGTGTTTGTTACTCGGAACGAGGTTTTCCTTGAGAAAGAGTTTCTCAGTCGGGAGGCCAGTGGGAGGACAGTCCGACTCGAAGAAATTCGAGGACCACTGGGGAACGGCTCGGCTGATGATGAGATCATACATGAGTCAGTCAGGGAACCCGTAGTGAAAGCGGCACCAGAACCACGGAGGTCGGGAAGATTGCATAGAGTGCGCGATGTATTGTTGTTAGAAAGCAACGAGCCGGCCACATATGCGGAAGCGATGGTGAGCCCAGATTCCGAGGCATGGATGGAGGCCATGAGATCCGAGTTAAAGTCCATGTATGAGAATCAAGTCTGGGACTTGGTTGATCCGCCGCCTGGCGTAACAGCCATTGGTTGCAAATGGGTCTTTAAGAAGAAAACCTATGTGGATGGAAATGTTCAAATCCACAAAGCTCGGCTTGTCGCTAAGGGTTATGGACATGTTCAAGGAATTGACTACGACGAGACTTACTCGCCGGTAGCGATGTTGAAGTCGGTGAGGATCGTACTAGCTATAGCTGCGTATTTCGATTACGAGATATGGCAGATGGATGTCAAGACGGCTTTCCTTCATGGAAATTTAACCGAGGACGTGTATATTGTCGGAGTAATTGGCCACGGGTACCCCGAAGACGGCAAGACAATATTTCAAGACATCGGGGCTAGCAAAGCCCCTCAGTCCGACTGCTCGGCTGCTCCTGCCGGCTCCCCGTCCGACTGCTCTGCCTGGCCGGCTGCCGGCTGCCGACTGCACCAACTAGCCGGCTGCCGACTGCAGCCCGATCCGACACCGACAAGACCCCGACGTGGCGGCCATACCGCGGACGAGACGACTGTACCTCGACGACATCATGTATAGGTCACTTGTCCCCTGGCACTATTTATGAAGTAACCCAGGGGACAAGCATGACACCCCACCATGCCTTGCCCATGCCACCACTTAGCTTACTTCCTAAGCTAGCCATGCCTATATATATGGGCACACATCCATCCATCCAAGGAGGATGGACTCACACTCACACGGCCACACACTCCACCACGGCCATGCCTGGCCACAAGAGCATGCATGCTCTCTCCGGCCATACACATATACAGAGTCAGATGCCTGTGGCACTGATCCCAGATACAGCTCCAGGAGCACTTTGTACTGCCCAATGTACACCCAAAATATATATGCTCAGACATGTAGGAGTAGGGGTATTATCTCTCCGGAGAGCCCCGAACCTGGGTAAACTAGCGTGTGCTACTCGCACACCCGCTCCCGGTCCTATCAGCTGCAGTCTTACCCTCACACTAAGCCCTTGTGGCATCTGTCGACTCGCAAGCCCCCCGTGAGAATACCACGACAGTTGGCGCCCACCTTGGGGCGGTACTACTACTATGCTACCACGCTGCTGCTGGTTTCGCAGTCCGGGCGGGACCATCTTCGTCTTCACAACCGCAGCGTCACGCCGTCTCTCAGATAGCGGTCGGGGCCTCGACATCGACATGCCCCCAGAATGGCCGCGAGGGGCGACACGTCTTCGCCGTCGGCCTCGCCTTCTTCCCCACCGCTGCGATGCCGGCCGTCCGTCCGCGCACCGCGCGCGGGGCCTTGCTTCGGTCGGCCGTGTCCATCCACGCGCCGCTCGCGTCTGCTTTCCTCCGCGTTGCACCTTGCTCCGGCCGACACGCGTTCGCTCCTCCACATACCATCTTTGCAAGCTAACAAGCCAGCAAGCCAAACATTGCCTATCCACAAGCCATACAATGGTTACACACTAGCCGGATAATCCCCGTATAGTAGCCAGACGATAGTTAGACAACAGACATACACATCCCAGATACATGTCGGACACTGCATATACATTTGTCAGACAATGGCTGGATAATGGCCAGACTCTGGTTGGCCCATGACTAGCCCCGACCACAGAGGCCCTCCTCGTCGCCACCTCGCCGCATGCGCCTGGCCAGACGCGCTCGCGCTCCAGCGCCGGGTCCGGCTCCTCTCGCCCCGCGCCCGACCCCTTCTGCCCGCGTCGCGCGGCTCCGGGCAGTCCGCCACCTGCGCCTCTCCCGCGTCAAGCTCGCTGCCGCTGCTGGGTCCGGCTCCGCCCGCCTTTGGGCTTTGCCCGCCAGCTGCTCGCTGGCTCCGCGCCGGCTCCCGCCCGCCGCGCCGGCCGCCGCTTCCCCGGTCCGGCCTCTGTCCTGCCGCAGCCCCGCGCCGGCCTCTGCACGGCTCTGCCTCCTCCCCCGCCGCGGCGTCTCCCTCCGCTCCCCTGCACCCGCGTCCGCCCGTGCGCGGCTCCGCGTCCTTGCTCGCGGGCAAAGTCCCGCCTCGGTCGGCCACGCCCCCGCGCCGGCTTACCGCGGCCGGTTGCGTCTCCACCCCCGCCGTCTCCGGGTGGCCGCCACGCGCAGGTCGGCTTCGTCACCCGGCTCCGCCTCGCCCCGCACCAGCCGGATCTTCTCCCGCTGTCTGGCCGCGCTCGGCCGACTACGCGCCATCCGGCCGCGCCCGGCCTCCCCTTCGCGCGCCCACGGCGTACCGGCTCCCGCGCGGGTTCCCGCACCCGGCCCCCGACCCGTCGTTCCGGCCGCCTGCCGGCTTCGGGCAGGCCGGCTGCTCGTTCCGGTCCGGCTCCCCCAGCACCTGCCGGCTCGCCGCCTACGGCCGCGAGGCCGGGCCCAGATCCTTCCGCGCCGCGCCAGATCCGGCTGCCCCTGCGCGCCCCCGGCTCCGCCCGGCCGCCTCGCTTCGCCCCAGGCTTCGACCGCGCCGCGCCGACTCCGCCCGCCAGTGCGTCCGCGGGCCAGCGTCCGCCCTGCCCATGTGGCTGCGCGCCCCAGCCGCCCCGCCTCGCCCCAGCCGCCCCGCCTCGCCTCAGCCCCCGTGTGGGCTGGCTCCGACCACGCCGCGCCGGCTGCGGCCCTGTCCCGGCCTCCCGCGCCGACTACCGGGTCGCGGTGCTTCGGCCGGCCGCCCCGCGCCGCCTTGGCCGGCTCCCGCCTCGCGCCGCCTTGGCCGACTCGCTGCCCCAGCCGACATCCACGCGCGCGGCCGGCATGCCGCTCCAGCCGGCGTCCGCGTGCCCGTCCACCTCCCGCCTCCCGCCTCGCGCCGACTGGCGCCCTCGCAGGGCCGGCTGCCCAAGAAGAGAAAGAAGAAACAGGGCCGGGTCGAAAAGTCAAAGGGCCGAGTGCCTAGAAAAAAATGGAGGGAGTAGCCGGCTGACAGTGAAAAGAAAAAGCCGAATGTGTAAAAAAAGGAGAGAGATCTGCGTTCGACTGCACGCAGCCGGCTGGAATTGGCGTCCGACTGCCAGATATGCGTCCGACTGCCCGCGCACGACTGAAAATTGCGTCTGACTGTCAGATGTGCATCCGACCGCCTACTGTAAAGAAGGTGTTGGCCGCCTGCTTGCTGCAAAGAGTCTGACTGCTGAGTCGGAGTCCGGCTGCCCAGTCGGATGAAAAGGAAATGTCCGTCCGGCTGTAGCCGGACAAAGAGAAGAAGAAAAAAGAATCAACTTCAACCAAGAAGACTAAATAGTTGCCGGGAGATCCGGCCCGACTGCTCAGCAGTCGGCCCGAATCTCGGGGGCTACACCCAGCGGGTGCGCTGACGCGCCCCTGTAAAGAAGAAGACAAAGTAGTCGCCGGGAGATCCGGCCCGACTGCTCAGCAGGGGCGGGGAACCGGCCGAGCCCCCGACTGCCGGCTGCTGCCCGGCTCTGGTCTGCGGACATGGCCGGTTTCCCGTCCCTGCGGCCGCCTGCTTCGGCCGGGTGCGCGTTGACAGAAGCAGAGGCCGGCTGGAGAAAGAAAGGGGCCGTCTAGTCGCTATGGCCGGGTGCTCGTGCAAAATATGTGAGTCCGGCTACCCACAGCCGGCTAGAAAAGTCAAATGCCAGGTATCCAGCCGGCTGCAAAGAGAATAAAGAAGAGAAGAAGAAAAAAGAATCAACTTCAACAAAGAAGACTAAATAGTTGCCGGGAGATCCGGCCCGACTGCTCAGCAGTCGGCCCGAATCTCGGGGGCTACACCCAGCGGGTGCGCTGACGCGCCCCCGCGAAGAAGAAGACAAAGTAGTCGCCGGGAGATCCGGCCCGACTGCTCAGCAGTCGGCCCAAATCTCGGGGGCTACACCCAGTGGGTGCGCTGACGCGCCCCCGTGAGGAAGAAGACAAAGTAGTTGCCGGAAGATCCGGCCCGACTGCTTTGCAGTCGGCCCGAATCTCGGGGGCTACACCCAGTGGGTGCGCTGGCGCGCCCCCATGGAAGATTGCAGACAAGAGAAGAGTTTTGTCCGGCTGCCAGCAGCCGGCAGAAGAAGACAAAGGGCGCTGCAAGACGCCTCGCCACCTGGCCGGTCGAGCCTGACCGGCCGGGACCCCTCCTCGAGCGCCTAGAGGCTCGAGGGCTACACCCAGCGGGTGCGCCAACGCGCTCCACGAGCGCCGAGCCGCGCCAGCTGTCTTCGACGACCTCCGCCTCGGCTACACGAAAATCAATGTGAGCTCCTCACCCGCATATTTTTTCACCGCGAGAGCACGGATAACCCCGAGCGATGCTCGGGGGCTATCTCCGCATTTCATTACAGTTGCATCACTGTTCGCCCCGGCGCCAGCCAGAGTTGGCCCGGGGGCTGGCCGCTTGGCCTGAGACGTTTGTTCCCGCAGACGGCTTAGTAGCGTGCGCGGTACCAAAGGCCCACTCTTAGTCACAGACCGCGGAGCGGCTGTCCGGCTAGCAAGAGTGAACGCTGGAGGCCACCCACGCGAAAAACGTCCGGGAAGAAAAGCGGTTCGGGCGACCCGGCCGTTTTCTTTATGAGTATCTGCTCGGTTAAATTCGCTCCCAGAATCTGAGTATTGTACACTCCACTCCGCGGCCCACTCTCAGCCACAGACCGCAGAGCGGCTGTCCGGCAAGCAAGAGCAAGCCAAAGAGTGGAGGGAACATGAAAAAGATTGAAGGGGGCTCGGACGAAACCGAGTCGGCACCCTCCGCATAAAACTTGCAATGCTAAAAGCAATCATTTGATATATCTGCGTGGACTAACTTTATCTTTTTGCATGATCATTTCCATGAACACCCACCAAAAAACCTCCGCCCAACTTTGCCAAGTTGCCCGGAGGCTTGGGGGCTACTGTTGGAGTAATTGGCCACGGGTACCCCGAAGACGGCAAGACAATATTTCAAGACATCGGGGCTAGCAAAGCCCCTCAGTCCGACTGCCCGGCTGCTCCTGCCGGCTCCCCGTCCGACTGCTCTGCCTGGCCGGCTGCTGGCTGCCGACTGCACCAACTAACCGGCTGCCGACTGCAGCCCGATCCGACACCGACAAGACCCCGACGTGGCGGCCATACCGCGGACGAGACGACTGTACCTCGACACCATCATGTATAGTGTCACTTGTCCCCTGGCACTATTTATGAAGTAACCCAGGGGACAAGCATGACACCCCACCATGCCTTGCCCATGCCACCACTTAGCTTACTTCCTAAGCTAGCCATGCCTATATATATGGGCACACATCCATCCATCCAAGGAGGATGGACTCACACTCCCACGGCCACACACTCCACCACGGTCATGCGTGGCCACAAGAGCATGCATGCTCTCTCCGGCCATACACATATACAGAGTCAGATGCCTGTGGCACTGATCCCAGATACAGCTCCAGGAGCACTTTGTACTGCCCAATGTACACCCCAGATATATATACTCAGACATGCAGGAGTAGGGGTATTATCTCCCCGGAGAGCCCCGAACCTGGGTAAACTAGCGCGTGCTACTCGCATACCCGCTCCCGGTCCTATCAGCAGCAGTCTTACCCTCATACTAAGCCCTTGTGGCATCTGTCGACTCGCAAGCCCCCCGTTAGAATACCACGACATATATGATACAACCCGAGGGTTTTGTCAATCCGACTAGCATTGGTAAGGTATGCAATCTCAAGAGATCCATTTATGGTTGAGGCAAGCATCTCGGAGTTGGAACATTCATTTTGATGAGGTCGTCACTGGTCTCGGTTTCATCAAAAGCGAAGAGGACGCTTATTTATACAAGAAGTTAAGTGGGAGCTCGATAGTGTTTTTGATCTTGTATGTGGATGACATATTGTTGATCGGGAACGATGTTTCGATGCTGAACTCGGTCAAGGAGTCATTGAATGGCAAGTTTTCCATGAAGGACCTTGGTGAGGCAGTGTATATTTTAGGCATTAAGATCTCTAGAGATAGATCGAGGAGGTTGCTCGGCTTAAGCCAGAGCATGTACATAGATAAAGTGTTGAAGCGGTTCAACATGAGTGAGGCAAAGAAAGGGTTCTTGCCACTCTCACATGGAATAAGACTAAGCGAGACCCAGAGTCCTTCGACTTCTGATGAGCAAAGCAGAATGAGTCGGATTCCGTATGCCTCGGCAATCTGATCCATCATGTATGCCATGATATGTACAAGGCCTGATGTTGCTTTTGCAATAAGCCTAACAAGCAGATACCAGGCTAACCCCGGTGAGAGTCACTGGGCAGCGGTGAAGAATATTCTAAAGTACCTGAGAAGGACTAAAGAGCTCATCGTAAGGGGTTACGCCGATGCTAGTTTCCAAACCGACAGAGATGATTTTCGATTGTAGTCAGGATTCGTGTACATCATGAATGGAGGAGCAGCGAGTTGGACGAGTTCCAAGCAAGATACGGTGGCCGATTCTACCACAGAAGCCGAATACATTGCGGCTTGTGAAGCTGCAAAGATCGGAAATATCACATGATACGAAGATCATAAAGAATGGTGATGTAGAGTTATGCAACATTCACACGGATGCAAATGTTGCAGATCCGTTGACTAAGCCGCTTCCACAACCCAAGCATGAGGGGCACGTTAGAGCTATGGGCATTCAATGTCTATTTGATTGACTCTAGTGCAAGTGGGAGACTGTTGGAAATATGCCCTAGAGGCAATCTTGTATGATGATATTTCCTATGTGTTTATGAATAAATATAGTCATTGGACATTATCAATGATGTATATCAGCAAGTACATGACTTGTTTGTAGGACTATGCATTGTATGATGACTGTCCTAAAAGGTCCCTAGTCGAAAGGGCTGTGTGGACGCGCAACCAACTAGACTAGCATATGACACAGTCGATGGCTTGGTCTCACTAGCCATGGAGCATTGGATGCTAACCGGATAATATGGACTTGGAAGGATCTGATTGGATTCGACATAGTCGGATCCGAGTCAAGATAAGGTCCGAGTCGGACAGACCCAACTATGAGACGCAGCGATATATCATCTGTGAGTCTCTAGTACAACATACATTCTATGTCCTAAGACCTGAGTTGGCGCATGTACTCGGGATGGTGACAGACCTGCTTTGGGCCAACCAAATGCTACTCCGTGACAGGGTAGTTACAAAGGTAGGTTTCAGGCTTGTCCAGACCCATGCTGCGAGACATGGTCGAGCAAGATGGGATTTGCCCGTCCGATCAGGAGAGATATACTCTGGGCCCTACGTGTGATCCGACCAGGATAAGCATGGCCATGCGACAAGGAATATGAGATAATCCGGTTTGTGGTCGGCATCACTGGAATGAGAAAGAGGTCGGGATACCACAAGGATAACAGACTCGCCTTGAACCCGACAACTTATATCGTGTGGCAAAAGGAATGGAAGTGTGATGTACTGGTTCGCCAACCGGCTTCATTGTCTACTTGGTGGTCGGCACGCCATGCTAGAGGCCGCTACCAGCCGAGCAGGTCGGAGGTGATCCGACCTGCGACCAAGCCGACTTGAACCTAAGGGGTCTCACACTTAAGGGAAGGAACCTGTGAGGCCGGGTCGGACTCCATGAGTCAGACGTGATCCTACTCGGACTCGGATCCCGGCCGAATAGATTTTGGGCTTTACGGTCCGTACGAGGCCCAAGTGTTGAGCCCGCGACGGGCGTCTATATAAAGTGGAGGTGTGGCACACTCATTGAGTTGATCGCTTCGGCGCTGTCACTAGGATTTGCATGTGTTGCGAATAGCCACCTCCACTCGCCGCCGACTGTGTGATCAGACCTAGCAGTCCGTCGCACGGTGTTCATCCTGCACGCGCGGATACCATTAGAGGCGGTGCACTTGCGCCGCTCCGATGAACTTGTACCTGGGATCGGACGACCGGATGTTCGTGGGAGATCGGACGAGGAGGAGACGATCCACGCGGACGTGCTGCCCCAACTATTCTTCCGCTGCACGACATTGTGCGTCTAGTGGAAGCGATCTATGATCCATCTCCCGTAGCATGTTCCTGGATGTTCTGTGCGTAGGAAAAATTTAATTTGCAGTCGATACACCCTACTGTAGAACCCAACATTAGGAAGTCTCGTCTTATCCCAACTCAACCAAGCCATCTTGTGTTTCCTTTCTCCACTCCACACCAGCATTGCCACGTTAATCGTGACAAACCATCACACATCAATGCAGGCAAACGAAACACACTCATCACTCAAGTAGGAATGGCTTGGGAAACCAATTTAATCAACAACTATTTACTTCCGAAAGACATATACTGTTCACTCTAGTCCATCAATCTCTTGCTCAGAATCGCCTGCATCGTTTCAAATCTTCCGTTATATATTCTCAAATCTGGAACCGGAAGACCAAAATACTTATGATAAAAAACATCTTGTGTTACCTCCAAAATATAAATATTTTTTACTCCAATGGAAACAGCCGGCACACGGTTTTCTAAACAAAATGATGGAACACTTTGAGGGGTTCATGATTTGACCGTTTGATGAAGCATAAGTGTACAACAAACCTTTAACCAAACATGCCTGCTGCCCGAAAAAACAAAAATGACTCATCTGTAAAAAGATGTGATATAGAGGGTGCTCTATGATAAATTTTAACGCCTTCAAGACCCTTCTCCACCATAGATTTGTTGATTAATGCAGATAAGACATCCACAAAGAGGAATAGAAACAGGACAATAGGTCACCTTGGCGTAGGCCCCTTCAAAGGGTGAAGGACTAGTAATTTTCCATTAAACTTCATTGATTATTTGACCGAAGAGACACAAGCCATACTACCAGAAATCATACCTTGGAGAAAACCCTTTAAAGAAGGCCCTTCTCAAGAAAATCCCAATCAGCACGGTCACAAGCTTTTGAGAGATCAAGCTTTTACATATATAATGCCGGGGCCTCCAACTTCAGAGATTGGATATGATGTATACACTCAAAAGTTATGATAGAATTATCCGAAATAAGTCGTCCAGGGATAAAGAGGCTGGTTGATTTGCTATCAACATTTGGCAAGCCAACATTTGACAAAATCAACAAATCTCTAGCCAACATTTGTGATTGGCAACGAAAATTGGTATGCAACCAATCTCTAACCAACATTTGGCAGTTGCCAAAATTTGGCATGTCAACTTTTGGCATCAAACCAATTAGCCTCAAAGACAATTTTTTTTGGCAAACTAAAACCCTTATTATATTCCCAGATTAGTGAGGGTAAGCCCCCACAACAAAGTACATCAGGTTACAACAGCTCACACCAAGAAAATAAAAAGATTATAACCGTGCCACCAAGCACGTGTACATCTACAGGAAGATGAATGACATGTAAATAAATAATTTGAAGCTTCCTGAAGCCACACGCGTACAATGGACGGCGCAACATGTCCAATGTCGGGCACCACCGTTGACAAGAGTAGACAACATACCATCCCTCCAATACGTCGCTTCAGTTGCAGCCAGATCGAAGAAATGGAGACACGCTAGAGATCCTCCAAGCAGACTACCGAGTGAAACCGAGGATGAGGAGGCAGTTGGTGCCAAAGAAGAGGGCTAAGCACATGCGCCAGTGGAAGAACACCACTGGATCGACAGGTGGTCTCTACAAAGAGTAATCTACTGTATCACTTTCCATCCTTGAAACTGCAAAGCGGGCCTCATCATTGGAGGTTGAAGGGGCCCTTCTTGACTTAATAGGATCGTGACTTTGTGGTCGAGCTCGGTTCCACCCAGCCAAGCTTGTCGAAAGTAAGCCCTTCTTCATCTTCAGCATCCAGTAAGTACACCAGGGATCACAGTTCAGGTAAAACTATTAGAGTGTACACCTTCTTGGCTGTGTTTGTTTGGGATTCAGTTTTGACAGCTGTGGACTTGTTGTGCTGGCAAAACTGCAGTGGAGAAGACAACTGTAGTGAAGGTTAGTTTTTTTGCCAACGTAGCTGAGAAAATGACTGTGAGCCGGTCAAAACACTATGTTTCAGGAGGAGGGGGCGAAGGGAAAGATAGGTCGCCTGCGGTGGCATTTATGACATAATTACGACCAAACACAAAATTCAGAGGGGCTAGGGAAACAGTTTTGGCTGTGAAGTACATTCGGTCTTATTTTTCTTCTTCTCATTGCTCTGTTCCATTCACTTTGTAGCTGGGGTGATAATGTGATGCACACTTCAATGTTTTTTTGTTTGTTATCAAGGACATAGCTGAGTGTATCCTTAGCACCGTTAGTCTTTTTTGTTCGAATTGTCTGCTTTAACTAGAATTTTGTAGAATTGTTTACAACCAGCTTCCTACTGAAGCAATGATAGTGAAAAGGAGTCACATAGAGGAAAGGATGGCGATACCTCCTTGAGAACCTCAAGGAGCGAATACTGAGTCATGGGCAATATAGATGGGAAGAAACAATAGGGGTTGATGAAACGGGCCTCCCTATGAATGTTCAGCATTATTGTCAAGATAAAGCGGCAACTTTGTCGGTCACTTCTCACAAGTGTATTTTCTCATATCTTTACATGGCTCTGTTATATTTATAAACAATCCTGTCTCATGTATCCCCATCTCTAGATCGGGTTTTATCTGGTGGATGTACTTACCGTTTCATTGGAAATTTGGAACCATGCCAATGCAATTTTTCTAACCTAAGGGCCTCTTTAATTCGCAGTATTCTCAAAATACAGAAATAGGAAAAGTATATGATTAGAGTGGCATATCCACCTAAATCACATAGGATTAGCAAGGAGTGTTTGATGCCACGAGAAAAACAAACGAATTGTAAAAAGGTTGGAGTCGATGTTAGATTTCCTATGTATTGTAGTACAAAAGATTTTTCATAAGAAAAATTCCTATGAAATCTAATCCTATGAATCAAAGGACCAATGTAGGCAAAATTCCTAAGGATTTCAATCCTCCAAATTTTCTGTAGAATTCATTTGAATCAAAGGAGCCCTAAAATGCCAATGGATCTCACTGGCACCTGGGACCTGGACCCACATGTTATTCTTGCAGTCACCACCAACTTCTCTAAGCTAGAAACACTGCAGCGACATGGTTCCAATTCCACCTTGTTTCAAAGCTGAGCTTGACTGCATTTGAGTCAAATCGTATATGAAAGACTGGATATTCTTGCCACCTACTCTCCTACTCTTGTTGGATGTCCTTGTCTCGTACTAACCCGAAGTACCTAAGGTAGACTTTTTCAAGGTAATAGTGTGTTGCATATGTGCAGTAGAAATAGTGGAGTTTGAAATCGTGCCTGGAAACTAAGCAAATTAGGCAGTAAGAAAAAGGCATTACCTAGTCTATGAAGGTGCATGCTATTGTTTGAATCCCTCAATGTGTGTCGTATGGATTCTTCGAAAATCTGAAACTTTAGTGTTGATTGAGCAATTTAATGACTTTTGAAGGTCCTCATTGCTCATATTTCTGTTGCTCTGTTTTGTCGGCTAATACATGCTATCCTTTAATTTAGTAATTTATCTCTCCCATTTTAATTCCTTTCTTCTATCCGCGGGTTCCTTATGCAGGTTATCTACAGATGCACCGGTATGCTCCGTTTATGGTCATCTCTACAACGTGTGGAGAATCGAGACCTGTTTACGGAGGTGTGTACATGATTGGAGGTTACGGTGAGAGATACATTTATCCAACATGAATGGCAGCATGATCTTCGGATCGGTCCTCCCTTGCTGTAGGCGTTATACGCCGATCACTAGATGATTACTTGTATCTCACCTTTTTAAACTCTTTTTTACTTTTGGAGTTTGAACTTGGTTGGCTGTGTGCAGTAGCGGAGCCAGAAATTCAACATAGAGGGCATCATACATGTCATATATTCTCAGGAGGGGCCAAATCACTTAAATCTACCTAATTTTCTCCGCCAAGTAGAGGATTAGGAGCAGACATAGGCGTAATTTTCTGAGCATAGGGGGGGGGGGGGGGGGCTAAGGCCCCTGCCAGTCCCTCTGCCTCCGCCATTGGCTGTGTGCATGTTGGGAAACGTTGCATGCAATTTCAAAAAAATTCCTACGCTCACGCAAGATCTATCTAGGAGATGCATAGCAACGAGAGGGGGAGAGTGTGTCTACGTACCCTCGTAGACTGAAAGCGGAAGCGTTTGACAACGCGGTTGATGCAGTCGAACTTCTACTCGTTCGACCGATCAAGCACCGAACGTACGACACCTCCGAGTTCTGCACACGTTCAGCTCGATGACGTCCCTCGTACTCTTGATCCAGCAAAGTGTCGAGGGAGAGTTCCATCAGCACGACGGCGTGGTTACGGTGATGGTGAAGTGATCCGCGTAGGACTTCTCCCAAGCACTACGAGAATATGACCAGAGACGTAAACTGTGGAAGGGGCGCCGCACACGGCTAACAATGGTTGGTGTGTGTTCTAGGCGCCTCCCACCCTTCATATGTATAGGTGGGAGGGAGAGGGAGAAGCCAAGGGGGCGCCCAAGTAGGAGGAATCCTACTTGGGGCCCTAGCCCTATTCGCCCCCCCTACCATAATTACTGGAGGGGGAAGGAAGGAGGAGGGAAGGAAGGGGGAGGCCGAATCCCTCCCCTTCCTTTCTCTTTCCCCTCTTTCCTTCCCCTCCAGGTTCGGCCCATATGGGGGGCGCAGCAGCCCATGCTGGCTGCTGCGTTTCCCCTCTTGCCCATTAGGCCCATATCTTTGCCGGGGGTGCCCGGAACCCCTTTCCGGTGACCCGATACGTACCCGGTACCCCCTGAACACTTCTGGTGTCCGAATACTATCATCCTATATATCAATATTTACCTCTTGACCATTTAGAGACTCCTCGTCATGTCCATGATCTCATCCGGGACTCCGAACATCATTCGGTCACCAAATCACATTACTCATATAATACAAAATCATCATCGAACGCTAAGCGTGCGGATCCTACGGGTTCGATAACAATTTAGACATGACCGAGACACCTCTCCGGTCAATAACCAACGGCATAACCTGGATGCTCATATTGGTTCCCACATATTCTACGAAGATCTTTATCGGTCGTACCGTAATGACAACATATGTTATTCCCTTTGTCATAGGTATGTTACTTGCCCGAGATTCAATCGTCGGTAACTTCATACCTAGTTCAATCTCGTTACCGGAAAGTCTCTTTACTCGTTCCGTAATACATCATCCCGCAACTAAATCATTAGTCACATTGCTTGCAAGGATTATTATGATGTACATTACCGAGAGGGCCCAGAGATACCTCTCTGATACTCAGAGTGACAAATCCTAATCTTGATCTATGCCAACCCAACAAACACCTTCGGAGATACTTGTAGAGCATATTTATAATCACCCAGTTACGTTGTGACTATGATAGCACACAAGGTATTCCTCCGGTATCCGAGAGTTGCATAATCTCATAGTCCAAGGAATATGTATATGACATGAACAAAGCAATAACAATAAAATTTAATGATCATTATGCTAAGCTAACAGATGGGTCTTGTCCATCACATCATTATCCTAATGATGTGATCCCGTTCATCAAATGACAACACATGTCTATGGTTAGGAAACTTAATCATCTTTGATTAACGAGCTAGTCTAGTAGAGGCTTACTAGGGACACTGTGTTTTGTCTATGTATCCACACATGTATCAAGTTTTCGGTTAATACAATTCTAGCATGAATAATAAACATTTATCATGATATAAGGAAATATAAAATAACAAATTTATTATTGCCTCTAGGGCATATTCCTTCAGTCTCCCACTTGCACTACAGTCAATAATCTAGATTACATTGTAATGATTCTAACACCCATGGAGTCTTGGTGCTGATCATGTTTTGCTCATGGAAGAGGCTTAGTCAACGGGTGTGCCACATTCAGATCCGTATGTATTTTGCAAATCTCTATGTCTCCCTCCTTGACTTGATCACGAATGGAGTTGAAGCGTCTCATGATGTGTTTGGTTCTTTTATGAAATCTGGATTCCTTCGCCAAGGCAATTGCTCCAGTATTGTCACAAAAGATTTTCATTGGACCCGATGCACTCAGTATTACACCTAGATCGGATATGAACTCCTTCATCCAGACTCCTTCATTCACTACTTCCGAAGCTGCTATGTGCTCCGCTTCACACGTAGATCCCGCCACGACGCTTTGCTTGGAACTGCACCAATTGACAGCTCCACCATTCAATATAAATAGGTATCCAGTTTGTGACTTAGAGTCATCTGGATTAGTATCAAAGCTAGCATCGACATAACTATTTACGACGAGCTCTTTGTCACCTCCATAAATGAGAAACATATCCTTAGTCCTTTTCAGGTACTTCAGGATGTTCTTGAACGCTGTCCAGTGATCCACTCCTGGATTACTTTGTTACCTCCCTGCTAGACTTATAGCAAGGCACACATCAGGTCTGGTACACAGCATAGCATACATGATAGAACCTATGGCTGAGGCATAGGGAATGACTTTCATTTTCTCTCTATCTTCTGAAGTGGTCGGGCATTGAGTCTGAATCAATTTCACACCATGTAACACAGACAAGAACCCTTTCTTTGACTAATCCATTTTGAAATTCTTCAAAACTTTATCAAGGTATGTGCTTTGTGAAAGTCCAATTAAGCGTCTTGATCTATCTCTATAGATATTGATGCCCAATATGTAAGCAGCTTCACCGAGGTCTTTCATTGAAAAACTCTTATTCAAGTATCCTTTTATGCTATCCAGAAATTCTATATCATTTCTAATCAACAATATGTCATCCACATATAATATTAGAAATGCTACAGAGCTCCCACTCACTTTCTTGTAAATACAGGCTTCTCCGAAAGTCTGCATAAAACCATATGCTTTGATCACCTCATCAAAGCGTATATTCCAACTCCGAGATGCTTGCACCAGTCCATAAATGGATTGCTGGAGCTTGCACACTTTGTTAGCACCTTTAGGATCAAAAAAACCTTCTGGTTGCATCATATATAACTCTTCTTTAAGAAATCCATTAAGGAATGCAGTTTTGACGTCCATTTGCCAGATTTCATAATCATAAAATGCAGCAATGGCTAACATGATTCGGACAGACTTAAGCATCGCTACGGGTGAGAAAGTCTCATCGTAGTCAACTCCTTGAACTTGTCGAAAACCTTTCGCAACAAGTCGAGCTTTGTAGATAGTAACATTACCATCAGTGTCAGTCTTCTTCTTGAAGATCCATTTATTCTCTGTGGCTTGCCGATCATCGGGCAAGTCATCCAAAGTCCATACTTTGTTCTCATACATGGATCCCATCTCAGATTTCATGGGCTCAAGCCATTTTGCGGAATCTAGGCTCATCATCGCTTCCTCATAGTTCATAGGTTCGTCATGGTCTAGTAACATGACTTCCAGGACAGGATTACCGTACCACTCTAGTGCGGAACGTGCTTTGGTTGACCTGGAGGTTTGGTAGTAACTTGATCTGAAGTTTCATGATCATCATCATTAACTTCCTCACTAATTGGTGTAGGCATCACTAGAACTGATTTCTGTGATGAACTACTTTCCAATTTGGGAAAAGGTACAATTACCTCATCAATTTCTACTTTCCTCCCACTCACTTCTTTCGAGAGAAACTTCTTCTCTAGAAAGGATCCATTCTTAGCAACGAAGATCTTGCCTTCGGATCTGTGATAGAAGGTGTACCCAACAGTTTCTTTTGGGTATCATATGAAGACGCACTTCTCCGATTTGGGTTCGAGCTTATCAGTCTGATGCTTTTTCACATAAGCATCGCAACCCCAAACTTCAAGAAACGACAGCTTAGGTTTCTTGCCAAACCATAGTTCATACGGTGTTCTCTCAATGGATTTAGATGGTGCCCTATTTAACGTGAATACACCTCTCTCTAATGCATAACCCCAAAACGATAGCGGTAAATCGGTAAGAGACATCATAGATCGCACCATACCTAATAAAGTACGGTTACGACGTCCGGACACACCATTACGCTGTGGTGTTCCAGGTGGCGTGAGTTGTGAAACTATTCCACGTTGTTTTAAATGAAGGCCAAAATCGTAACTCAAATATTCGTCTCCGTGATCAGATCGTAGAAATTTTATTTTCTTGTTACGATGATTCTCCACTTCACTCCGAAATTCTTTGAACTTTTCAAATGTTTCAGACTTGTGTTTCATCAAGTAGATATACCCATATTTGCTCAAATCATCTGTGAAGGTCAGAAAATAACGATACCCGCCACGAGCCTCAACACTCATTGTACCGCATACATCGGTATGTATTATTTTCAACAAGTCAGTGGCTCGCTCCATTGTTCGGGAGAACGGAGTTCTAGTCGTCTTGCCCATGAGGCATGGTTCGCAAGCATCAAATGATTCCAAAAGTCCATCCGCATGGAGTTTCTTCATGCACTTTACACCAATATGACCTAAATGATACTGCCACAAATATGTTGCACTATCATTATCAACTTTGCATCTTTTGGCATCAATATTATGAATATGTGTATCACCACGACCGAGATTCAACAAAAATAGACCACTCTTCAAGTTTGCATGACCACAAAAAATAGTACTCATATAATAGAACAACCATTATTCTCTGATTTAAATGAATAACCATCTCGCATTAAACAACATCTAGATATAATGTTCATGCTCAACGCTGGCACCAAATAACAATTATTAGGGTCTAAAACTAATCCCGAAGGTAGATGTAGAGGTAGTGTGCCGACGGCGATCACATCGACCTTCGAACCATTCCCGATGCGCATCGTCACCTCGTCCTTAGCCGATCTTCATTTAATCCGTAGTCCCTGTTTCGACTTACAAATATGAGCAACCAAACTGGTATCAAATACCCAGGCACTACTACGAGCATTAGTAAGGTACACATCAATAACATTGATACATCTCCAATGAATCTATATTTTTTTATTGTTTCATACTGTTTTATTATCAATCTTGGATATTTATAATCATTTTGTAGTCATTTTATATCATTTTTTGGTACTAACCTATTGACATAGTGCCAAGTGCTAGTTGTTGTTTTTTCCATGTTTTTTACATCGCAGGAAATAAATATTAGACGGAGTCCAAATGCCATGAAACTCCGCGATGATTTTTTATGGGCCAGAAGGAACACAATGGGCCCTGGTTGCACCTGGGGGGAGTCCCGAGGAGGGGACAACTCACCAGGGCACGCTAGGAGGGCCAAGCACGCCCTGGTGGGTTGTGCCACCTCGGGTGCCCCCGGGACCGCCTCTTTGCTCTATAAATACCCCAAAAATCCCAGAACCCTAGGGGAGTCGACGAAATATTAATCCAGCCGCCGCAGAGTCCAGAACCACCAGATCCGATCTAGACACCATCTCGGATGGGGTTCACCACCTCCATTGGTGCCTTTCCGATGATGCGTGAGTAGTTCTTTGTAGACCTTCGGGTCCGTATTTAGTAGCTAGATGGCTTTCTCTCTCTCATTGAATTCTCAATACAATGGTCTCTTGGAGATCCATATGATGTAACTCTTTTTGCGATGTGTTTGTTGGGATCTGATGAACTTTGAGTTTATGATCACTCATATCTTTTTATATCCATGAAAGTTATTTGAGTTTCTTTGATCTATTATATGCATGATCTCTTATAGCCTCGTATTTCTTCTCCGATATTTGGGTTTTGTTTGGCCAACTTGATCTATTTATCTTGCAATGGGAAGAGGTGCCCGGTAGTGGGTTCGATCTTACTGTGCTTGATCCCAGTGACAGAAAGGGAAATGACACGTATGTATCATTGCTACTAAGGATAAAACGATGGGGTCTATCTCTACATAGATAGATCTTGTCTGCATCATGTCATCGCTGTTATTGCATTACTCCGTTTTCCTTGAACTTAATACACTATATGCATGCTGGATAGCGGTCGATGTGTGGAGTAATAGTAGTAGATGCAGGTAGGAGTCGGTTTACTAATCTTGGACGTGATGCCTATGTAATGATCATTGCCTGGATATCGTCATAATTATTTGAGGTTCTATCCATTGCCCAACAGTAATTTGTTTACCCACCATTTGCTATCTTTCTCGAGAGAAGCCACTAGTGAAATCTACGGCCCCCAGGTCTTCTTTCTCATATATTTGCTTTGCGATCTATTTTATTTGCACTTTTTATTCAGATATATTAAACCAAAAATACAAAAATACTTTGCTGCACTTTATTTTATTTTCAATCCATTTATTCAATCTATTACAATTTTCTCCCGTCATCACGCAATTTCTGGCACCGTACCCCGAAAGGGATTGACAACCCCTTTAACAAGTCGGGTTGCGAGGTGTTGTTATTTGTGTGGACGGGCTGTTTACGTTGTGTTGCTTGGTTCTCCTACTGGTTTGATAACCTTGGTTTCATATCTGAGGCAAATACCTACCGTCGCTATGCTGCATCATCCCTTCCTTTTTGGGGATATACCGATGTAGCTTCAAGCAACATCAAAAGGAATTTTCTGGTGCCGTTGCCGGGGAGGATCTTCAACATATACCAGGTTCCTAATCGCAAATCTCATCTCCTCGCAATTTACATTATTTGTCATTTGCGTCTCGTTTTCCTCTCCCCCACTTCACAAAAATTTGCCGTTTTATTCGCTTCTCTTTTTACATTTGCCGTTTTCTTGCCGGATCTGTCTTTGTGTGTGAGATCTTGTTTGCCGTCATGGATAACTCCTCCTCTATTGCTTGCACTCCCAAGAATGAAGTTCTCAACTTTAAACAAAGGGGAGGAGAATGTTTGAAAGATGCTTGGTATAGAATTCGCAATGCTCATAATAGATCTATTGGTAAGCAATCTACCGTTGTTCTTCTTCACTGTTTTTATGTTGGCTTCACCACCTGGTATGGATTCGTCCTTGATACGATTACCGGTGGAAATTTCTTGATGTGTCTCTCTCTTGATGCTTTTAATGCTATGGGAAATTTAGTGGGATCACGACCTCTCATGATTAATGAAACAATTTTGACTCTTGGGCATGTTATGGAAAGACTAGATGCTATTGAAAAGAAAATGCTCATCGAAGATCATATGGAAATTATAGATAAAAAGATGCATAATTTTGCCACTAATATTGGGTCAAAAGCGGGAGATATCTTTTAAGTTGATGAAAGAGAAGGGTACCTTAATCCATGAAAGAATAGAAGAAAGTCCGTCTCGGATTGATAAGTTAGAGGAAATTTTTAGTAATCTAAGCACGGCTTTTGGTTCCGCTAAAACTATCGAGAGAACTCCCACAAGGCGTAGTAAAGCTACTAGGAACAAGGGTGCAACTTCTAGTATTAGTAATAACAAAGATCTTAAGATGATTAGTGTTCACCGGGATTTTGTTGAAGTGCTAAGAGATCCTTTTTGCAAGAATGAAATCTTTAAATATACTCCTAGGAGTATTGCTATTGAATGTCTTTATGCTAAATCTTTAAAGTATTCTAAGTGTTTGATTGAAGAGTTGGAGAAGGATGACAAAACTTAGATCCTTGCCTTATGCCTAGCTAAGGGCGTAAAACTATAGCGCTTGTTGGGAGGCAACCCAATGAATAAAATTTATTTTTGCTTTTTGCTTTCTGTTTTTGTGTGTTTGCACAATTATGCTACTGGTATGATTGTGTTTTTTGTGTTTTAATTAGTGTTTGTGCCAAGTAAAGCCTTTAGGATCTTCTTGGGTGATAGTTGTTTGATCTTGCTGAAAAAGACAGAAACTTTGCGCTCATGAAAAGAATTTTGATAAATCACAAAAAAGAAGGATAGAAGAGCCTAAGCTTGGGGATGCCTAGGCATCCCAAGCTATTATCCAAGAATGAGCAACCAACTAAGCTTGGGGATGCCCCCGAGTGGCATCCCCTCTTTCTTCTACCAACTATCGGTATTTTACTCGAAGCTATATTTTTATTCGTCACATGATATGTGTTTTGCTTGGAGCGTCTTGTATGATATGAGTCTTTGCTTGTTTTATTTTGTGTTTTAAGTCATCAATCCTTGCTGGACACACCTATTTGAGAGAGCCAAATTTATCTCATGACTTGCTAGAATTGCTCTCCGTGCTTCACTTAAAACTTTTATGAGCTAGGACTTGCTCTAGTGCTTCACTTATATCTTTTTGAGCACGGTGTGCTTAGTATTTTTGAAGAAATGCTCTCTTGCTTCACTTAGATTTCTTTGAGAGTTAGTAAAATTTTCAAGAAATTCTCTCTTGCTTCACTTAAATTATTTTGAGAGAAATAAAAACATTATGCTCATGATCTTCACTTATATTTGTTTGAGCTTATGAAAAGCAACACATGAAAATTAGTCCCAAAGTGATAGATATCCAAGAAGGATAAGTAAAAAAAATTCATGAAGATCATTGGACAAAATAAACTCGGTTCTTAGTAATAGTTTTGAGATATGATGATGTGATATGTGAGTTGTGTTGATGAGTAATTATGCTTTAGTAAGAATGTTGGTGTTAAGATTTGTGATTCCCTATGCAAGTACGAAAGTCAATAGTCATGCAATGAAATTATATCCTACTTGTGGTGCATTATTCAATGTTAATTATGCTTAATGCTTGCTTACGAGATTATTCGTTTCTTGGTTGGTCGCTTCTCAATCTTTTGCTAGCCTTCATTTTGCACCAAGTATGACCTCTACTTGTGCATCCAAAATCCATTAAGCCAGTTTTGCCACATGAGTCCACTATATCTACCTATATGCGGTATTGTTTTGCCATTCTAAGCAAATTTGCATGTGCCATCTCTAATATTGAAAATAAACTTCTCTTTTGTGTGTTTGTTTCGCTCGCGGAACGGTAACGGGTGGTTAATAATTTCCATGCTGGATGTGTTATTCTCACGATGAGTGTTTATTCACTTGTCATTGCACGAGAGTAAGGCCAGGGTTTTAGGGATGCCCAGTCCCGAATTGCAAAAATGAATTTACTTTATGTTGTCAAATAATAAATTCCTTGGAAAGTATTGTTATGGAAGGCACCCGTGGATACGGTTTGCCATGGAAAGTGAAAGTATGGTGGAAAAATGTCGGGGAAACGACACCTATGGGATCACTGGAATCCCTTCTACGGTTGGCGGGCACGGGGTTGTGAGAAGAGCAGGTCTAACAGGAAGCACACGGACCGTTTACCCAGGTTCGGGCCGCGAGGATGCGTAATACCCTAGTCCTGCTTCGGTGGATGTATTGAGTGTTATTGTGTTCTTGAGCTAGCTATGAGGTGTAACTTGCCCAAAAGAGCCGAATCCCTCAACTGGTCACCTCGGGACTCCTTTTATAGGCAAAAAGGGGTTGCCACAGTGGCACACAGGAGGTGGAAAGGTCTACAGTGCACGAGCTTATCGCCCGGTGTTACAGGACAAAGCGCATTAAATGCACTACTTAGGTGTCCCTTAGCTTTATTGGGGACGGGAACGAGGCCCGTCCCGTCCGTCGCCGCTCCGCCTTGCTTCGACACGCGCCCAGGCCAGCGATGCATGCGGTGCCATGTAGGCAGGCAGGCAGCTGAGGTGGCGCGGTGGTGGAGCCTTCACGAAGATCTGCATGCCACCACGCAGGTGCTTGTTGAGTTGGCGTAGAGGCCGCCCGTCGCCACGCAGGTGCCTGCCCAGCTGGTTGAGCTAGCAGCTGCTTGGGGACGGCAGTGGAGTCTTGGCTGGTGCGGGCCTGGCAGTGGCCCCGCTGATGCCCTCGGCAAGGGTCTTGCCGGGGCCCGGCAAGGATCTTGCCATGGCGTCGTAGTCGTCCCGGCAAGGCGCTTGCCAGGGGTCTTGTGGATCTCCTCGGCTAGGATCCAACTGAGGGTCGCTGTCTTTTGATCCTCACCTGATCTTGTGTGTTCATGATCTTGACGAAGATCTGCATGCCACCACAGAGGCGCCTCCCGAGCCCTAGTTCCAATGTAGTTGGTCGGCTGATGTTGGAACCCACGGGCTCAAGGGTGGCCTGCTCTGCTGGCATCGGGCAAGTGGCCCCGGCAAGGCTCTTGCCGGGGCCGCGGAGCCCGCCCCGGCAAGGGTCTCGCCGGGGGAGTCCACCTCACCCTTTTGCTCTCCTGTGTTTCTGGTCTTGGCGTTACCTTGACCGTCTTGTGCTCTGGCTTCTCTCCGGCTTCCCTTTTCTGCCCTGCTAGGTGTGGCTGCGGCGCGTGGCTCTGACTGCCCATGCACAAGTAATGGGGTCAAAAGGAGAGCCCCTACTTTTGTACACCGACAGGATACCCTGGGCCTGGGCCACACATAAGCGCGGCGCGTTGTTGGGCCAGGCCTAGAACAGTGCGCGGGCAGGTGGGGCAGATTTTACCGCAGTAACTGTTTCGTCCGCTGCGCTTCCCCACGACCCACGTTGAATGCGTGACGTGGAGGGTCGTGCGTGACGTGGGGGTCATGCATGGGGCGGTTCCCGCACGCATGCGTCACATCGCAGTAAAGAGGCGGTTCGTGCCTTCCCCATAAAAAGAGGGAGGCGTGGAGGCGCGGCTCATTTACTGAGTGGACTCGGGTCTCGGTCTTCAAGGCGCCCACGCCCCACGATCACGGGGTGGGGAACGGTCGCCTCACCCGTCCCTTCGACTCTGCTCGCTCGCCACATGCCTTTCATGCAGGTGGCAGGCGGTGGAGGCGGGAAACCGGGCCGTCGCCGATTTGGGCAGTGGGTCGGTCCTGATTCCCTGCGCCCCCGATGACCGGATTGGCTGAGCGGGGCGGCCGAGCCTCGACCCCGCCCCTTTATAAGAATGGGGGGGGGGATGGCACCCCCACATTCTCCCAGCATCCATCTTCTTCCACTTCCGCTCCTCCCTTCCACCCATCATGGCGAGAGGGGGCGCAGGCCCTTCAACGGTGGGGGCGAGGGTCGCTGCTCGACAGCGCGTTCCTCCTTCCCACGAGCTCGCGGCGGCGGCGCCGGCTACGAGAGGAAGGGGGAGGGGGCGAGGTCGAGGTCGCTGTGGCGGTCGGGGGAGAGGGGGACGAGGCGACGCGATGCCCGTGATGTAGGGCCATGTCGGGGACCAGCCTCGGGAGTTATTCATCAGGCTGCGCCGGCCACCGCGTCGTCGTCTCCGTCTCCCTACCCCCTTCGCTCGGGAAATGGAGCTCGACCCGCCCCAGACCCTCAGATTGCACATGAGGTGCTACGGGAACGGCGGCACGCAAGTCGACATCGACTTCCCCGCTCCTCATGTTATGTACCTCCGTCGCGGGTGGAAGACATTTGCTCGCATCCATAGCCTGGCGGCGGGGCTCGTCCAATACTTCAAGTTCATGGAGGGCGGCCTACTCTCCGTCAAGGTCTTTGGAGATCTTGGAACTCGCCTGAAGTGCTGCGTGGAGAGCTCCTCCGACGATGAAGATTCCTCCTCGAGCGGGAGTGACGAGGAGGACAGCGACAGCAACGACGAGGGAGTCGAGCGGCAGGATGCCGACCCCGACTTTGACTGACCGCGCCGCCCCTCCCTCGGCCTCGCGCCCTACCGAGGGCCTTCCTCACCAAGCTCTCCTTTGGGGCACTTCCTGTCGTCTCCTTGGGCGGCTGGCGTAGGAGGGCCGGAGAAGGCGAAGAAGGCGGGTGGCGGCCGTCAAGTCGGAGTACGCGGGCACCGACGCCTTCATCGCGTATTGCCGGCCCGCTGCCTCGTCTTCCAGCTCCTTTCCCGGCACCAAGATGTTCTCTTGGTGCCTTCTGGTCCTCGCACCTCACCTAGGCACCCCTTTTGCCCTCCAGCTGTCTTGTTCCACCTTGTGAGGAGAGGGCCAAGAAAGGGATTACGGGCACCTTATCTCTTTTTAGTTTGTAAGCCTGCGGGCACTTGTTAGATTTAAAACTTGTAATCCCCTTGTTCATGTTTTTTATTCCGTACGAACTATACCTATATGGGACGTTTTTAATGAAAAAGGGTGCTTGCCGGGTTCTTTGTGCGTGAGCGAGGCCCATGCCAAGGAACGATTCCTTGTTATTTCTAAGATAAACATTGTCGCTCGGCAACAGGCCTTGCCGTTCACCCACTTCAGTCGACCATTCTCGCCTCTTGGCAGAGGCAGGGGCGAAGTAGAGTTAGGCCCCTCGTGTATCTCCTGGCCACCGCGTCTGCGACCCGGTTCTATCCTAGTGGCTTGGGTACAAGAAGAAGGGGGAGCACGGTGGTTTCGGAGCGGAACGAGGTCTCATTTGTCCCAGTTCCATATGGAAATGCATAACAGAGGATGAAAGACTTATCTGAATCCGCAGCCCCTGGCAACCTTGGCTTGCCATGGTTGGATCCTTGTGTCTTTGGCCCCCGACAGTCTTGGCTTGTCGGGGCCGGAGCGCCGGTCCATTCTCTTTCTCCCAAGCGGCTCAGCAGAAGTGTCCACGTGCCCTGCGAACCAAAGAGGATAGAAGGACGCACACTCGACCTCTAGGCTAGGGGTTAGTCGCCACTAAGCACTACCAACCCTAACCGAGGGAGAGACTTAAACCTAGCATGCATGCTATAACATAGGGCGCCAGCGCTTCGTTTATTTATGCTCAGGGTCTGCGCCAGGCTTTGTACAGAGGGTTACATGCCTTGTCGGCAAAGCTTGTACAAAACGTGGCTTGCCGGGAGGCCCGGCAAGCCGCGCCTTATGGGTAAAACTTGCGAAGATGCTCGATGTTCCAGGAGTTGCTCACTGGGACAGCATCTTCGGTCTCCAGGCGAACTGCGCCTGGCCTGGTGACTCGTATTACCCGATAAGGGCCTTCCCACTTTGGCGTCAGCTTGTTGGAATTCTTGGCCGACTGAACGTGCCGAAGAACAAGGTCGCCTTCCTAAAAGCTTCGGGCATGAACCTTGCGGCTATGGTAGCGGCGCAAGGCTTGCTGGTAGCGTGCTGCTCTCACGGCCGCCCGAAGACGATCTTCCTCAAGGATCGTTGCGTCATCTTGCCACAATTGCTCTTGCTCAAGATAGTCGTAAGCGAGCACTCGAGGTGACCCGTATATGAGTTCCGTGGGGAGAACTGCTTCTGCCCCGTATACCAGGGCAAAGGGTGTCTGGCCGGTGGCTCGATTTGGCGTCGCCCTGATCGACCAAAGAACTGCCGTCAACTCATCAATCCAGCGCCTTTCGCTCTTGTGTAGCCTGTCAAAAGTCTTTGTCCTCAGGCCATGCAACACTTCAGCATTTGCCCTCTCTGCCTGGCCGTTGATCCGTGGGTGTACCACGGAAGCGAAACAGACCTTGCTACCAAGGTCTTGGATGTATTGCATGAAGATGTGGCTCGTGAACTGCGTGCCGCTGTCGGTGATGACTCTGCTTGGCACACCAAAACGGCACACTAGCCCCTTGAAGAACTTGACGGCTGACTGTGCTGTCACCTTCTTCACTGCTTCCACCTCCGGCCACTTTGTGAACTTGTCAATTCCAACGTACAAGTACTCAAAGCCCCCGACAGCGCGGGGGAAAGGGCCCAGTATGTTGAGCCCCCACACTGAGAATGGCCAGGAGAGAGGAATTGTCTGAAGGGCTTGAGCTGGTTGATGAAGCTTCTTTGAATGGAACTGACACGCTTCGCACTTGGTTACTAGTGTCGTTGCATCCTGGAGGCAGTGGGCCAGAAGAAACCCTGCCGGAACGCCTTGCCGGCAAGGGCCCTCGACCCCATGTGGGAGCCACATATGCCTCCGTGTATCTCCGCCAACAGCTCCAGTCCTTCCTCCCGGGGAATGCACTTCAATCTCACACCGTTCGGTCTCCTCCTGTATAGGACGTCATCGACGGACTGGTACATAGCAGACCGAGAGGCTACCTTCTCCGCTTCTTCCTGCTCCTCAGGAAGCTCCCCTGTTTGGAGGAATCGGACGGTATGCTGTGCCCATGCCGGCGCCTGGGGCTCGATGGCTAGGACCAAAGGCATTTCTTCTGCCATGGGAGCGGCTGTCTGTACAGCCAGAGCTCGACGGCCTGCCGGAGTCGGTCGCTCCTCGGCAGGCTCAGAGTCCACGGCAACACCCTTGTCGGTGGCCCCTGGGGGCTCAGCGGGAAAGTACTTGCCGGTGCCTAATTTCCTCCGCTTGTTCTGCAACGCTGATGGTTCGATGGATGGTTGAGTTAACCGAAGCAAAAAGGTACCTGGTTCCACAGGTAGCTTGAATGCAGCGCGCTTCGACAGGTAATCGGCGGTGTCGTTCTCTGCTCGGGGAACATGCTGCGCTTGTATATCGTCAAAGCGCTCCTCCAGCTTCCTCACCTCATCTATGTAAGCCTCCATCAACGGGCTCTGATAATCTTTGTTGACTTGTCTGACGACAAGCTGCGAATCACCCCTGATGATGAGGTTTTTAACTCCGAGGTCTGCCGCGATCCTGAGACCGGCAAGCAACCCCTCGTACTCAGCAGTGTTGTTGGTGGACATCTCGCTGGGAAAGTGCATCTGGATTACATACTTGAGGTGCGCTCCGGTGGGTGCGACGAGTAGCACACGAGCACCGGCGCCTTGCAGCAAGAAAGCTCCGTCAAAGTACATAATCCAGTCGCGAGCTGTTTCCTTGCCGGGGAGAGTGGTATCCTGGATCTCTTCATCAAGCGTTGAGGTCCATTTTGCAATAAACTCCGCCAGGACTCTACTCTGGATGGTTGAAGTACTTTCAAACTTCAACCCAAAGCTTGATAACTCCAAGGCCCACTCCACAATCCTTCCGGTTGCGTCTGGGTTGTGCAGTATCCGTTGCAACGGGAGGCGGGTGACGACAGTGATCTTGTGGGCCTGGAAGTAATGACGCAGCTTCCTCGAGGCCACAAGGAGGCCGAAGAGCAATTTTTGCACAACGGAGTACCTTGACCTAGCCCCTTGCAAGAGGGAGCTGACAAAGTAAACCGGGTGCTGTATCATCTTCTTCTTCTGCACCACTTCATTGGTGGCGCGGGCCCTGTCCTGACAGCGTCGGGCTCTGCCGGGGGCCTTGCCTTGCCAGCACCGGGCCCTGCCGGGGGAACCTCGGACTCGCCATCTGCCGGTCCTGCCGTTGCCACTACCTCTTCGTCGACGTCCCTCTGCGCCACGAGCGCGGCGCTGACCACTTGATTCGTCGCCGCCAGATACAGCAGCAACGGCTCTTGCGGTTTAGATGCCACCAGTACTGGTGTAGAAGAGAGGTATTTCTTCAGATCCTGCAGTGCTGCTTCGGCCTCCGGGGTCCACTCCATTGGGCCCGCCTTTTTCAAAATTTTGAAAAAGGGAAGGGCGCGCTCGGCAGACTTGGAGATGAATCGGCTCATGGCGGCAACGCAGCCAGTGAGCCGACGCACATTCTTGATCCGCTTGGGCGCCCCAATCTGCTCGATAGCCTTGATTTTGTCTGGGTTTGCCTCAATCCCACGCTGCGACACAAAGAACCTGAGAAGTTTGCCGGACAGAACGCCGAAGACACACTTCTCAGGGTTCAGCTTGAGGTTGATCTTGCGCAGGTTGGCAAACATCTCTTCTAAGTCTTGTACAAGAGTTGCCCTGTCCTTGGTTTTGACCACTATGTCATCCATATAAGCTTCCATATTTCTATGTAGCTGGGGCTCAAAACCAATTTGGACTGCCCTTGCAAACGTCGAGCCAGCACTCTTCAACCCGAAAGGCATCCGCAAAAAGCAGTACGTACCACATGGGGTGATGAATGCTGTCTTCTCTTTGTCTTCTCTTGTCATGAAGATCTGGTGGTAGCCCGAGTAGGCGTTGAGGAATGATAACAGATCACACCCGGCCGTGGAGTCAACAATCTGGTCGATGCGCGGCAATGGGAAGGGGTCCTTAGGACAAGCCTTATTGATATCTGTGTAGTCAATACACAGCCTCCACTTCCCGTTTGCCTTGCGCACCACCACTAGATTGGCCAACCATGTTGGATGGAGCACTCCCCTCACCAAGCCTGCTGCTTCCAACTTCCTGATCTCTTCCGTGATAAACTCTTACCGTTCCAGAGCCTGCTTCCTGACCTTCTGCTTGATGGGCCGCGCATGAGGACAGACAGCTAGGTGGTGCTCAATCACCTCCCTGGGAACACCGAGGATGTCAGATGCTTGCTATGCAAACACATCGACGTTCGCCCGCAGGAAGGTGACGAGCACGCCTTCCTATTTGCTGTCGAGGGTGGAGCTTATGGTGAAAGCCCCTCCCGTGCCATCCTCCCTAACAGACACCTTCTTGGTCTGTGGTGGCACAGCTCTGGATTTCTTGCTCTTGCCGGTGGAGCTCTCTGGCTCGTCCTCGACGGTAGCACAAGACTCCGAAGAGGTGCACTTGCTGGAGTGGGTGCGAGAGGTCTTTCCAGGCTTCTTCTTCCCTCCCGGGGCTTCAGCGGCAGGAGCAAGTGCCTTAGCGGCAGCTGCTGCAACTGCTTCCCGGTAGAGTAGGTCGGCGCAGATCAGCGCAAGCTTCTTGTCGCAGGGGACGGTGTGATGGTCATCGGCCCAGGCATCTTCAGCGTGTTGTAGGCGTAATGCGACGCCGCCATGAACTTGGCTAGTGCTGGGCGGCCGAGGATCCCGTTGTAGGGCAAGGGGATCTCGGCTACATTGAATACAATCCTCTCCGTCATGTAGTTCAACTCGCCTCCGAACGTCACAGGCAATGTGATCTTCCCCTTCGGCTGGCTTCTTCCCGGGTTGACCCCTTGAAACGTGCCCGTCTCCTCGAGGTCCCCGTCGGGAATTTGCAGCCTCTTGATCACAACGAGCGAGATTAAGTTCAGACCGGCCCCGCCGTCAACCAGCATCTTGTTCACCTTGAGGTTGCGTATCATTGGTGAGACCAACAACGGCAAACACCCGACCGTAGTGGTGCGATCAGGGTGGTCCTCGGCGTCAAAGATGATGGGGGTGCTGGACCACTTCAGCGGCTGCTGAGCGTCGAACGATGGCTCCGCTGCTGTAATCTCATGCGCCCACTGCTTGAGCTGGCGGTGAGAAGTATGCAGCGAGGCGCCACCATCGACGCACATGGCCTCCGTAGCCTTCTGAAACTCTTGCTCGCCGGACTCGTCGTCCTCGTCATGATCATCGTCTTCTTGCATCTTGTCACGGCCTCGGGCGGGCCTCTCCTGCTGGTTATCCTTGCCACGGCGACCTCCTTGGCCGCCACGCTTCTTGCCGGATCCCTCGGCACTATCCTAGCCCTTCTCCTTGTCTTGCCTCTCATACTCAACTTTTTGCTTCTCAGCAAGCAGCTCGACTTGCCGGCAGTTCTGGAGGTCATGGCCCTTGGTGTGGTGGATCTTACAATACTGCTTGTCGGAGCCCCCTGGCTTGTCGGCAGCCGCCAAGGCCGGGAGGCGGCGCACCCGGCAATTTACTTGCCGAGGTCGTCTGCCTTGGCCTTCTTGGCGGCGCCGGTGTCGTTGGATCCCTCGACGGCAAGCATGGTCTTGCCCTTGCGTTTCCTGTTGCGACGCCGGCCCTTCTTCGTTGGGGCGGCGGTGTCTTCATCAATAGAGTCATTTTCCACGCCGGCGTCCTCGCCGGGGTACTTCCTTCCCTCTTCAGCCCGAGCGCACCTATCGGCCAGAACATAAAGTTCGGCCACATCCTTAACCTTGTTCATCGCCAGCTCTTCGCGCATCTTGCGGTTGCGCACGTTCTGATGGAACGCGCTAATCACGGCGGCGGGATGAACATCGGGGATGTTGTACTGCTCCCGGCTGAACCTCTGGATGTACTTGCGCAGGGTTTCCCCTTCCTTCTGGGGGATGATATGCAAATCACTGGCCTGGCCATGAGCTTGGTGGCCTCTTGTGAAGGCACCAACGAACTCGTGGCACAGATCCGACCAAGAAGAAATGGAATCCGCCGGCAAGTGCGTCAACCAAGACATGACGTTAGGCTTCAGTGCCAACGGGAAGTAATTGGCAAGCACCTTGTCGTCGCGAGCTCCGGCAGCTTGCATCGCGATGGTGTAGATGCTGAGGAACTCTGACGGATGGGTCTTTCCGTTGTACTTCTCGCCGACGTCGGGCTTGAACATGCGGTGGGACGGCCACTAGAACTGCCGCAGCTCATGGGTAAAGGCTGGGAAACCCACCTCGTAAGGTAGGCCGCCGGAGCCCCCCGGTGCTGGGTGGTCCATAGCAGGTCCCGCCCGCTTATCCAACTGGTTGCGTGTATCGCGCCGGTGCTCGATAGTGGTTCGAGCGTCTTCATGGGCTTGTTCTCGAAGAACTTGGCGCTGGTCACGGTGGGTCCGTGAGTCGGACGCCGCTATGGAAATGTTATCACATGCGTCGTCACGACGGACCAGCACCGGCGGCAACTGGCGCGGGGGAGGAGAGTGTACTGTGGCTGCAGCTCCCCCTGTTCTCCCACCGCTGACATGTGGTGGCTGGACGGAGCGCCGGCCCGAGGGCCTCGCCGATCGCGGATCATCTTTATTGGCGACGGCGACGAGGTTCCGGATGGTGGCTCTCCACTCGTCGAGCTTCTCCACAGCAGGAGGGAAGTCGAGGAGCAGCTGTGCGCGCGCCAAAGCCTCCGCTGGCGTGGGTGGTGGCGACAGCTGCGTGAACCGCGGCGTGCTTTGACTTCTAACCATGTTAGAAGGAGCTCTATCATGGGCCAGCGGCTGCGTGCCATGTTCGCCAGCACTTTGGCGGGCATGCTGGACTCCTTCATCCCGTGGACGATGCACATGGCTCTTCCCACGGCGGTGTCCAGGGTCACCGGCGTGGTGTCGCTGCTCGTCGCGCACACCATGGGATGACGCACGAATGACGCCGCTCGCCAGGCTCTGACTGCCAGAGCGATGCTGGTGCTCGCGGGCCGCGGCTCGGGTTCTGTCCGCGACCGGCCCGCTGCTCGTCCGGACTGGCACGGGCCGTTCGGCTCCCGACGAGCCGATCGCCGTGATCGTCTTCTTCTTGGGAGCCATGGCGATGAAGAACCGCTAGGCTAACTGCTAGATCTGATTCTCACGACTGCGCCCCCTACTTGGCGCGCCAAAGATGTCGGGGAAATGACACCTATGGGATCACTGGAATCCCTTCTATAGTTGGCGGGCGCGGGGTTGTGAGAAGAGCAGGTCTAACAGGAAGCACATGGATCGTTTACCCAGGTTCGGGCCGCGAGGATGCGTAATACCCTAGTCCTGCTTTGGTGGACGTATTGAGTGTTCTTGTGTTCTTGAGCTAGCTATGAGGTGTAACTTGCCCAAAAGAGCCAAATCCCTCTCCTGGTCTCCTCGGGCCTCCTTTTATAGGCAAAAAGGGGTTGCCACAGTGGCACACAGGAGGTGGAAAGGTCTACAGTGCGCGAGCTTATCGCCCGACGTTACTGGACAAAGCGCATTAAATGTGCTACTTATGTGTCCCTTAGCTTTATTGGGGAAGGGAACGAGGCCTGTCCCGTCTGTCGCCGCTATACCTTGCTTCGACACGCGCCCAGGCCAATGATGCGTGCGGTGCCATGTAAGCAGGGAGGCAGCTGAGGTGGCGCGGTGGTGGAGCCTTCACAAAGATCTACATGCCACCACACAGGTGCTTGCTGAGTTGGCGTAGAGGCCGCCCGTCGCCACGTAGGTGCCTGCCCAGCTGGTTGAGCTAGCAGCTGCTTGGGGACGGCGGTGGAGTCTTGGCTGGTGCGGGCCTGGCAGTGGCCCTGCTGATGCCCTCGGCAAAGGTCTTGCCGTGGCGTCGCAGTCGTCCCGGCAAGGCGCTTGCCGAGGGTCTTGTGGATCTCCTCGGCTAGGATCCCGCCGAGGGTCGCCGTCTTCTGGTCCTCACCTGATCTTGTGTGTTCATGATCTTGACGAAGAACTGCATGCCACCAAAGAGGCGCCTCCCGAGCCCTGGTTCCAATGTAGTTGGTCGGCTGGTGTTGGAACCCACGGGCTCAAGGGTGGCCTGCTCGGCTGGCATCGGGCAAGTTGCCCCGGCAAGGCTCTTGCTGGGGCCGCGGAGGCCGCCCCGGCAAGGGTCTTGCCGGGGGAGTCCACCTCGCCCTTTTGCTCTCCTGTGTTTCTGGTCTTGGCGTTGCCTTGACCGTCTTGTGCTCCGGCTTCTCTCCGGCTTCCCTCTTCTGTCCTGTTAGGTGTGGCCGCGGCGCGTGGCTCTGACTGCCCGTGCACAAGTAAAGGGGTCAAAAGGAGAGCCCCTACTTTTGTACACCGACAAAAAAGGATAAACTTTATTTTCTGTTTGGGAACTGCCTATGGCATATCTAGCATGGAAAGTGTTCGGAACTCTAAGTCATTTTCGTTGGTGGGATGGACACACCTCCCAAAATGTTTTTATCTCTATTTTTTTCGCTTTGAGCTCTGGCACCTCTACAAATCCCTACTTCCCTCTGCGAAGGGCCTTTCTTTTACTTTGTGCAATTTCTATGTTTGAATTTGACTCTCCATCTTCTCTTACAAAAGCACCAACTAAGAGGCAATATGTGTCACGACCGGTTTTTCAATAAAATAATTATTGAGAGACCAATCCCTTTTACGGACCAGCGAGGAAGAATTCCTTCTCACTGGTAGACAATATCTTGGTCACAGAAGAAAAATACCAGGAGTACTGAATAAAATACAAAGTTGAGCGGAGACTGCCCAACAATTTATTACAAGCACGCCGATAAAACAAGACGGCGGATAGGGTGGCATAACTACTAACGCACGATAATAACGGTGGTGGAAATATCACCGCGAAGCGAGTGATAAGACTCCTGAAGACTACAGCTCTTCGAGCGTCGGAGTGAGGCTCGAGGAAACTTATTGCGGGTGGCGGAAGCGTATATAATACAAGTGACCAATATCCGGGATCGTGCAGGACTGACTGGATCTCCTCTAGGCGTCGGACGCGCTATCAAACTCTTCATCCAAAAGATCGCCTTCGTCAACATCTGGCCAAATCAACACGCCAGGTGAGTACTATGGAAGTACTCGCAAGACAGTTCGGACATAAGATATAACAAATGTAAACATGAAGCATATGAACAAGTTAACCAGTGCGATCTGACATAGAGATAATAAATACTGGGTGCCAAGCGAGGGTCTGAATGACTCCTCGAGCGGAAACTGCAGAATAGTAATACTGGTGCCAAACGAGTGTCTGAAAGACTCCTCGAGAGGAAACTGCGAGAATAATAATACTAGTGCCAAACGAGGGTCTGAATGACTCCTCGAGAGGAAAATGCAGAATAGTAATACTAGTGCCAAACGAGGGTCTGAATGACTCCTCGAGAGGAAAATGCAGAATAGTAATACTGGTGCCAAACGAGGGTCTGAATGACTCCTCGAGGGGAAAATGCAGAATAGTAATACTGGTGCCAAACGAGGGTCTGAATGACTCCTCGAGAGGAAAATGCAGAATAGTAATACTGGTGCCAAACGAGGGTCTGAATGACTCCTCGAGAGGAAAATGCAGAATAGTAATACTGGTGCCAAACGAGGGTCTGAATGACTCCTCGAGCGGAAACTGCAAGAATAATAATGCCACAGTCGGGCGTCGGGGCGACACCACATAAAGGGCTTATAACAGAAAATAAAGGCAGTGCATGCCACAGTCGGACGTCTGAGCGACATCAGATAAAGGGCTTATATTTAAAGTAAGAAACAAATACACGCCACAGTCGGACATCTGCGCGACGTCACATAAAGGGCTTATATTGTAGCTTAATAATTCAATAGTTCGGGAACATAAATTATCACAAGCACGAGACAAATATAAAGTTAGTCCATCCACAGGAATAACAATAAATCTGGATTTACCACTTGAGCTTGTTCACCGGGGACAAGTTTTCCACGCGGATAGATATGGATATAATGATTACACTACTAGATCATGGATACGATGACTTGGAAGGAATTGACTCTGCAGAGTTTGTACTTAACCACAGCCAACGGATTTCAGTAGTCACAGGGACTAGTTCCGTCTACGGTGTTTTGGAAGAAACACGTCTAACTAGTACACACCCAATTCAACATCCCGAAGCCAGGGATCACCCTCGGCAACGTTCAAGAAAAACCTTGAGACGGGGAGGCTACAACCTCGCGTAGCATGGGATCAAATTTCTATACGCGCGCTCTAAGGGGGTGCCCCCCCTCTCGGTCCCAACCGGAAACACCCATGCCCCCTGACCGGATGACTGGCTTTAATCCTGGGCCAAGGTACCATCATCCCGGCCTCTCTATTTGGTGTGTACACGGAAAGAGGTTACCAACTTACTAAACCGCATCCTGGCAAATGAAACATGTGGTAGCACGGAAGGGGGAAAGGACGATAACGTGACTCCGTCCACGTTAATGTCGGAAATAGTCGGATGACGCAAAGCTGGTATGCTACAACAGTACCACCTTGCTGCCCTTCATGTCACCACATGATTAATTAGGCCATCTCTCATCAGAGATCATCGCAACTTTGGAACATGGAGGGGAAAAGAACGATAACGTGACTCCGTCCACGTTAACGTCGGAGATAGTCGGATGACGCAAGGCTGGTATGCTACAACAGTACCACCTTGCTGCCCTTCATGTCACCACATGATTAGGCCATCTCTCATCAGAGATCATCGCAACTTTGGAACATGCGGGTAGTTGCCTTACAAGCAACGAGGTATTTACCGAAACTCATATGCCACGCACAAACCTTCAAGCAAACATGCAAAACACTTATCATATCAAATGTTCAAACATGCTTGCCTGGTTCGGAGAAGTCGGAGTCTAGCTCCGCGAAGTTCGCGGCTCCGTCACCTCTTCCGGAACCTACGGCAATCACGAAAACGGGCACTAACGTGAAAACCAACGTGTGCACAGAAACTTCTCCAAATTTTTCTCAAATAAATAAGATAAAAAACTAGAAATTTTTTTAAGACTGTCAGAAAAAGAATCACTCAAAAATCCCTTTTTAATAAAAAGTTATAAAGGTTTCTGTCCAGGGACTTATCTGTAATGAAACAGAAAAGTTCCAGGGTTTAAACTGAGAAACCAGAAAACGCTTCGGTAAGAAATGCGCTAGCTAAAGAGGGAAAGTGTATTTTGCCCGAAGGCGCCAACAGAAAACGGTTCGAGGGAGAATAGAACAGAGGCTGACATGCGGGGTCCACATGTCAGATTTAAAAAGCTCGCCGGCGCCCGAAGACTGCGGTGGACGCCGGCGTCGAACCACGGCGAGTTAGGAGGATCGGAGAGTACCAAGAGCTTCAGCGTGTTCTTCCGCGTCGGTGGGTCGTGGACTCGACCAACGGGGAGCACCACGTCGACGGCGACACTTTCTCCGGCGGACGGCGGCTCGGGTGAGGGTGGAGAACTCCGGTGGAGGGCTGCAAACTTCGAATTGAAGCGCGGGTCAGAAGGAGAGATGCATAGTGAAGCTACTGGCAAGAGAAGGGAGGCGGAGGTGCACACACGGGGGCGAATCGAGCTGGATCCCGTGGCGGGTCGCGGCGGCCGGAGTCGAGGAAGGAGACCTCCTCGGGGCTCTTCCAGTGGCTAGGCATGCTCTAGGCGGAGTGCAGGGATGGTGTGTGCTCGAGTTGAAGCTCGGGGCCGCTATTTATAGGCGGATCGACGGGGTGGCCGTGAACGGAGAATCTCCGGCGAGCGATTACGGCGATGCAGTGGATTGGCAGGAGGTTTGAGTGGCCAGGCAGCATCAGTGGAAGTTACTGGTGTCATTCCCCCGCTAATCTCAGCTGGTCTTGGTGTAACGGCGCCAGTCCACGGTGAGGTGGCCGCACGGGCACGTCGGCGGCAGAGAGCGCGCTCCGCACTCTGCGGTTCACGACGAGAGTGGCAGCGCGTTCGGGGGAGTGGAAGGCCACGCGGCGAGCTCCGGTGGCTTGGGCGGCGCTGGGTGGCGCCGTCAGCGCCGTGCCTCCCGCTGGCGGCCGCAAAGCTGCCGCTGGCGTCGGTCACCGGGCGGCGCACCTTCTGCTGCTCGTCGCCGACGTCCGCAAGGTGCCAGATGCTCGTGCGGTGCAGGAACAAGGGGGAGGGGACGAGGAGCAAGGCGACATCGGGGCACTGTCGAGATCGACAACCATCTCTAAAGAAAACGAAAGTAAGCCACTGAACTGTTCTCTGAACTTTACTGAACCTGAATTTGACAATGCACTTCAGGTGCTCGATAGAATGATTTGGCTATGAGAAAAAAATTCTGGAGCTGGTACTTGGTGAGGTGACCACTCAATGCACCCAGAGGCTGCCTGATTTTACTTGGAATTTTTGGAGAAAGATTTGAATGAATTTCACCAAATTTGACAAATCTGGTCCAAACTTGCAGCAAGTGTAGTTTGAAAATTTTGAACTGAAGACCAGTGGATCTTCATGGATATGGGTTGAGGGTTCAAAGGACTAGGAAGGGGAAAAGGTTTGGGGGCAAAAATCAAAACAGAAAGTGGAGTTCCTTTGTAAATCACCAATGGCTAGAATAGAAGACAGAAATTTGTTTGAATAAGATTTAAATGGAAAATAAACATAGGGGAGGTTCAACTTGCTGGATTAGATGCCAAACATGATCCAAAGATGAGGGGAGGTTTAGGAGAGAGTATTTGCACTAAGGCCATGGCAAGAGAGAAATGTTGAAAGTGGCAAAGGATTATTCCAAAAGCCATAGTGCATTTTGAAAGAGGATTTTCAAAAGGTATTTTCCCAAGTGAAAAGTATTTTGTCTTGAGTCAAAATAAAAAGCAAGAACCTCCAAGACCAAAGACAGATCTTGGGTGAATTCAAATAAAACTTCTGCCATAAAAAAGAATATTTGAAAGGGAGGGTTCTTTTGAGTAAAAATTTTAAATCACCTCCCTCAAGTCAAATAAAATCTTTTGAAAAATCCAAATAAAAACTTGGGTGTCACAACACCTACCCCCTTAGGAAAAATCTCGTCCTCGAGATTTCTGCTAATCCTCAAATAGATATGGATACTCTGCCTGAAGAAGATCTTCCCTTTCCCATGTGGCTTCGTCCTCGGTGTGGTTGCTCCACTGAACCCTGAAATTTTTTGTCATTTTCTAACGGGTCCTCCTTTCAGACTCTTCCAATATCTTTACCGGCCTCTCTCTGTAGGTGAGATCTGGTTGCATATCAATGTTCTCATGAGGTACATGCTTCTCCGGGTTACTCACACATTTCCTCAACTGTGAGACGTGGAATACGTCATGGACGTCTGACAGCTCCTTGGGTAGGTCTAGTTGGTAGGCTACCGTGCCTCTTCGTGCCTTTACACAAAATGGTACAATAAATCTTGGGGCTAGCTTCCCCTTAATTTTGAACCGTTGCAGACCCCTCATAGGAGATACTCGGAGGTATACGGAATCACCGGGTTCAAAGCTGACCTCACGATGCTTCTGATCATAGTAGCTCTTTTGTCGGCTCTGTGCTGTCTTGAGTCTGTCCCTGATTTGTTTAACTTTCTCCTCGGCCTCTTTAAGCATGTCTGGGCCGAAGATACGGCTGTCACCGGTTTCTGTCCAATTCAGTGGGGTACGACACCTTCGTCCGTACAATGCTTCAAAGGGTGCCATTTGCAAGCTGGCTTGGTAACTGTTGTTGTAAGCAAATTCGGCATACGGCAAACTCTCTTCCCAACTGGATCCATAGGTGAGCACACAGGCTCTTAGCATATCCTCTAGGATTTGGTTTACACGTTCCGTTTGTCCATCAGTCTGAGAGTGGTACGCTGTACTGAAAGCTAGTTGCGTGCCCAGAGCTTGTTGTAGGTGATCCCAAAATTTGGAGACGAATTGTGTGCCTCGGTCTAATATTATAGTCTTTGGGACTCCATGCAAGCAAACAATATGAGAGAGATAAAGTTTGGCCAGTCTTTGTGTGGAGTAGGTAGTCTTCACGGGAATGAAATGAGCAACCTTGGTTAGTCGGTCTGTGATGACCCATATGGCGTCATTTCCGCGTTGTGATCGGGGTACTCCGACGATGAAATCCATTCCTATTTCATCCCATTTCCACTCTAGTATCCTGTTTGGCTGGAGTAGCCCTGCTGGCTTTTGATGCTCAGCCTTGATGCGCTAGCATGAATTGCAACAAGCAATAAATGTGGCTATATCTCTTTTCATACCGTGCCACCAAAATCTTTCCTGAATGTCCTTGTACATTTTGGTTCCTCCAGGATGGGTCGAGTATGGTGTGGTGTGGCTTTCGGTTAAGATTTGTAGCTTGAGTTCCTCAATGTTAGGTACGCAAAGTCTGTCTCCGTACCATAATGTTCCTTCACTGTCTGTGACGAACTCTGAAGCCTTACCAAGGTTCATTTTCTTCTTTATGCCTTCGATGCTGGGATGTCCCTGTTGAGCCTTCTTAATTTGTTCCACCAGGGTGGGTTGTATCTCCAGGTTTGATACGGTGCCCTCGGAGACTAACATCATGTTGAGCCTAGTGAACTCTTGCTGAAACTCAGGCCTCAAGTTTTGCGGACCGTCATTGTCCGGGCTGGGGTTTCGACTAAGGGCATTGGCCCCTACATTTGCTTTCCCTGGATGGTAGTGAATACCGACATCATAGTCCTTGACCAGTTCCAACCAGCGTCGTTGGCGTAAATTTAGTTCTGGCTGTGTGAAAATATATTTGAGGCTCTTATGGTCCGTATATATTTCACAGCGATTTCCCAACAGAAAGTGCCTCCACTCCTTGAGTGCATGTATAACTGCTGCTAGCTCCAAGTCATGTGTTGGGCAATTTTCCTCATGTTTTCGCAGCTGTCTGGAGGCATATGCGACAACTTTGCCATCCTGCATTAGTACACATCCGAGACCTTTTCGGGATGCGTCACAATAAACTTCAAAACTCTTGTGTATGTCTGGCACAGTTAAGACCGGTGCGGTTGTCAGCTTCTTCTTGAGTTCTTGGAAGCTTTTCTCGCGTGCTTCCGTCCATACAAATTGCTTGTCCTTCTTGAGCAACTGTGTTATAGGTTTTGCCACAGTGGAGAATCCTTCAATAAATCTTCTGTAATATCCGGCCATTCCTAGGAAACTCCGCACATCAGTAACGTTGGCGGGTGGCTTCCAGTCAAGTATGGCCTTGACTTTTTCTGGGTCTACGGCCACGCCTTCTTGGTTCAATATATGGCCTAAGAAACCAACTTGTCTTAGCCAAAATTCGCACTTGCTAAATTTGGCGTACAACTGATGTTTCCTCAATTCTCCCAAAACAATTCTGAGGTGCTCAGCATGCTCTTCTGGTGTCCTTGAGTAAACCAGAATATCGTCAATGAATACCACCACAAATTTGTCCATGGATTTCATGAACACTTTGTTCATGAGGTGGACGAAATATGCGGGGGCGTTTGTTAGTCCAAAAGGCATCACTGTAAACTCGTATAACCCATATCTGGAAGTGAATGCTGTCTTGGGGATATATTCTGTCCGTACTTTCAATTGGTGATATCCCGATCTCAAATCAATCTTTGAGAATACCTTGGCTTGAGCGAGCTGGTCAAACAAATCATTTATCCGGGGCATCGGATATTTGTTTTTGATGGTGACCATATTGAGGGCTCGATAGTCTATACATAGTCTCAGTGTCCCATCCTTTTTCTTGGCGAACAACACTGGCGAACCCCAAGGTGAGGAGCTGGCTCGAATAAATCCTTTGTCCAATAACTCCTTTATCTGCTTCTTCAACTCCACCAATTCTGAGGGTGCCATTCTATACGGCTTCTTATAGATGGGAGCGGTGCCAGGTGCTAGTTCAATGCTGAATTCTATCTCTCAGTCTGGTGGCATGCCTGGTAGTTCTTCAGGGAACACATCAGGAAACTCGCATACCACTAGAACTTTTCTCAGTTCTGCAATGTCCATCTTGTTCAGTTTTGGTTGTTGTGATCGTGGCCTTTCTTGAGCGGAAACTCTTATTGTCTTGCCGTGATGGTGAGTGAGAATCAGGTCCGATTGAAACAGTCAATGAATCCTTTGTTGGTGGTCAACCAGTCCATCCCTAAAATGACATCCAGTTCTTTACTCTCCAACACGATGAGATTCGCGTGGAATTTTAGTCCTTCGAACTCAATGATCACTCCTTGGCAGTAACCCTGAGCGATTTGCTTATTTCCGGGGGACTTGATGATCATAGATTTTTCCAAGGGAAGTATCGGAAAACCATGTTGCAAAACAAAACTCTTCGAAACGAATGAATGGGAAGCTCCAGAATCAAACAAAACCGTGGCAGGTACTGTGTTGACAGGGAACGTACCGAGCACGATGTCTGGGGCATTCTGCGCTTCTTCCCTGGTCACATGGTTCAGGTGACCCTTCCTGTGGTTGTTGTTGGGGTTGAAATTGTTGCGCTTGGGGGCTGGATTGTTCCCACCATTGTTTGGCTTGGGTGCCGGGTTCTTTGGCTTTGGGCACTGTTTAGCATAATGCCCTTCTTGACCACAAGCATAGCAGGTGACCCCTGGACGGTATGTGTACTCCTTGTCCCTGGCATGAAACTGTCCGACGGGCCTTGGATCAGTAGTCGTGGATCTCCTTGCGTCTGTCCGTGGAACCTCAGTCCTGCCTCGGTTGTTGCGAGCAAGAGTCGTCTTGTCCCTCTTTCGCTTACGGATATCTTCCAGACGACGGCGCTCGTTCTCCAAGGTAATGGCCTTGTCTACCAGAGTTTTAAAATCCGGGAAGGTGTGCACAATCAGTTGGCATCTTAGTGCTGGTGCCAGGCCGTCTAGGAATTTTTCCATCTTCTTGCTTTCTGTCATGTGCTCGTCGTAGGCATAATGAGACAGCTGGGTAAACTGACCATTGTATTCTGTCACTGACATGCCTCTCTGCTTCAGGTCATCAAACTCTCTCTTCTTGATCTTTATGATGCTCCTGGGGATGTGTGCCCCACGGAAGCCTTCCTTGAACTCTTCCCAGGTGATGTTGTGTTCACTGGGATGCATGTGTAGGAAGTTTTCCCACCATGCTGCAGCTGCTCCAGTAAGGTAGTGTGGTGCTTAAAGCACCTTCTCATGATCTGAACACTGAGCAATAATCAGTTTCCTTTCAATGTCACGAAGCCAATCATCGGCTTCCAGCGGCCTATCGGTGTGAGCAAAAGTTGAGGGGCGAGTCTTCTGTAACTCAGATAACTTGGAATGCGGTTGATAGGGCTCACGGTGATTTCCCATATTGATGACATGATTCATCATCTCTTTGTGCTGTTGCTGGCTTTGCTCGAAGAGACGGCATACTTGAGACAGGGCTGCTTCGCTGTCTTGTTGACTGGACTGACCCTGAGTGAAATTGTTGCTAGTCTGTGTCCCATAAACCTCTTCTGGCTGATTGGGCATGGAGCGAGTCCACGGGCGAGACATTTTTCCAGTCTGGGGTATTATTTTGCAAAACCCATGAGAAAAACTGTGTAGCACAAGGAAAAAAAATCTTGCAAAGGCAACAATTTAAAAGACCTCAAGGTTTTCAAGGAAAACATAGGCGATTTTGCACGGAGAATAACTGCTTAGCAAATAACTTACACGCGAAGAGCGAACACACGATACAGCACTGAGGATGCGCGTACACATTCCTGACATGTTATTTAGACTAGCGTACTACTCCGGAAGGCAGCAAACACACCAATACAAACTAGCGTACAGATAAAGCAACACATCATACAAGCAGGCATAACGCGCGGCTACTCGGCGCTCTCAGTCGGAGATGGTGAAGATTTCCTTTCCCTTGCCGATGGCAAGACTCAGCGGTCCAGGAGAATCCACCTCCACCTCCTCTCTAGTTGGCTCCTGGCGCGTAACGCTGCGCTGCGGGGACGGTGCAGGGGCGACTGGTGGTAGAGCGGGTGCGGCAGGCGGTGCGGCTCTGACTGGAGTAGGAGCGATGACTCGGTCGAACTCCTCAGTGGTAGGCAGACGACGAGTAGTGGCCAAAATGGCCGGTGCATACGAGGCCGAAGACGAGACGAATGTCAGAGGCGGTGTCGTGTTGAAAAGCTCCTTCCTGCTGGCAGGACCGCCCCGGACTAAGTCCATGCGGGCAGCCACAAGATCATCCACGAGGTTGTCGAAAGACTCCTCCAGAGCCTTGAGATACTCCACAACCATCTCGATGGCTTCATCTCACTCTCCCCGATGGCAGGCGAATGCATAGTGGCTGGTGTATGGCACATGGCATGGGAGGTAGCGGTAGCGACGAGTCTTCATCGTAGGAAGGATGTCCCGAAGGCGAGCTATCGCCTCACGGGCAGCCATCTGCATGGCATGCCTCTCCGTAGGCATGGCCCTTCCCACAAAACGGAAGTGGCGAGCTGCAGAACGTCCTCCCTTAAATTGCACCACAGCTTGGTGCATAGACACGTCGTCGCTGAGCTTGTGCTGGTAGAGTGTGAACTCCGGGCGAGCTGCTGGCCCGATCGCGAGCCTGGTGATGGAGACGAGGAGCTTGACAAACCCCTCGGGCACGTTCGTGAACACTCGATTCTCACAGCTGCTGCCAGCCATCTACAAAAGTAGGCAAAAATTCTGAGTAGTCATGTCATAAATTTATGATGACCAACAGAAAATAGCTACAATTGCAAAATGCTGAAAAAGCACAAAAGACGCTAATAACCGATTAGCGATCGCACCTAGTGGCTTCCTACAGTCAGCCTGGCTCTGATACCAAGCTTGTCACGACCGGTTTTTCAATAAAATAATTATTGAGAGACCAATACCTTTTACGGACCAGCGAGGAAGAATTCCTTCTCACTGGTAGACAATATCTTGGTCACAGAAGAAAAATACCAGGAGTACTGAATAAAATACAAAGTTGAGCGGAGACTGCCCAACAATTTATTACAAGCACGCCGATAAAACAAGACGGCGGATAGGGTGGCATAACTACTAAATCACGATAATAACGGTGGTGGAAATATCACCGCGAAGCGAGTGATAAGACTCCTGAAGACTATAGCTCTTCGAGCATCGGAGTGAGGCTCGAGGAGACTTATTGCGGGTGGCGGAAGTGTATATAATACAAGTGATCAATATCCGGGATCGTGCAGGACTGACTGGGACTCCTCTAGGCGTCAGACGCGCTATCAAACTCTTCATCCAAAAGATCGCCTTCGTCAACATCTGGCCAAATCAACAAGCCAGGTGAGTACTATGGAAGTACTCGCAAGACAGTTCGGACATAAGATATAACAAATGTAAACATGAAGCATATGAACAAGTTAACCAGTGCGATCAGACATAGAGATAATAAATACTGGGTGCCAAGCGAGGGTCTGAATGACTCCTCGAGCGGAAACTGCAGAATAGTAATACTGGTGCCAAACGAGTGTCTGAAAGACTCCTCGAGAGGAAACTGCGAGAATAATAATACTAGTGCCAAACGAGGGTCTGAATGACTCCTCGAGAGGAAAATGCAGAATAGTAATACTGGTGCCAAACGAGGGTCTGAATGACTCCTCCAGAGGAAAATGCAGAATAGTAATACTGGTGCCAAACGAGGGTCTGAATGACTCCTCAAGAGGAAAATGCAGAATAGTAATACTGGTGCCAAACGAGGGTCTGAATGACTCCTCGAGAGGAAAATGCAGAATAGTAATACTGGTGCTAAACGAGGGTCTGAATGACTCCTCGAGAGGAAAATGCAGAATAGTAATACTGGTGCCAAACGAGGGTCTGAATGACTCCTCGAGAGGAAAATGCAGAATAGTAATACTGGTGCCAAACGAGGGTTTGAATGACTCCTCGAGCGGAAACTGCAAGAATAATAATGCCACAGTCGGGCATCGGGGCGACACCACATAAAGGGCTTATGACAGAAAATAAAGGCAGTGCATGCCACAGTCGGACGTCTGAGCGACATCACATAAAGGGCTTATATTTAAAGTAAGAAACAAAAACACGCCACAGTCGGACGTCTACGCGACGTCACATAAAGGGCTTATATTGTAGCTTAATAATTCAATAGTTCGTGAACATAAATTATCACAAGCACAAGACAAATATAAAGTTAGTCCATCCACAGGAATAACAATAAATCTGGATTTACCACTTGAGCTTGTTCACCGGGGACAAGTTTTCCACGCGGATAGATATGGATATAATGATTACACTACTAGATCATGGATACGATGACTTGGAAGGAATTGACTCTGCAGAGTTTATACTTAACCACAGCCAACGGATTTCAGTAGTCACAGGGACTAGTTCCGTCTACGGTGTTTTGGAAGAAACACGGCTAACCAGTACACACCCAATTCAACATCCCGAAGCCAGGGATCACCCTCGGCAACGTTCAAGAAAAACCTTGAGACGGGGAGGCTACAACCTCGCGTAGCATGGGATCAAATTTCTATACGCGCGCTCTAAGGGGGTGCCCCCCCTCTCGGTCCCAACCGGAAACACCCATGCCCCCTGACCGGATGACTGGCTTTAATCCTGGGCCAAGGTACCATCATCCCGGCCTCTCTGTTTGGTGTGTACACGGAAAGAGGTTACCAACTTACTAAACCGCATCCTGGCAAATGAAACATGTGGTAGCACGGAAGGGGGAAAGGACGATAACGTGACTCCGTCCACGTTAACATCGGAAATAGTCGGATGACGCAAAGCTGGTATGCTACAACAGTACCACCTTGCTGCCCTTCATGTCACCACATGATTAATTAGGCCATCTCTCATCAAAGATCATCGCAACTTTGGAACATGGAGGGGAAAAGAACGATAACGTGACTCCGTCCACGTTAACGTCGGAGATAGTCGGATGACGCAAGGCTGGTATGCTACAACAGTACCACCTTGCTGCCCTTCATGTCACCACATGATTAGGCCATCTCTCATCAGAGATCATCGCAACTTTGGAACATGCGGGTAGTTGCCTTACAAGCAACGAGGTATTTACCGAAACTCATATGCCACGCACAAACCTTCAAGCAAACATGCAAAACACTTATCATATCAAATGTTCAAACATGCTTGCCTGGTTCGGAGAAGTCGGAGTCTAGCTCCGCGAAGTTCGCGGCTCCGTCACCTCTTCCGGAACCTACGGCAATCACGAAAACGGGCACTAACGTGAAAACCAACGTGTGCACAGAAACTTCTCCAAATTTTTCTCAAATAAATAAGATAAAAAACTAGAAAAAATTTTAAGACTGTCAGAAAAAGAATCACTCAAAAATCCCTTTTTAATAAAAAGTTATAAAGGTTTCTGTCCAGGGACTTATCTGTAATGAAACAGAAAAGTTCCAGGGTTTAAACTGAGAAACCAGAAAACGCTTCGGTAAGAAATGTGCTAGCTAAAGAGGGAAAGCGTATTTTGCCCGAAGGCGCCAACAGAAAACGGTTCGAGGGAGAATAGAACAGAGGCTGACATGCGGGGTCCACATGTCAGGTTTAAAAAGCTCACCGGCGCCCGAAGACTGCGGTGGACGCCGGCGTCGAACCACGGCGAGTTAGGAGGATCGGAGAGTACCAAGAGCTTCAGCGTGTTCTTCCGCGTCGGTGGGTGGTGGACTCGACCAACGGGGAGCACCACGTCGACGGCGACACTTTCTCCGGCGGACGGCGGCTCGGGTGAGGGTGGAGAACTCCGGTGGAGGGCTGCAAACTTCGAATTGAAGCGCGGGTCAGAAGGAGAGATGCATAGTGAAGCTACTGGCAAGAGAAGGGAGGCGGAGGTGCACACACGGGGGCGAATCGAGCTGGATCCCGTGGCGGTTCGCGGCGGCCGGAGTCGAGGAAGGAGACCTCCTCGGGGCTCTTCTAGTGGCTAGGCGTGCTCTAGGCGGAGTGCAGGGATGGTGTGTGCTCGAGTTGAAGCTCGGGGCTGCTATTTATAGGCGGATCGATGGGGTGGCCGTGAACGGAGAATCTCCGGCGAGCGATTACAGCGATGCAGTGGATTGGCAGGAGGTTTGAGTGGCCAGGCAGCATCAGTGGAAGTTACTAGTGTCATTCCCCCGCTAATCTCGGCTGGTCTTGGCGTAACGGCGCCGGTCCACGGTGAGGTGGCCGCACGGGCACGTCGGCGGCAGAGAGCGCGCTCCGCGCCCTGCGGTTCACGACGAGAGTGGCAGCGCGTTCGGGGGAGTGGAAGGCCACGCGGCGAGCTCCGGTGGCTTGGGCGGCGCTGGGTGACGCCGTCAGCGCCGTGCCTCCCGCTGGCGGCCGCAAAGCCGCCGCTAGCGTCGGTCACGGGGCGGCGCACCTTCTGCTGCTCATCGCCGACGTCCGCAAGGTGCCAGACGCTCGTGCGGTGCAGGAACAAGGGGGAGGGGACGAGGAGCAAGGCGACATCGGGGCACTGTCGAGATCGACAACCATCTCTGAAGAAAATGACAGTAAGCCACTTCACTATTCTCTGAACTTTACTGAACCTGAATTTGACAATGCACTGCAGGTGCTCGACAGAATGATTTGGCTATGAGAAATTTTTTTTCTGGAGCTGGTACTTGGTGAGGTGACCACTCAATGCACCCAGAGGCTGCCTGATTTTACTTGGAATTTTTGGAGAAAGATTTGAATGAATTTCACCAAATTTGACAAATCTGGTCCAAACTTGCAGCAAGTGTAGTTTGAAAAATTTGAACTGAAGACCAGTGGATCTTCATGGATCTCGGTTGATGGTTCAAAGGACTAGGAAGGGGAAAAGGTTTGGGGGAAAAAAATCAGAACAGAAAGTGGAGTTCCTTTGTAAATCACCAATGGCTAGAATAGAAGACAGAAATTTGTTTGAATAAGATTTAAATGGAAAATAAACATAGGGGAGGTTCAACTTGCTGGATTAGATGCCAAACATGATCCAAAGATGAGGGGAGGTTTAGGAGAGAGTATTTGCACTAAGGCCATGGCAAGAGAGAAATGTTGAAAGTGGCAAAGGATTATTCCAAAAGCCATAGTGCATTTTGAAAGAGGATTTTCAAAAGGTATTTTCCCAAGTGAAAAGTATTTTGTCTTGAGTCAAAATAAAAAGCAAGAACCTCCAAGACGAAAGACAGATCTTGGGTGAATTCAAATAAAACTTCTGCCATAAAAAAGAATATTTGAAAGGGAGGGTTCTTTTGAGTAAAAAATTTAAATCACCTCCCTCAAGTCAAATAAAATCTTTTGAAAAATCCAAATAAAAACTTGGGTGTCACAATATGATCGTACTTAAGTATTGGGTGTAGCTAATAATCGAGTGCGTTTCATGAATGGATCATTGTTTGAGCATGATGGGCTAGGGATAACTTATTTTAGCGTTGATATTTTGAAAGACATTGTTGCTTGTTGATATGCTTGAGTATCTAAATTATTATGTCAAAACTAGACTATTGCTTTGAATTACATAGAAGTCCAAATGTCCATGCTATAAAGAAAAGAATATGATATGACATGATAAACAACACTCCACATCAAAAAATTCTATTTTTATCACTTCCCTACTCGAGGACGAGCAGGAGTTAAGCTTGGGGATGCTGATACGTCTCCAACATATCTATAATTTTTGATTGTTCCATGCTGTTTTATTACCAATCTTGGATGTTTTATAATCATTTTATAGTCATTTTATATCATTTTTTGGTACTAACCTATTGACATAGTGCCAAGTGCTAGTTGCTGTTTTTCCATGTTTTTTACATCACAGGAAATCAATATCAGATGGAGTCCAAATGCCACGAAACTCCATGATGATTTTTTATGGGCCAGAATGAACACAATGGGCCCTGGTTGCACCTGGGGGGACTCCCGAGGAGGGGACAACCCACCAGGGCGCGCCAGGAGGCCCAGGCGCGCCCTGGTGGGTTGTGCCCACCTCGGGTGCCCCCCGGACTGCCTCTTTGCTCTATAAATACCACAAAAATCCCAGAACCCTAGGGGAGTCAAAAAAATATACATCCAGCCGCCGCAGAGTCTAGCACCACCAGATCCAGTCTAGACACCCTCTCGAATGGGGTTCACCACCTCCATTGGTGCCTCTCCGATGATGCATGACTAGTTCTTTGTAGACAATCGGCTCTGTAGTTAGTAGCTAGATGGCTTTCTCGCTCTCGCTGAATTCTCAATAGAATGGTCTCTTGGAGATCCATATGATGTAACTCTTTTTGCGGTGTGTTTGTTGGGATCCGATGAACTTTGAGTTTATGATCAGTCATATCTTTTTATATCCATGAAATTTAATTGAGTTTCTTTGATCTCTTATATGCATGATCTCTTATAGCCTCGTATTTCTTCTCCGATATTTGGGTTTTGTTTGGCCAACTTGATCTATTTATCTTGCAATGGGAAGAGGTGCCCTGTAGTGGGTTCGATCTTACGGTGCTTGATCCCAGTGACAGAAAGGGAACGACATGTATGTATCGTTCATACTAAGGAACGATGGGGTCTATCTCTACATAGATAGATCTTGTCTACATCATGTCATCGTTATTGCATTACTCCGTTTTTCCATGAACTTAATACACTAGATGCATGCTGGATAGCGGTCGCTGTGTGGAGTAATAGTAGTAGATGCAGGCAGGAGTCGGTCTACTAATCTTGGACGTGATGCCTATGTAATGATCATTGCCTAGATATCGTCATAATTATTTGAGGTTCTATCAATTGCCCAATAGTAATTTGTCTACCCACCGTTTGCTATCTTTCTCGAGAGAAGCCACTAGTGAAATCTACGGGCCCCAGGTCTTCTTGCTCATATATTTGCTTTGCGATCTATTTTATTTGCACTTTTTATTCAGATCTATTAAACCAAAAATACAAAAAAATACTTTGCTGCACTTTATTTTATTTGCGATCTAATTATTCAATCTATTACGATTTTCTCCCGTCATCATGCAATTTCTGGCACCGTACCTCGAAAGGGATTGACAACCCCTTTAACACGTCGGGTTGCGAGGTGTTGTTATTTGTGTGCAGGGGATGTTTACGTTATGTTGCTTGGTTCTCCTACTGGTTCGATAACCTTGGGTTCATATCTGAGGGAAATACCTACCGCCACTATGCTGCATCATCCCTTCATCTTTGGGGAAATACCAACGTAGCTTCAAGAGACATCAAACATGTATATTAAATATACCTTTGTTCACTTCGCCATCCTTCTTATCCGCCAAATACTTGGGGCAGTACCGCTTCCAGTGACCAATCCCTTTGCAGTAGAAGCACTCAGTTTCAGGCTTAGGTCCAGACTTGGGCTTCTTCCCGGGAGTGGCAACTTGCTTGCCATTCTTCTTGAAGTTCCCCTTCTTTCCTTTGCCTTTTTTTTGAAACTAGTGGTCTTGTTAACCATCAACACTTGATGCTCCTTCTTGATTTCTACCTCCGCAGATTTGAGCATTGCAAAGAGCTCGGGAATTGTCTTTTCCATCCCTTGCATATTATAGTTCATCACGAAGCCTTTGTAGCTTGGTGGCAGTGATTGAAGAACTTTGTCACTAACACTATCATCTGGAAGATTAACTCCCAGCTAAGTCAAGTGGTTATGATACCCAGACATTCTGAGTATGTGTTCACTGACAGAACTGTTCTCCTCCATCTTGCAGCTATAGAACTTGTTGGAGATTTCATATCTCTCAACTCGGGCATTTGCTTGAAATATTAACTTTAATTCTTGGAACATCTCATATCGTCCATGACCTTCAAAACGTCTTTGAAAAAGTCCCGATTCTAGGCCGTAAAGCATGGCACACTGAACTATCGAGTAGTCATCAGATCGAGCTTGCCACACGTTCATAACATCAGCATCTGCTCCTGCAGCAGGCCTTTCACCTAGCGGTGCATCAAGGACATAATTCTTCTATGTAGTAATGAGGATAATCCTGAAGTTACGGACCCAGTCCGTGTAGTTGCTAACATCATCTTTCAACTTAGCTTTCTCTAGGAACGCATTAAAATTCAAGGGAACGGTAGCACGGGCCATTGATCTACAAGATAGATATGCAAAACCTATCAGGACTAAGTTCATGATAAATTAAGTTCAATTAATCATATTACTTAAGAACTCCCACTTAGATAGACATCCCTCGAGTCATCTAAGTGATCATGTGATCCAAATCAACTAAACCATGTCCGATCATCACGTGAGATGGAGTAGTCATCAATGGTGAACATCTCTATGTTGATCATATCTACTATATGATTCACGTTCGACCGTTCGGTCTCCAATTGCGATGCCCCCGATTCAATCATACACTAATCATACACGCAACGTGTACGATCAAGATCAAGGACTCACGGGAAGATATCACAACACAACTAAAAAAATAAAATAAGTCATACAAGCATCATAATACAAGCCACGGGCCTCGAGGGCTCGAATACACGTGCTCGATCATAGACGAGTCAGCGGAAGCAACAATATCTGAGTACAGACCTAAGTTAAACAAGTTGCCATAAGATGGCTAGCACAAACTGGGATACAGATTGAAAGAGGCGCGGGCCTCCTACCTGGGATCCTCCTAAACTACTCCTAGTCGTCGTCAGCGGCCTGGACGTAGTAGTAGGCACCTTCGGTGTAGTAGGAGTCGTCGTCGACGGTGGCGTCTGGCCCCTGGGCTCCAGCATCTGGTTGCAGCAACCAGGAAGAAAGGAAAAGGGGAAAGGGGGGGAGCAAAGCAACTGTGAGTACTCATCCAAAGTACTCGCAAGCAAGGATCTACACTACATATGCATGGGTATCTGTGTAAAGGGGCAATATCGGTGGACTGAACTGCAGAATGCCAGAATAAGAGGGGGATAGCTAGTCCAGTCGAAGACTACGCTTCTGGTAGCCTCCATCTTGCAGCATGTAGAAGAGAGTAGATGGTAAGTTCACCAAGTATCATCGCATAGCATAATCCTACCCGGCGATCCCCTCCTCGTCGCCCTGTGAGAGAGTGATCACCGGGTTGTATCTGGCGCTTGAAAGGGTGTGTTTTATTAAGTATCCGGTTCTAGTTGTCATAAGGTCAAGGTACAACTCCGGGTCGTCCTTTTACCGAGGGATACGGCTATTCGAATAGATAAACTTCCCTGCAGGGGTGCACCACATAACCCAACACACTTGATCCCTCTGGCCGGACACACTTTCCTGGGTCTTGCCCGGCCTCGGAAGATCAACACGTCGCAGCCCCACCTAGGCACAACAGAGAGGTCAGCAGGCCGATCTAAATCCTATACGCGCAGGGGTCTGGGCCCATCGCCCGTTGCACACCTGCACGTTGCGAACGTGGCCGATAAGCAGACCTAGCCTCCCTAATACAAGAGCAGGCATTCCAGTCCAATCCGGCGCGCCCCGCTCAGTCGTTGACGTCAAGAAGGCTTCGGCTGATACCACGACGTCGAGTGCCCATAACTGTTCTCGCGTAGTTGGTTAGTGCGTATAGACCAGTGGCCAGACTCAGATCAAATACCAAGATCTTGTTAAGTGTGTTATTTTGAAGTAACCGCGGACGCCGACCAGGCCCAAGCCCACCTCTCACCTAGGTGGTCTCAACCTGCCCTATCGCTCCGCCACAAAGTAACAGTTGGGGGCTGTCGGGAACCCAGGCCCACCTCTACCGGGATGGAGCCACATGTCCTTTCAGCCCCCACATCGGAATCACATGCGGGTACTCTATGAGCCGACCCGACTTTAGTCACCACATGTATCATATATCATGTATATAAGTATAAACCCGTGATCACCTCCCAAGTGATCACGGCCCGATAGTATAGCATGGAAGACGGACAAGAATGTAGGGCCACTGATGGAATACTAGCATCCTATACTAAGCATTTAGGATTGCAGGAAAGGGTAACAACTGTAGCAACAATGACAGGCTATGCAGCAGAATAGGATTAACCGAAAGCAGTAACATGCTACACTACTCTAATGCAAGCAGTAGAGAGAAGGAATAGGCAATATCTGGTGATCAACGGGGGGGCTTGCCTGGTTGCTCTGGCAAGGAGGGGTCGTCAACAACGTAGTCGATCGGGGCAGCAGCAGCGGCATTAGTCTCGTAGTCTACCGGAGAGAAGAGGGGGAAGAAACAATGAATACAATGCAAACAGATGCATATCGATGCATGACATGACAAGTAACGGTGCGAGGTGTGCCCTAGCGCAGTAGGAGGTGATACCGACGAAGGGGGAAAACAACCAGGAAAGTATCCCCGATGTTTCGCGTTTTCGGACAGATGAACCGGAGGGGGAAAGTTGCGTGTTCGCTATGCTAGGGATCATGTACAAAGTATTTTCATCTGAGTTACGGATTATTTTATATTAGTTTTTAAAGATTTTATTCACTTTTAGAATTAACATAATTAATTTATTTTTAAAATGCAATTATGACGTCAGCATGATGTCAGGGTGATGTCAGCAGTCAAACAGACATTTGGGTCCCTCTGTCGTTGACTGAGATTAACTTAAACAGTTTTAATTAGTTTAGCTAACTGATTAAGTTCATTAAACACAATTAATTAAGTTAATTAATTAATTAATATATTATTATTTTTAAATCCTTTTTTATTAACATTTTTGTTCTGGGGCTAGGCCCACCTGTCAATGGCCCATGGGGCGGGGCCCAACTGTCATAGACCCCGAGGGGGGCCTTAACGGGTGCCGGGTGTGGGGCGCAGCCCGAGCGGGCATGCGGGGCGGGCGAACCCGGTAGGGCGCCGGAGTAGGAAGAGGCTGGTGGCTTGATGCCGGCGGTGAGGGGCTGGGCGCGGCCTCAGCAGGACGGGGAGGGAGCGGGTAGAGGGAGCCCGAGCGGCGCCGGGATAGCAGTCGGCGGCGGCAGCGCAGTAGCCGCAGCGACGTGGTGCGGTGGCTGGCCGGGAAAGGGACGCGGGGCTGCGCTGGGTGCGTGTCGTCTACGCGGGACGGAGCAGCGGGGCGGCGATGGGCAGCGACAGCGAGCGGCGCAGCAGCAGCGGGGTTCGGGTGGGGGCGCAGATGGCGGGAGGCGCGGGCTGGCAGCCTCCGACGAGCAGCGAGGCGCGGCCAGGCGCCGGCGATGTGACGGGCGCGCGGGCGCGTCGCGCGCACGGCGCGGCCACGAGGGGGAACGTCAGGGGCGGAGCGGCTCGTGCTAGTGCGCGGGGACGAGCGGGAGGCGGCGCCGGACAGAGAGGGAAGAGAGGGGGAGGCGGGCCTCACGTTCGAGTAGAGACCAGGGGGCGGCGAGGCTCGAGGGAGCCGTTGTGGAGGAGGACGGGGACGACCGACGGAGACGGGGAGGAGATCCGGCGAGGGAGCGTTCCGGCGAGGCGGCTCCGACGAGGTCCAGGCGGGGCGGCGGTGGCCGCGACGTCTGCGGCCTTCGGGCGCGATCCTGAGCGAGGGGAAAGGGCGAGGAAGAGACGACGGGACGGTGCCGATGGGGTCCGGCGAGCGCCTAGCGACGGGGGACGGCGGGGTAGGCAGCGGGCCGCCGGGCGCCGAGGTTGTTGCCCCGATCCAGAAGGGGATCGGGGAGCGAGGAGAGTGGGGGTTTTGTCCCCGATCCAAATCGGATCAGGACGGGGAGAGGGAGTGGCGACGTGGGGGGAGTGGGAGCGATTGGGTTAGGGTTTCGGGTAGTGGGGGGTATGTGTAGGCCGGGGGTGGGCCGACCGGCTGGGCTAAAGGCCAGTTGAAACGAGGGGGGAGTTTCACTTCTTTTTATTTAGTCTTTTCCCTTTTCTTATTTTATTTTATAGATCTTGTTTAATTGTTTTATTTTACTGATTTTCTCTTATTTCTTGAACTAGTTTTGTTTTATACATCGCAAAGTAAATTCGTAGTTTAGTGTCTCAACATTACCGACTGCACAAAAACTTTTGCCCAATATTAAATTAGATTAGTATTTTGCAAAATATCAAAGGCACTTATTTAATCGTTTCAACTACTGTTCTAATCATTTTAGAGTATTTAAGCCTTTTTATAAAAGTGTGGTTTATTCACCAGAATTACCTATGCATTATTTGGCACACTCCGAACATTTAAGTTTTATCGTTTGAAACTTTTGTTGTTTGCCTTTAATTCAAATTTGAATTTGGATCGATTCTGAACTAACACGAGACTAGCAACATTAATCGTGGTGTCGTGGCATCATTACCAGAGGGTTACTGTAGCTTAATTACCCGGGTGTCACACCAGTGTTCCGAGGCCATGTCTATACATGCTAGGCTCGTCAAGTTTAACCCGCGTATTCTGCATGTGCAAAACTGTCTTGCACCTGTTGTATGTGAACGTAGAGCTTATCACACCCGATCATCACGTGGTGTCTAGTCACGACGAACTGTCGCAACAATGCATACTCAGGGAGAACACTTATACCTTGAAATTTTAGTAAGGGATCATCTTATAATGCTACCGCCGTACTAAGCAAAATAAGATGCATAAAAGATAAACATCACATGCAATCAAAATATGTGACATGATATGGCCATCATCATTGATGCGGAGCATTCCTCGTCCATCTGCAACAATACTCCATCACCACCACAAGCACCTAGAGGACCGATGACAAGAGCACGTGCATGCAACATCGAGAACGAGGTCACTTCTTTCCTCTCCAAGTTTCATTAGGTTTCACATGAGAATGACATTCTACCTCAAAAGAGATACGCTATGTATTCTTAGGTACATCGGAGATCATCGTGAGGAAGCAAGCACAGAGACCCAAGCAGTCACAGGGAAGACGGAGGGAGAAGAACGAGCAAAGCGCAAAGCTACAGAGAAGAAGAGCGAAGAAGTATGCGAGGTGGCAAAGTCCCTGGGCACCCCGGGTACCCGGCCTCCTCCACCAGGGCGCTGCCCTGACCTGCCACGGGTGCTCGGCCACTTGGCCCCCGGGTGCCTGGGCCTTTGCCCAGCCACCAGCCGGCCCCCCGGGTGCCCGGGCCTAGGACCCCCGTGTGCGTGGCCCCTCCCAGCCAGCCGCCTGGCGCCACCCCGGGTGCCCGGGCTTGGGACCCCGGGTGCCAGGCCACCCTCCAACCGCATCCCTGTGTAGGCCGGGTGCCCGGCCTCCTCGCCCCCGGGTGGCCGGCCGAACCTGAGATTTGGTCCCTGTCCGGTCCGGGTGCCTGCCCCCCTCGACACCGGGCGCCCGGACCCCTCCGAGGGGCTGCGTGCCTCTTTGGGTTTTTGCCCTTGTAATCCCTCTCCCCCTCCTAGTTCATTAGGGACATACAAAAGATTTAGATAAGATATTTGTGAGCTTTGCTCTTCCCCCTACCTCCTTGGGAGATCAAGACCTCTTAGGAGAGGATCCACTTGTGGAATCAAGACCTCCTCCTTGGAGTGGACTACCACCATCAAGACCTAAGCTCTAAGGAGTGGGATGAACATCATCATTGTATCTTTCCTTTGATTGTGTTTGTGAACTTGTGGATCTTGTGATGCTATTCTAGTGGATGTGTCATTGGGAATTGTTTGAGTGATTTCCTCTTGTGTTCTTGAGTGTTCTTGCCATTTCCCCCCTCCAAGTGTGAAAAGATCCCCCTCTAGGGTTTCACCCTACAACATCTTGGTATCAGAAGCAAGGTCGATTCACATCTTGGAGTCCCATCCCCCCATTTGCTAGCTTGATTTTGTTGTTTTTTGTCCAAATTCGAAAATCCCCACAAAAGTAGTGATAACCCACAAGTATAGGGGATCGCAACAGTTTTCGAGGGTAGAGTATTCAACCCAAATTTATTGATTCGACACAACCGGAGCCAAAGAATATTCTCAAGTATTAGCAGTTGAGTTGTCAATTCAACCACACCTGGATAACTTAGTATCTGCAGCAAAGTATTTAGTAGCAAATAGTATGGAAGTAGCGGTAATGGTGATAAAAGTAACAGTAGCAGTTTTGTAGTAATTGTAACAATGGCAACGGAAAAGTAACTAAGCAAAGAGCACTATGTGAAAAGCTCGTAGGCATTGGATCGGTGATGGAGAATTATGTCGGATGCGATTCCTCATGCAATAGTTATAACCTAGGGTGACACAGAACTAGCTCCAATTCATCAATGTAATGTAGGCATGTATTCCAAATATAGTCATAGGTGCTTATGGAAAAGAACTTGCATGACATCTTTTGTCCTACCCTCCCGTGGCAGCGGGGTCCTATTGGAAACTAACAAATATTAAGGCCTCCTTTTAATAGAGTACCGGACCAAAGCAGTAACACTTAGTGAATACATGAACTCCTCAAACTACGGTCATCACCGGGAGTGGTTCCGATTATTGTCACTTCAGGGTTGCCGGATCATAACACATAGTAGGTGACTATAGACTTGCAAGATAGGATCAAGAACTCACATATATTCATGAAAACATAATAGGTTCAGATCTGAAATCATGGCACTCGGGACCTAGTGACAAGCATTAAGCATAGCAAAGTCGTAGCAACATCAATCTCAAAACATAATAGATGCTAGGGATCAAACCCTAACAAAACTAACTCGATTACATGGTAAATCTCATCCAACCCATCACCGTCCAGCAAGCCTACGATGGAATTACTCACACATGGCGGTGAGCATCATGAAATTGGTGATGGAGAAAGGTTGATGATGATGATGGCGACGGATTCCCCTCTCCGGAGCCCCAAACGGACTCCAGATCAGCCCTTCCGAGAGAGATTAGAGTTTGGCGGCGGCTCCGTATCGTAAACGCGACGAATCCTTCTCTCTAATTTTTTTCTCCCCGAACGTGAATATATAGAGTTGGAGTTGAGGTCGGTGGAGCACCAGGGGGCCCACGAGGCAGGGGGCGCGCCCAGGGGGGTAGGCGCACCCCCACCCTCGTGGACAGGGTGTGGGCCCCCTGGCCTTGACTCTTTTGCCAGTATTTTTTATTAATTCCAAAAATATTCTCCGTGACTTTTTAGGTCATTCCGAGAACTTTTATTTCTGCACAAACATAACACCATGGCAATTCTGCTGAAAACAGCGTCAGTCTGGGTTAGTTCCATTCAAATCATGCAAGTTAGAGTCCAAAACAAGGGAAAAAGTGTTTGGAAAAGTAGATACGATGGAGACGTATCAACTCCCCCAAGCTTAAACCTTTGCTTGTCCTCATAATTCAGTTGACAAACTGAAAGTGAGAAAGAAAAACTTTTACAAACTCTGTTTGCTCTTGTTGTTGTAAATATGTAAAGCCAGCATTCAAGTTTTCAATGAAGATTATGAACTAACCATATTCACAATAACATTTAGGTCTCATGTTTACTCATATCAATGGCATAATCGACTAGCGAGCAATAATAATAAATCTCGGATGACAACACTTTCTCAAAACAATCATAATATGATATAACAAGATGGTATCTCGCTAGCCCTTTCTGAGACCACAAAACATAAATGCAGAGCATCTCTGAAGATCAAGGACTGACTAAACATTGTAATTCATGGTAAAAGAGATCCAGTCATAGTCATACTCAATATAAATTAATAGTAATGGATGCAAATAACAGCGGTGCTCTCCAGCTGGTGCTTTTTAATAAGAGGATGATGACTCACATAAAAGTAAATAGATAGGCCCTTCGCAGAGGGAAGCAGGGATTTGTAGAGGTGCCAGAGCTTGATTTTGAAATAGAGATAAATAATATTTTGAGCGGCATACTTTCATTGTCAACATAACAACCGAGAGATCTCGATATCTTCCATGCTACACACATTATAGGTGGTTCCCAAACAGAATGGTAAAGTTTATACTCCCCCTCCACCAACAAGCATCAATCCATGGCTTGCTCGACACAACGAGTGCCTCCAACTAGCAACAGCCCTGGGGGAGTTATGTTTGCAATTATTTTAATTTGATTTGCTTAGAGCATGGGACTGGGCATCCCGGTGACCAGCCATTTTCTCGTGAGTGAGGAGCGGAGTCCATTCCTCTTGAGAATAACCCGCCTAGCATGGAAGATACAGACAGCCCTAGTTGATACATGAGCTATTCGAGCATGCAAAACAGAATTTTATTTGAAGGTTTAGAGTTTGGCACATACAAATTTACTTGGAACGGCAGGTAGATACCGCATATAGGATGGTATAGTGGACTCATATGGAATAACTTTGGGGTTTATGGAAGTGGATGCACAAGCAGTATTCCCGCTTAGTACCAGTGAAGGATAGAAAAAGACTGGGGAAGCGACCAACTAGCTAGAGAGCGACAACAGTCATGAACATGCATTAAAATTAATAAACATTGAGTGCAAGCATGAGTAGGATATAATCCACCATGAACATAAATATCATGAAGGCTATGTTGATTTTGTTTCAACTACATGTGTGAACATGCGCCAAGTCAAGTCACTCGAATCATTCAAAGGAGGATACCACCCTATCATACCACATCACAACCATTTTAATAGCATGTTGGCACGCAAGGTAAACCATTATAAACTTCTAGCTAATTAAGCATGGCATAAGCAACTATAATGTCTAATTGTCATTGCAAACATGTTTCATTGATAATAGGCTGAATCAGGAACGATGAACTAATCATATTTACAAAAACAAGATAGGTCGAGTTCATACCAGCTTCTCTCATCTCAATCAGTCCATCATATATCGTCATTATTGCCTTTCACTAGCACGACCGAACGGTGTGGATAAAAATAATAGTGCACGTGCATTGGACTAAGCTGGAATCTGCAAGCATTTTAATACACAGGAGAAGACAAGGTAATATGGGATCTTTGTTAAATCAACAATAATGCATATAAGAGCCACTTCAACATTTTCATTATGGTCTTCTCCTCTCGATCCCTAAAGAAAACAAAAGAAATAAAACTATTCACACGGGAAAGCTCCCAACAAGCAAAAGAAGAACGAGAAATCTTTTTGGGTTTTCTTTTTAATTACTACTACTACTACAAGCATTGAAAGTAAACTAGCTAAAAGCTACAACTAATTTTTTGGGTTTTTTCTTAAGGTTTTTCAAACACACAAGAAGAAGACTAGAAAAAGGAAATAAACTAGCATGGATAGTACAATGAAAAAGTATGAGCACCGACAACTAGCATGAGTGTGTGAACATGAATGTAATATCGGTGAGAGATACGTACTCCCCCAAGCTTAGGCTTTTGGCCTAAGTTGGTTTATGCCCATGGATCAAAGTTGTAACTGGGGTCGTACTGAGAAGCAGCAGCTATTGCCTCATGAGCTGCAGCTGGAGGCGAGCTGCCTCCGTCCTCCTCTTATACTCGTTCGCCTCCTCCCTGGTTATAATATATCTCCCTTTTGCCTGAAATTCAAAGAAAGTAGGAGCAGGGAGAGCAACATGGACAGTGCGGCGCCTGTCAAACATTAGTCGGTACTGGAGAGGCTATTCATTCCTCTCAATGAACTGATGGCGAATCATAGCATCATAATCTAGATAAGCGGGAGGCAATTCCATATCATTTTCATGTATGGGTATCTCAAGAAAATTAGCCACACGGGTTGCATAAATCCCACCAAATAAGTCTCCACTTAAACCTATTACTAGATCATGAAGACGCGTGTTGCCGCGCCCGTTTATTTTGACAAAATAATATAAATGTTTGAAAGGACTTGAACAATAGAATCATTTCATAAAATTTGAATTAGAGTGGGATACAAATGGTTATGCATGTTTAAGTCAGAACTAATGCACTCACGTAGATGTTGTCCTTTTTTTAAAAAAAATTCTACATCACATTCATGAAAAGAAGATGCAAAAAGAAAATGGGAAAATAAAAAATTAGGACATTGTATCTCTACTTTTGCACAAAATTCACTGGTAGTAATAGGAATGTGACATTCTCATGGAATTTAACTCTTTGCATCCATAGAATTGGCTGTCGCGTCAAGTCTCTAAATGTGTGCAGACCAAGCCTTCCTATTTCAAAACCATATGTCATGTAACAAAGGTAAAGAAAAAACTTACGAAACCTGCATTGATAAACTTAGAGCGAATATATCCATTAGTCAACAAACCATACAAAATACCTCTCCATGAAAAAAAACATTCGTTTCTGCAAGGGAAATTCACACTTTATGAAAAAATAATCAGTGCAAACCTTTAATAACTCAAGCAAAGAAACTGAAAAATTCCAGACAAGCTATGGATAGAAATACAGCGACCAATAGTCTCATGGAATGAGATAAGATATCAAGTTGAATTGATTTATGTCATAGCATTCCGAATCATGTGATTGTACCTAAGGTGAAACGAGCAATTTATATCATCGCTTTCAAAAAAAGAGGTAGTAGAAATTAATTTGCTGTAAAAGATATGTTCATGTTATTGGCACAGTTGCACACGACGTGAACCAAGTATATATACGGCTCGTTTGAAGCAAACCTGTTATTGTATTGTTGCATGCATGTTGTGTTTTGCATCCAAGCAGCAAATGAGTTTAAAGCAAGCCAGACAGAATGGAAGCCGCCTGATTAAGTTTCCTCTTAATCAGTTTAAATTATGAAGTGGTTGCGTGCTCCGGGCCTGCAACACACACCTCTTCCGCTTTAGATCCTTCTCTGTCTCTCATACCCAGGACCCAGGTGCCCAACAAGATGAACAAGAGAGAGGCCAAATACAGAGAACGCCATGGCTCGGAGATAACGAAGGGTCAAAAGCTTTATTCTTACGGTGCTAAGGAGTAAGGACACAAGCCCAGCCGTCATCCGTACCTTTCCTTGCATCGCGTGTTGGCGGGCCACGGTTACCACCTCCACCTCGTCCTCCTTCGTGGCCTTCTTCCCTGTCGTCACCGTCGTTGTCGCTGTCTCGCCTGTTGTCGCCGTCCCCCTGATCCTGGGGGACATATATATATATATATATATATATATATATATATATATATAGAGAGAGAGAGAGAGAGAGAGAGAGAGTAGCACCTAAGCATATCGAGAATACATGATGAGGAAGAAACCAAAAGGTGTACAAGCATCAGCGTGTAGAGCAAACCTAAGGCCCGGGCCAAGCATGGCTGATCCGGAAATAAGAACAAAAAGGATGCAGGAGTAAAGAAGAGCATAGGTTGCCTCAAGTAGGGAAGCCGTCCGGTACAACCCAAAGGGTAGACGATGGAACGGCCGCGGCGGCGCACCTTCCGTACCACATTAATTCATCAAGAAACGGCGGCGGCACTAAGTTTTTTTTGAGAAACAGCGGCATTATCTCTTTTCCCCACGCTGCTGCTCTGCTTGTTTTTCCCAGTGGACATCGCATTGTGCGTCAGCCTCCCGTAATGGGCCAGAGAAAAAATGGAGGTCCGATTAACACTTCAAAAAGGGTCTACCAAGGATAATCAACATACTATCGTCCTCGGGAATATCAAGAATAACAAAGTCCGTTAAAATAGTAATGTTTGCAACCACAACAGGCACATCCTCACAAATACTTAGCAGTGGATTTATCAGCCATTTGCAAAGATATTTCTGTAGGTGTCAACTTATTCAAATCAAGTCTACGATATAAAGAGATAGGCATAACACTAACACCGGCTCCAAGATCACATAAAGCCGTTCTAACATAATTTCTTTTAATGGAGCATGGTATAGTTGGTACTCCTGGATCTCCAAGTTTCTTAGGTATTCCACCCTTAAAAGTATAATTAGCAAGCATGGTGGAAATTTTAGCTTCCGGTATCTTTCTCTTATTTGTAACAATATCCTTCATATACTCAGCATAAGGATTCATTTTAAGCATATCAGTCAAATGCATACGCAAAAAGATAGGTCTAATCATTTCAGCAAAGCGCTCAAAATCCTCATCATCCTTTTTCTTGGATGGTTTAGGAGGAAAGGGCATGGGTTTCTGAACCCATAGTTCTCTTCTTTACCGTGCTTCCTAGCAACAAAGTCTCTCTTATCATAACATTGATTCTTTGATTGTGGGTTATGAAGATCAACAACAAGTTCAATCTCTACATCATTGTTATTACTAGGTGTGTCAACAACAGGTTCACTAGAAGCATGCAAAGTCCTATCATTTTTCTTTTTCTTCTTTTTAGAAGGACTAGGTGCATCAACATTAGTTCTCTGAGAATCTTGCTCAATTCTCTTAGGGTGGCCCTCAGGATACAAAGGTTCCTGAGTCATTTTACCCCCTCTAGCCATAACTCTAACAACATTATCATTCTTCTTATTATTTAATTCATTGAGCATATCATTTTGAGCTTTAAGTACTTGTTCTACTTGAGTGGTAACCATAGAAGCATGTTTACTAATGAGTTTAAGTTCACCTTTAACTCTAGACATATAATCACTCAAGTGTTCAATCATATAAGCATTGCGTTTCAATTGCCTACCAACATAAGCGTTGAAGTTTTCTTGTTTAAAAATAAAATTATCAAACTCATCTAAGCATTGGCTAGCAGACTTATAACGAGGGATATCACCTTCATCAAATCTATAGAGAGAATTTACCTTTACTACCTGTGTCGGGTTATCAAGACCATGTATTTCTTCAACAGGCGGCAAATTAAGACCATATATTTCTTCAATAGGAGGTAAATTCTTAACATCTTCAGCTTTAATACCTTTTTCTTTTATAGATTTCTTTGCCTCTTGCATATCTTCAGGACTGAGAAATAGAATACCCCTTTTCTTCGGAGTTGGCTTAGGAGTTGGTTCAGGAAGTGTCCAATTATTTTCATTAGTCAACATATTATTCAATAGCAATTCAGCTTGATCAACAGTTCTTTCCCTGAAAACACAACCAGCACAACTATACAGGTGGTCCCTAGAAGCATCGGTTAGTCCATTATAAAAGATATCAAGTATTTCATTTTTCTTGAGAGGATGATCAGGCAAAGCATTAAGTAATTGGAGAAGCCTCCCCCAAGCTTGTGGGAGACTCTCTTCTTCAATTTGCACAAAATTATATATTTCCCTTAAAGCAGCTTGTTTCTTATGAGCGGGGAAATACTTAGCAAAGAAGTAATAGATCCTATCCTAGGGACTATGCACACAACCAGGATCAAGGGAATTAAACCATGTGTTTAGCATCACCCTTTAATGAGAACGGAAATAATTTAAGGATATAGTAGTAACGAGCTTTCTCATCATTAGTGAACAGGGTGGCTATATCATTTAATTTAGTAAGATGTGCCACAACAGTTTCAGATTCAAGTAATTTCTTAAGATCATTTCTATCATTGTCTCCGAGAAATCATAATCCTTATCAGTAACACAGATAGGTGAAGTAGCAAAAGCAGGGTCATATTTCATTCTAGCATTCAAAGATTTTTCTTTCAGCTTAGCTAATAATTTATTAAGATCATTTCTATCATTGCAAGCAAGAAAATCTCTAGCAGTTTCTTCATCAATAACATAACCCTCAGGCACAACAGGCAATTCATATCTAGGGGAGAATCTTCATCATCACTTCCATCAATATTATCAGTTTCAATAATATCATTCTCCCTAGCCCTAGCTAGTGGCACAGTAGTAGCAAGCATAGAAGTAGTTTCATCATAAGTATCATGCATACCAGAAGTGGCATCATCAATAACATGCGACATACCAGAATTAATAGCAGAAGCAGGTTTAGGTGTCGCAAGTTTACTTAAAACAGAAGGTGAATCAAGTGCAGAGCTAGATGGCAGTTCCTTACCTCCCCTCATAGTTGACGGAAAAATCTTAGTTCTTTCGTCTTTCAAATTCCTCATAGTGATCAGTAGATATAAATCCCAAGTGACTCAAAGAATGGAGCTATGCTCCCCGGCAACAGCGCCAGAAAATAGTCTTGATAACCCACAATTATAGGGGATCGCAACAGTTTTCGAGGGTAGAGTATTCAACCCAAATTTATTGATTCGACATAAGGGGAGCCAAAGAATATTCTCAAGTATTAGCAGTTGAGTTGTCAATTCAACCACACCTAGATAACTTAGTATCTGCAGCAAAGTATTTAGTAGCAAAGTAGTATGGAAGTAGCGGTAACGGTGATAAAAGTAACAGTAGCAGTTTTGTAGTAATTGTAACAATGGCAACGGAAAAGTAACTAAGCAAAGAGCAATATGTGAAAAGCTCGTAGGCATTGGATCGGTGATGGAGAATTATGTCGGATGCGATTCCTCATGCAATAGTTATAACCTAGGGTGACACAGAACTAGCTCCAATTCATCAATGTAATGTAGGCATGTATTCTGAATATAGTTGTACGTGCTTATGGAAAAGAACTTGCATGACATCTTTTGTCCTACCCTCCCGTGGCAGTGGGGTCCTATTGGAAACTAAGGGATATTAAGGCCTCCTTTTAATAGAGTACCGGACCAAAGCATTAACACTTAGTGAATACATGAACTCCTCAAACTATGGTCATCACCGGGAGTGGTCCCGATTATTGTCACTTCGGGGTTGTCGGATCATAACACATAGTAGGTGACTATAGACTTGCAAGATAGGATCAAGAACTCATATATATTCATGAAAACATAATAGGTTCAGATCTGAATTCATGGCACTCGGGCCCTAGTTACAAGCATTAAGCATAGCAAAGTCATAGCAACATCAATCTCAGAACATAATGGATACTAGGGATCAAACCCTAAGAAAACTAACTCGATTACATGGTAAATCTCATCCAACCCATCACTGTCCAGCAAGCCTAGGATGGAATTACTCACGCACGGCTGTGAGCATCATGAAATTGGTGATGGAGAAAGGTTGATGATGACGATGGCGACAGATTCCCCTCTCCGGAGCCCCGAACGGGCTCCAGATCAGCCCTCCCGAGAGAGATTAGGGCTTGGCGGCGGCTCCGTATCGTAAAATGCAGTGAATCCTTCTCTCTGATTCTTTCCTCCCCGAACGTGAATATATAGAGTTGGAGTTGAGGTCGGTGGAGCACCAGGGGGCCCACGAGGCAGGGGGCGCGCCCAGTGGGGTAGGCGCACCCCCACCCTCGTGGACAGGGTGTGGGCCCCCTGGCCTTGATTCTTTCGCCTGTATTTTTTATTAATTCCAAAAATATTCCGCGTGAAGGTTCAGGTCATTCCGAGAACTTTTATTTCTGCACAAAAATAACACCATGGCAATTCTGCTGAAAACAGCGTCAGCCCGGTTAGTTCCATTCAAATCGTGCAAGTTAGAGTCCAAAAGAAGGGCAAAAGTGTTTGGAAAAGTAGATATGATGGAGACGTATCAAGTAGCACCAAAAAAATTTCTTGCAATTTGTTGGATCTTGTCAGATTTGGTTGTTTTGGTCCATGGATTTGTTGTTTGGCAAGTGGATCTAGCCCCTACCCAACAATCCCCACCCTTCCCACCATGAAATCCACAGAATTTTGCATTTCCCCAAAAATTTCCGCCCAAATCGAAGACCACCGGGTGCCCGCATCTCGAACCAACGGGCACCTGCACCCTCGGGCCATTTCCCCTTGACCACCCCGGGCACCCGCACCTCCCACACCGGGTGCCCGCACCTCCTCGAATCAGCCCACCAACAACACCAATTTAGCCATAACTTCCAACTCCCAAGTTCGTTTCTTGTGTTCTTTAGCTCGTGTGTAAGCTCTTGACATCCCGCATCCACATATATCATTACCACCACCATTAGCCTACATCCAAAAATTCATCATAAAAGTACCCACCTTCCGCATTTGATCGATTTTGAGTTGCGGTTTCCGTTCCTAAGGTGTTTCGGCTACTTAGGAGGGTGTGACATCGACATCACCGCCATTCATCGTCACCTCGGAGTCATCTTCACCGCTAACCGTAAGAAAGGACGGTAACCTCGACGACACTTACTTCTTACCCTTGCTTTTACATTGATAGCCCGTGCCATTTTGCGTTGCTTACCCATCGAGACTAGCGAGTTGAGAATTGCCGGGCCACATTATTGTGCACCATAGTGATCTTGTCATCATCTTAGTGCCATAAGTCTCTCCCGTGCATATCTTACATACTTTTCTCATATCGTACTTGGCTCGAGCATCAAGCATAAAAAAAGAAAGAAAAGCTTTTAAGCAAAAGAGGAGAAACAAAGAGCTTGTAAGCAATAGCATTGAGCCATTTTGCATAGACATATCATCTTGGTCACCACATACATAGCATAGTTGGGATTGAAGACGACACGTTTCTCTCATAGGTTGGTGCACAAGCGTATCTTGCCCATTTGAGCAATCGAGCCAGCGTCTCACTAGCATTCGCACAACAAGAGCATTTTCCGTGGTTACACATTTTGAGCTCACCCCTTGGTTGTGCGGATCCCATCTATCTTTCGTGTGTGTCTTCCTAGTGATATTCTTGGCTTTGATCTATTTGCTTTACTTGCACTTTTGTGAACCTTCTCAACCTAATCGATATCTTGACTAACATTTGCTTGGAATTTTTTTCCACCATCCTAACCGAGCTGCTCCATAATCCTTCTTACATGTAGGTGTGAGAAACAATTCCCGGTACCAATTCTCCTATTATAGCATCACGTGGGATCGTACTTGTTTCATTCACAATCTTCGGAAAAGGTAACTTTGGTTTTGTTCTCTCATTTTCCTACTCACCTCCACTTTTCTATGATGGATAGGCCAAGTTCTTCTACCAATCCACTCTTCATCGAGCAAGAGGCGACATGACCTCCTACGTCACCAAGACTCACCTATTTGGCACACAACGAGATTTGCATCAAGAGCAACTAGCAATGAGTGACCGCATTGACAATCTCGCCACCGACTTACGCCTCTCCGAGCAACGTACAAGAGACTACTTCGACAACAAGCTCAACAAACAAAAACAAGAGAGCAATGCAAGAATGGACGAGATTCGGGCTTTGTTGGTCAACCGCTCTTCTACCTCGTTGTCCTACTCAAGACGGAGTCACTCGAGTCGACACTCCTATGACACCATCTCTGGCTCAAGTACTCCGACATCAAACACTCTTCGACGAGCTACGCGCCAAGACCGTCAAGCAAACCGCAATCCTCTTCACGGCATCGATACTCAAGACCAACCTTGAGCACAAGAAAATCGTCATCGCCTCAATCAAGCTACCTTTGCGGAGGCACAAGAAAGGCAATGCCAACGCCTACAAGATGAAGAGCGGGCGCACCAACACCAAGAGGAGCAAGACACCGAAGCACTTCAACAACAACAACTACGGCGTGACGTTCAAGCTCAAGCGGCCCTAGACGCACTCCGAGATTCCACTCGTGCCGTTGCCCAACGCAGTCAGCAAGCACGTGAGCAAGATGAAGCTCTTCGTCGGGACATACAAGAAGAAGCCACGCATTGCGAAGAACAACAAGAAAGGCAGAACCAAGCACATATTCCTCGTCCTCCTCCATGACAAGACCGACACCAATCGGAACAAGAGCTCCAAGACCCTCCTCCATGCCAAGAGCGACAACTTGAGGAATGAGCATTCCAGGACATTCCTCCATGGCAAGGGCATCATCAAAACTACCACTATGATGAAGAACACCGCTACGGCAAGCTCAAGCTCACCATGCCCAAGTTCTCCGGAAGAAATGATCCCGAAGAGTATCTCTCATGGACCTTGAAGGTGGAGAAGATATTCCGTCTTCACAACTACGACGAGGAAAAGAAGATCGCCATGGCCTCCCTCGAGTTTCAGGACTACGTCCTCATTTGGTGGGAACAAGTGATCGAGCGACGACAAACTAGAGGCGAACCACCTATTGGGGAACGTAGTAATTTGAAAAAATATCCTACGCACATGCAAGATCATGGTGATGCATAGCAACGAGAGGGGAGAGTGTTGTCCACGTGCCCTCGTAGACCAAAAGCGGAAGCGTTATGACAACGCGCTTGATGTAGTCGTTCGTCTTCACGATCGACCGATCCTAGTACCGAACGTACGGCACCTCCGCGATCTGCACACGTTCAGCTCGGTGACGTCCCATGAACTCACGATCCAGTAGAGCTTCGAGGGAGAGCTTCGTCAGCACGACGGCATGATGATGGTGATGATGAAGCTACCGGCGCAGGGCTTCGCCTAAGCACTACAACGATATGACCGAGGTGGAATATGGTGGAGGGGGGCACCGCACACGGCTTGGAACAATCAACTTGTGTGTCCTAGGGTGCCCCCCAGCCCCCGTATATGAAGGATCAAGGGGGGAGGCCGGCCGGCCCTTGTGGCGCGCCAGGAGAGGAGGAGTCCTCCTCCTAGTAGGAGTAGGACTCCCCTTTCCTACTCCTACTAGGAGGGGGAAGGAAGGAGGAGAGGGAGAAGGAAAGGGGGGCGCTGATGACCCACAAGTATAGGGGATCTATCGTAGTCCTTTTGATAAGTAAGAGTGTCGAACCCAACGAGGAGCAGAAGGAAATGATAAGCGGTTTTCAGCAAGGTATTCTCTGCAAGCACTGAAATTATAGGTAACAGATAGTTTTGTGATAAAATAATTTGTAACGAGTAACAAGTAACAAAAGTAAATAAAGTGCAGCAAGCTGGCCCAATCCTTTTTGTAGCAAAGGACAAGCCTGGACAAACTCTTATATAGAGAAAAGCGCTCCCGAGGACACATGGGAATTATCGTCAAGCTAGTTTTCATCACGTTCATATGATTCGTGTTCGGTACTCTGATAATTTGATATGTGGGTGGACCGGTGCTTGGGTGATGCCCTTACTTGGACAACCATCCCACTTATGATTAACTCCTATTGCAAGCATCCGCAACTACAAAAGAAGTATTAAGGTAAACCTAACCATAGCATGAAACATATGGATCCAAATCAGCCCCTTACGAAGCAACGCATAAACTAGGGTTTAAGCTTCTGTCACTCTAGCAACCCATCATTTACTTATTACTTCCCAATGCCTTCCTCTAGGCCCAAATAATGGTGAAGTGTCATGTAGTCGACGTTCACATAACACCACTAGAGGAGAGACAACATACATCTCATCAAAATATCGAACGAATACCAAATTCACATGGCTACTAATAGCAAGACTTCTCCCATGTCCTCAGGAACAAACGTAACTACTCACAAACCATATTCATGTTCATAATCAGAAGAGTATTAATATGCATAAAGGATCTGGACATATGATCTTCCACCAAATAAACCAACTAGCATCAACTACAAGGAGTAATCAACACTACTAGCAACCTACAAGTACCAATCCCAGACTTAGAGACAAGAATTGGATACAAGAGATGAACTAGGGTTTGAGAGGAGATGGTGCTGGTGAAGATGTTGATGGAGATTAGCCCCCTCCCAATGAGAGGAGCGTTGGTGATGACGATGGCGATGATTTCCCCCTCCCAGAGGGAAGTGTCCCCAGCAGAACAGCTCCGCCAGAGTCCTAGATTGGTTCCGCCAAGGTTCCGCCTCGTGGCGGCGGAGTCTCGTCCCGAAAGCTTGCTTCTGATTTTTCTTCGGACGAAAGACTTCATATAGCAGAAGATGGGCACTGGAGGGCCAACAGGGGGCCCACGAGGCAGGGGGCGCGCCCAGGGGGGTAGGGCGCGCCCCCCACCCTCGTGGCCAGGGTGTGGGCCCCCTCTGGTATTTCTTCCGCTCAGTATTTTTCATTATTTCCAAAAATAACTTCCGTGGAGTTTCAGGACTTTTGGAGTTGTGCGGAATAGGTCTATAATATTTTCTCCTTTTCCAGCCCAGAATTCCAGCTGCCGGCATTCTCCCTCCTTATGTAAACCTTGTAAAATAAGAGAGAATAGGCATAAGTATTGTGACATAATGTGTAATAACAGCCTATAATGCAATAAATATCGATATAAAAGCATGATGCAAAATGGACGTATCAGGCGCCGCCCCCCTTCCCTAGTCCAATTCGGACCAAAGGGGGAGGGGCGCGTGGCCTGCCCTGGCCGGCCCTCTCTCTCTCCACTAAGGCCCATGTGGCCCATTAGTTCTCCCGGGGGGTTCCGGTAACCCTCCGGCACTCTGGTTTTCTCCGAAATCACCCGGAACACTTCCGGTGTCCGAATATAGCCGTCCAATATATCAATCTTTATTTTTCGACCATTTCGAGACTCCTCGTCATGTCCGTGATCACATCCGGGACTCCGAACTATCTTCGGTACATCAAAATCATAAACTCATAATACCGATCATCACCGAATGTTAAGCGTGCGGACCCTACGGGTTTGAGAACTATGTAGACATGACCGAGACTCATCTCCGGTCAATAACCAATAGCAAAACCTGGATGCTCATATTGGTTCCTACATATTCTACGAAGATCTTTGTCGGTCAAACCGCATAACAACATACGTTGTTCCCTTTGTCAACGGTATGTTACTTGCCCGAGATTCGATCGTCGGTATCTCAATACCTAGTTCAATCTCGTTACCGGCAAGTCTCTTTACTCGTTCCATAATGCATCATCCCGCAACTAACTCATTAGTCACATTGCTTGCAAGGCTTATAGTGATGTACATTACCGAGAGGGCCCAGAGATACCTCTCCAACAATCGGAGTGACAAATCCTAATCTCGATCTATGCCAACTCAACAAGTACCATCGGAGGCACCTGTAGAGCACCTTTATGATCACCCAGTTATACTGTGGTGTTTGGTAGCACACAAAGTGTTCCTCCGGTATTCAGGAGTTGCATAATCTCATAGTCATAGGAACATGTATAAGTCATGAAGAAAGCAATAGCAATATATTAAACGATCAAATGCTAAGCTAACAGAATGGTTCAAGTCAATCACATCATTCTCTAATGATGTGATCCCGTTAATGAAATGACAACTCATGTCTATGGCTAGGAAATGTAACCATCTTTGATTCAACGAGCTAGTCAAGTAGAGGCAAACTAGTGACACTCTGTTTGTCTATGTATTCACACATGTACCAAGTTTCCGGTTAATACAATTTTAGCATGAATAATAAACATTTATCATGATATAAGGAAATATAAATAACAACTTTATTATTGCCTCTAGGGCATATTTCCTTCAGTCTCCCACTTGCACTAGAGTCAATAATCTAGATTACACAGTAATGATTCTAACACCCATCGAGTCTTGGTGTTGATCATGTTTTGCTCATGAGAGAGGCTTATTCAACGGGTCTGCAATATTTAGATCCATATGTATCTTGCAAATCTCTATGTCTCCCTCCTTGACTTGATCGTGGATGGAATTGAAGCGTCTCTTGATGTGGTTGGTTCTCTTGTGAAATCTGGATTCCTTTGCCAAGGCAATTGCACCAGTATTGTCACAAAAGATTTTCATTGGACCCGATGCACTAGGTATGACACCTAGATCGGATATGAACTCCTTCATCCAGACTCCTTCATTTGCTGCTTCCGAAGTAGCTATGCACTCCGCTTCACACGTAGATCCCGCCACGACGCTTTGCTTAGAACTGCACCAACTGACAGTTCCACCGTTCAATGTAAACACGTATCCGGTTTGTGACTTAGAGTAATCCGGATCAGTGTCAAAGCTTGCATCGACGTAATCATTTACGACGAGCTCTTTGTCACCTCCATAAACGAGAAACATATCCTTAGTCCTTTTCAGGTATTTAAGGATGTTCTTGACCGCTGTCCAGTGATCCACACCTGGATTACTTTGGTACCTCCCTGCTAAACTAATAGCAAGGCACACATCAGGTCTGGTACACAGCATTGCATACATGATAGAGCCTATGGTTGAAGCATAGGGAACACCTTTCATTTTCTCTCTATCTTCTGCAGTGGTCGGTCATTGAGTCTGACTCAACTTCACACCTTGTAACAGAGGCAAGAACCCTTTCTTCGCTTGATCCATTTTGAACTTCTTCAAAATCTTATCAAGGTATGTTCTTTGTGAAAGTCCAATCAAGCGTCTTGATCTATCTCTATATATCTTGAGGCCTAATATATAAGTAGCTTCACCGAGGTCTTTCATTGAAAAACTCTTATTCAAGTATCGTTTTATGCTATCCAGAAATTCTATATCATTTCCAATCAATAATATGTCATCCACATATAATATTAGAAATGCTACAGAGCTCGCACTCACTTTCTTGTAAATACAGGCTTCTCCAAAAGTCTATATAAAACCATATGCTTTGATCACACTATCAAAACGTTTATTCCAACTCCGAGATGCTTGCACCAATCCATAAATGGATCGCTGGAGCTTTTACACTTTGTTAGCATCCTTTAGATCGATAAAACCTTCAGGTTGCATCATATACAACTCTTCTTCCAGAAATCCATTCAGGAATGCAGTCTTTACATCCATTTGCCAAATTTCATAATCATAAAATGCGGCAATTGCTAACATGATTCAGACGGACTTAAGCATCGCTACGGGTGAGAAGGTGATACGTCTCCAACGTATCTATAATTTATGATTGTTCCATGCTATATTATATTCTGTTTTGGACATTATTGGGCTTTATTATACACTTTTATATTATTTTTGGGACTAACCTATTAACCGGAGGCCCGGCCCAGAATTGTTGTTTTTTGCCTATTTCAGAGTTTCGCAGAAAAAGAATATCAAACGGAGTCCAAACGGAATGAAACCTTCGGGAACGTGATTTTCGGAACGAACGTGATCCAGAGGACTTGGACCCTACGTCAAGACATCAACCAGGAGGGCACGGGGTAGGGGGGCGCGCCTACCCCCCAGGGCGCGCCCTCCACCCTCATGGGCCCCCTGTTGTTCCACCGATGTACTCCTTCCTCCTATATATACCTACGTACCCCCAAACTACCAGATACGGAGCCAAAAACCTAATTCCACCGCCGCAACCTTCTGTACCCGTGAGATCCCATCTTGGGGCCTGTTCCGGAGCTCCGTCGGAGGGGGCATCGATCGCGGAGGGCTTCTACATCAACACCGTAGCCTCTCCGATGATGTGTGAGTAGTTTACCTTAGACCTTCGGGTCCATAGTTATTAGCTAGATGGCTTCTTCTCTCTTTTTGGATCTCAATACAATGTTCTCCCCCTCTCTCGTGGAGATCTATTCGATGTAATCTTCTTTTGTGGTGTGTTTGTTGAGACCGAAGAATTGTGGGTTTATGATCAAGTTTATCTATGAACAATATTTGAATCTTCTCTGAATTCTTTTTTGTATGATTGGTTATCTTTGCAAGTCTCTTCGAATTATCAGTTTGGTTTGGCCTACTAGATTGATCTTTCTTGCAATGGGAGAAGTGCTTAGCTTTGGGTTCAATCTTGTGGTGTCCTTTCCCAGTGACAGTAGGGGCAGCAAGGCACGTATTGTATTGTTGCCATCGAGGATAACAAGATGGGGTTTATATCATATTGCATGAGTTTATCCCTCTACATCATGTCATCTTACTTAAAGCATTACTCTGTTCTTATGAACTTAATACTCTAGATGCATGCTGGATAGCGGTCGATGTGTGGAGTAATAGTAGTAGATGCAGGCAGGAGTCGGTCTACTTGTCTGGGACGTGATGCCTATATACATGATCATACCTAGATATTCTCATAACTATGCTCAATTCTGTCAATTGCTCAACAGTAATTTGTTCACCCACCGTAATACTTATGCTCTTGAGAGAAGCCACTAGTGAAACCTATGGCCCCCGGGTCTATTTTCCATCATATTAATCCCTCGTCAACAAGTTATTTCTAGCGTCGTCTTTATTTTGCTTTCTTCACTTTGCATCCTTATCATACAACAACAACAACAAAGCCTTTAGTCCCAAACAAGTTGGGGTAGGCTAGAGGTGAAACCCATAAGATCTCGCAACCAACTCATGGCTCTGGCACATGGATAGCAAGCTTCCACGCACCCCTGTCCATAGCTAGCTCTTTGGTGATACTCCAGTCCTTCAGGTCTCTCTTAACGGACTCCTCCCATGTCAAATTCGGTCTACCCCGCCCTCTCTTGACATTCTCCACACGCTTTAGGTCTAGATGCAAGCTTCAGGTCTCTCTTGCATCTTTATCATAAAATTACCAAAAATATTACCTTATCATATCTATCAGATCTCACTCTCGTAAGTGACCGGAAAGGGATTGACAACCCCTTTATTGTGTTGGTTGTGAGGATTTATTTATTTGTGTAGGTGCGAGGGACTCGTGCGTGGCCTCCTACTGGATTGATACCTTGGTTCTCAAAAACTGAGCGAAATACTTACGCTACTTTGCTGCATCACCCTTTCCTCTTCAAGGGAAAACCAACGCAGTGCTCAAGAGGTAGCAAGAAGGATTTCTGGCGTCGTTGCCGGGGAGTCTACGCAAAAATAAACATACCAAGTACCCATCACAAACCCTTATCTCCCGCATTACATTATTTGCCATTTGCCTCTCGTTTTCCTCTCCCCCACTTCACCCTTGCCGTTTTATTCACCCTCTCTTTTCAGTTCGCCTTTTTCGCTTGCTTCTTATTTGCTCGTGTGTTGGATTGCTTGTTTGTCACGATGGCTCAAGATAATACTAAATTGTGTGACTTCACCAATACCAACAACAATGATTTTCTTAGCACTCCTATTGCTCCTCTTACCGATACTGAATCTTGTGAAATCAATGCTGCTTTGTTGAATCTTGTCATGAAAGATCAATTCGCCGGCCTTCCTAGTGAAGATGCCGCTACCCATCTAAATAGCTTCGTTGATTTGTGTGATATGCAAAAGAGGAAAGATGTGGACAATGATATTGTTAAATTGAAGCTATTTCCTTTTTCGCTTAGAGATCATGCTAAAGCTTGGTTTTCATCTTTGCCTAAAAATAGTATTGATTCTTGGAATAAGTGCAAAGATGCTTTTATCTCTAAATATTTTCCTCCCGCTAAGATCATCTCTCTTAGAAATGATATTATGAATTTTAAGAAACTTGATCATGAACATGTTGCACAAGCTTGGGAGAGGATGAAATTAATGATACGTAATTGCCCTACGCATGGTTTGAATTTGTGGATGATTATACAAAAAATTTATGCCAGATTGAATTTTGCTTCTAGAAATCTTTTAGATTCGGCCACGGGAGGCACTTTTATGGAAATCACTTTAGGAGAAGCTACCAAACTCCTAGATAATATTATGGTTAATTATTCTCAATGGCACACTGAAAGATCTACTAATAAAAAAGTGCATGCGATAGAAGAAATTAATGTTTTGAGTGGAAAGATGAATGAACTTATGAAATTATTTGCTACTAAGAGTGTTTCTTCTGATCCTAATGATATGCCTTTGTCTACTTTGATTGAGAATAATAATGAACCTATGGATGTGAATTTTGTTGGTAGAAATAATTTTGGTAACAATGCGTATAGAGGAAACTAATCCTAGGCCTTATCCTAGTAATTCCTCTAATAATTATGGTTATTCCTACAACAATTATTATGGAAACTTTAATAATATGCCTTCCGAATTTGAGACTAGTGTTAAGGAATTTATGAATTTGCAAAAGAATTTCAATGCTTTGCTTGAAGAAAAATTGCTTAAAGTTGATGAATTGGCTAGGAACGTTGATAGAATTTCTCTTGATGTTGATTCTTTAAAACTTAGATCTATTCCTCCTAAGCATGATATCAATGAGTCTCTCAAAGCCATGAGAATTTCCATTGATGAGTGCAAAGAAAGAACCGCTGGGATGCGTGCTAAGAAAGATTGCTTTGTGAAAGCGTGTTCTTCATTTCTATGAAAATAAAGATGAAGATCCAAAAGTTATTGATGTGTCCCCTATTAAATCTTTGTTTTGCAATATGAATCTTGATAATAATGGGACTGAATATGATCCACCTTTACCTAGAAGGCATTCCAGAAATTTGGAGTTTTTAGATCTTGATGCTAAAATTAATAAAAGTGGGATTGAAGAGATCAAAACATTAGATATTAATGAACCCACTATTTTGGATTTCAAGGAATTTAATTATGATAATTGCTCTTTGATAGATTGTATTTCCTTGTTGCAATCCGTGCTAAATTCTCCTCATGCTTATAGTCAAAATAAAGCCTTTACCAAACATATCGTTGATGCTTTGAAGCAATCTTACGAAGAAAAACTTGAGTTGGAAGTTTCTATCCCTAGAAAGCTTTATGATGATTGGGAACATACTATTAAAATTGAAATTAAAGATCATGAATGCTATGCTTTGTGTGATATGTGTGCTAGTGTTTCCACGATTCCAAAAACTTTATGTGATTTATTAGGTTTCCGTGAATTTGAGGATTGATCTTTAAACTTGCACCTTGCGGATTCCACTATTAAGAAACCTATGGGAAGAATTAATGATGTTCTTATTGTTGCAAATAGGAACTATGTGCCCGTAGACTTTATTGTTCTTGACATAGATTGCAATCCTGTATGTCCTATTATTCTTGGTAGACCTTTCCTTAGAACGATTGGTGCAATTATTGATATTAAGGAAGGGAATATTAGATTCCAATTTCCATTAAAGAAAGGCATGGAACACTTCCCTAGAAAGAAAATAAAATTACCATATTAATCTATTATGAGAGCCACTTATGGATTGCCTACCAAAGATGGCAATACCTAGATCTATCCTTGCTTTTATGCCTAGCTAGGGGCGTTAAACGATAGCGCTTGTTGGGAGGCAACCCAATTTTTTAGTTTTTTGCTTTTTGCTTCTGTTTAGGAATAAATATTTGATCTAGCCTCTAGTTAGATGTGTTGTTATGTTTTAATTAGTGTTTGTGCCAAGTTTAACCTATAGGATCTTCTTGGATGATAGTTATTTGATCTTGCCGTAAATTCCAGAAACTTTCTGTTCACGAAAATAATTGTTAAAAATCACCAGAAAGTGATAAAATATTGATTCCAATTGCTGCTGATAAATAAACAAAAATTTCTAGGTCGTCCTATTTTGGCTGAATTTTTGGAGTTCCAGAAGTTTGCGTTAGTTACTGATTACTACAGACTGTTCTGTTTTTGACAGATTCTGTTTTTCGTGTGTTGCTTGCTTATTTTGATGAATCTATGGCTAGTAAAATAGTTTATAAACCATAAGAAGTTGGAATACAGTAGGTTTAACACCAATATAAATAAAGAATGAGTTCATTACAGTACCTTGAAGTGGTCTTTTGTTTTCTTTCGCTAACGGAGCTTACAAGATTTTCTGCTGAGTTTTGTGTTGAGAAGTTTTCAAGTTTTGGGTGAAAGATTTGATGGATTATGGAACAAGGAGTGGCAAGAGACTAAGCTTGGGGATTCCCATGGCACCCCAAGATAATATAAGGACACCTAAAAGCCAAAGCTTGGGGATTCCCCGGAAGGCATCCCCTCTTTCGTCTACTTCCATCGGTAACTTTACTTGGAGCTATATTTTTATTCACCACATGATATGTGTTTTGCTTGGAGCGTCTTGTATTATTAGAGTCTTTATTTTTTAGTTTACCACAATCATCCTTGCTGTGCACACCTTTTGAGAGAGTCACACTTGATTCAGAATTTATTAGAATACTCTATGTGCTTCACTTATATTTTTGAGCTATATAGTTTTTGCTCTAGTGCTTCACTTATATCTTTTAGAGCACGGTGGTGGATTTGTTTTATAGAAACTATTGATCTCTCATGCTTCACTTATATTATTTTGAGAGTCTTAAAATATCATGGCAATTTTCTAAAATTAATATCATGAGAAATTTGATGCTTGATAATTGTTTTGAGATATAAAGGTAGTAATATCATAGTTGTGCTAGTTGAGTAATTGTGGAATTGAAAAATACATGTGTTGGAGTTTGTGATTCCCGTAGCATGCACGTATGGTGAACCGTTATGTAATGAAGTCGGAGCATGAAATATTTGTTGATTGTCTTCCTTTGTGTGGCGGTCGGGATCACGCGATGGTTAACTCCTACCAACCCTTCCCCTAGGAGCATGCGCAGTAGTACTTTGCTTCGAGGGCTAATAAATTTTTGCAATAAGTATATGAGTTCTTTATGACTAATGTGAGTCCATGGATTATACGCACACTTACCTTTCCGCAATTTTCTAGCCTCTTCGGTACCGCGCATTGCCCTTTCTCACCTTCAGAGTTGGTGCAAACTTCGCCGGTGCATCCAAACCCCGTGATATGATATGCTCTATCACACATAAACCTCCTTATATCTTCCTCAAAACAGCCACCATACCTACCTATCATGGCATTTCCATAGCCATTCCGAGATACATTGCCACGCAACTTTCCACCGTTTTATTTATCATGACATACTCCGTTATTGTCATATTGCTTTGCATAATCATGTAGTTGACATTGTATTTGTGGCAAAGCCACCATTCATAATTCTTTCATACATGTTGCTCTTGATTCATTTCATATCCGGTTACACCACCGGTGGCATTCATAGAGTCATATTTTGTTCGAAGTATTGAGTTGTCATTCATGAGTTGTAAGAAAATAAAAGTGTGATGATCATCATTATTAGAGCATTGTCCCAAGTGAGGAAAGGGTGATGGAGACTATGATTCCCCCACAAGTCGGGATGAGACTCCGGACTAAAAAAAGAGGCCATAAAAAAGAGAGAAAAGGGCCAAATAAAAAAATTGATGAGAGAAAAGAGAGAAGGGACAATGTTACTATCCTTTTACCACACTTGTGCTTCAGAGTAGCACCGTGATCTTCATGATAGAGAGTCTCTCATTTTCTCATTTTCATATACTAGTGGGAAATTTCATTATAGAACTTGGCTTGTATATTCCAATGATGGGCTTCCTCAAATGCCCGAGGTCTTCGTGAGCAAGCAAGTTGGATGCACACCCACTTAGTTTCTTTTTGAGTATTCATACACTTATAGCTCTAGTGCATTCTTTGCATGGCAATCCCTACTCCTCGCATTAACATCAATTGATGGGCATCTCCATAGCCCATTGATTAGCCTCGTTGATGTGAGACTTTCTCTTTTTTTGTCTTCCCACATAACCCCTACCATTATACCTTATTGCACCATAGTGCCATATCTGTGGCTTGTGCTCATGTATTGCGTAAGAGTTGAAAAGGCTGAAGCACGTTAAAAGTATGAACCAATTGCTTAGCCAAAACCGGGGTCGTACATGATATGAATATTTTGTGTGGGGAAGATGGAGCATAGCCAGACTATATGATTTTGTAGGGATAACTTGCTTTGGCTATGTTATTTTGATAAGACATAATTGCTTAGTTAGTATGCTTGAAGTATTATTGTTTTTATGTCAACATTAAACTTTTATCTTGAATCATATCAAATCTGAACATTCATGCCACAATAAGAAGAGTTATATTGAAATTATGCCAAGTAGCATTCCACATCAAAAATTCTGTTTTTATCATTTACCTACTCGAGGATGAGGACGAATTAAGCTTGGGGATGCTTGATACGTCTCCAACGTATCTATAATTTTTGATTGTTCCGTGCTATATTATATTCTGTTTTGAACATTATTGGGCTTTATTATACACTTTTATATTATTTTTGGGACTAACCTATTAACTAGAGGCCCAGCCCAGAATTGATATTTTTTGCCTATTTCAGAGTTTCGCAGAAAAAGAATATCAAACGGAGTCCAAACGGTATGAAACCTTCGGGAACGTAATTTTCGGAACGAACGTGATCCAGAGGACTTGGACCCTACGTCAAGACATCAACCAGGAGGGCACGAGGTAGGGGGGCGCGTCTACCCCCCAGGGCGCGCCCTCCACCCTCATGGGCCCCCTGTTGTTCCACCGATGTACTCCTTCCTCCTATATATACCTACGTACCCCCAAACTACCAGATACGGAGCCAAAAACCTAATTCCACCGCCGCAACCTTCTGTACCCGTGAGATCCCATCTTGGGGCCTGTTCCGGAGCTCCGTCGGAGGGGGCATCGATCGCGGAGGGCTTCTACATCAACACCGTAGCCTCTCCGATGATGTGTGAGTAGTTTACCTTAGACCTTCGGGTCCATAGTTATTAGCTAGATGGCTTCTTCTCTCTTTTTGGATCTCAATACAATGTTCTCCCCCTCTCTCGTGGAGATCTATTCGATGTAATCTTCTTTTGTGGTGTGTTTGTTGAGACCGATGAATTGTGGGTTTATGATCAAGTTTATCTATGAACAATATTTGAATATTCTCTGAATTCTTTTATGTATGATTGGTTATCTTTGCAAGTCTCTTCGAATTATCAGTTTGGTTTGGACTACTAGATTGATCTTTCTTGCAATGTGATAAGTGCTTAGCTTTGGGTTCGATCTTGTGGTGTCCTTTCCCAGTGACAGTAGGGGCAGCAAGGCACGTATTGTATTGTTTCCATCAAGGATAACAAGATGGGGTTTATATCATATTGCATGAGTTTATCCCTCTACATCATGTCATCTTGCTTAAAGCGTTACTCTGTTCTTATGAACTTAATACTCTAGATGCATGTTGGATAGCGGTCGATGTGTGGAGTAATAGTAGTAGATGCAGGCAGGAGTCGGTCTACTTGTCTCGGACGTGATGCCTATATACATGATCATACCTAGATATTCTCATAACTATGCTCAATTCTGTCAATTGCTCAACAGTAATTTGTTCACCCACCGTAATACTTATGCTCTTGAGATAAGCCACTAGTGAAACCTATGGCCCCGGGTCTATTTTCCATCATATTAATCTCCCATCAACAAGTTATTTCCGTTGCCTTTTATTTTGCTTCTATTTTACTTTGCATATTTATCATAAAAATACAAAAAAAATTATCTTATCATATCTATCAGATCTCACTCTCGTAAGTGACCGTGTAGGGATTGACAACCCCTTATCGCGTTGGTTGTGAGGATTTATTTGTTTGTGTAGGTGCGAGGGACTCGTGCGTGGCCTCCTACTGGATTGATACCTTGGTTCTCAAAAACTGAGGGAAATACTTACGCTACTTTGCTGCATCACCCTTTCCTCTTCAAGGGAAAACCAACGCAGTGCTCAAGAGGTAGCAGAAGGTCTCATCGTTGTCAACTCCTTGAACTTGTCGAAAACCTTTCGCAACAAGTCAAGCTTTGTAGACAGTAACATTACCGTCAGCGTCTGTCTTCTTCTTGAAGATCCATTTATTCTCGATGGCTTGCCGATCATCGGGCAAGTCAACCAAAGTCCATACTTTGTTCTCATACATGGATCCCATCTCAGATTTCATGACCTCAAGCCATTTCGCGGAATCTCGGCTCATCATCGCTTCCTCATAGTTCGTAGGTTCGTCATGGTCAAGTAACATGACCTCCAGAACAGGATTACCGTACCACTCTGGTGCGGATCTTACTCTGGTTGACCTACGAGGTTCAGTAGTAACTTCATCTGAAGTTACATGATCATCATCATTAGCTTCCTCACTAATTGGTGTAGGAATCACAGGAACAGATTTCTGTGATGAACCACTTTCCAATAAGGGAACAGGTACAGTTACCTCATCAATTTCTACTTTCCTCCCACTCACTTCTTTCGAGAGAAATTCTTTCTCTAGAAAGGATCCATTCTTAGCAACGAATGTCTTGCCTTTGGATCTGTGATAGAAGGTGTACCCAATAGTCTCCTTTGGGTATCCTATGAAGACACATTTCTCTGATTTGGGTTCGAGCTTATCAGGTTGAAGCTTTTTCACGTAAGCATCGCAGCCCCAAACTTTAAGAAACGACAACTTTGGTTTCTTGCCAAACCACAGTTTAAAAGGCGTCGTCTCAACGGATTTAGATGGTGCCCTATTTAACGTGAATGCAGCCGTCTCTAAAGCATAACCCCAAAACGATAGTGGTAAATCAGTAAGAGACATCATAGATCGCACCATATCTAGTAAAGTGCGATTACGACGTTCGGACACAGCATTACGCTGTGGTGTTCCAGGTGGCGTGAGTTGCGAAACTATTCTGCATTGTTTCAAATGAAGACCAAACTCGTAACTTTTCAAATGTTTCAGACTTATGTTTCATCAAGTAGATATACCCATATCTGCTCAAATCATCTGTGAAGGTGAGAAAATAATGATACCTGCCGTGAGCCTCAACATTCATCGGACCACATACATCAGTATGTATGATTTCCAACAAATCTGTTGCTCGCTCCATGTCGGGGGTTGGGTGCGACATATGCCAACGGGTGGCTTATCAGCGAGTAGAACGTCACCGGTGCCTGGAAGCGGGATGAGACGTAGACATGAACACCAGCGCACTTTACCCAGGTTCGGGGCTCTCCTAGGAGATAACACCCCTAGTCCAGCTCTGCGGGGTCTCCGCATGATCACTAAGGCACTAGTGAGTACAATGGTGCTCCTTGGGCTATATGCTAGAGGTAGAAGAAGGCAAGGCTTGCTCTTCTCTCCCCCTAGGTATGAGTCTAATTCTAACAGGTTCGAACCCTTTGCATGGGTGCCCTGGGGGGTTTATATAGGCCTACCCCCCAGGGGTACAATGGTAATCTTGCCGGGTGTAGGAACTAGCTGTCAGTCTCTCTGGTCGCCGGCTTCTCCGCCGACTGCTGGGGCCCGCCGCCTGGTGGGCCCCGCCGACTGGTCTGGCATGGAGCCGACAGGCCGCCCCCGCCGCTCGCGGGTCTTGCCGGCTGCTTATTACTGTAGTTGTAACGCTGATGACGCTTGCTTGGTCAGGGAAGCGTGGCTATAGTCCCGCCGCCTGGCGGGAGATCACTGTAGCCACTCCGCGTCTTATCTGGTTAATGGCGTGTGGGCCCCGAGGAAGGAGCGGGCCGACTGGTGAGGCTCTCGCCGTCTTCCGGGCTCTCCCTGACCGGTAGGGCCCGCCGTCTTCGGGCCATACCGACAGACGGTCGTGGGAACAGGGCTTCGCCTGACAGGAGTGATGTCATGGGCAGAGTGGCAACAGTGTCGCGCCGGGCGGAGATCTCCGCCTGTACGGAGCATTGTGGCCACGCCCGGCCTTGGATACGGGGGTGATGGGCTACACTGTGGCCTCACCCTGTCTTGTCTCCTTAATGGGGGCGCAGACTTTGAGGGCACCATGGGCCGACTGCTCGGAGTCGGCCTCTCTTGAGGCCGCCTACCAGGAGTCGGCCCGTCTTGGAGCCGCCTTCCTGAGCATGGCCGTCTTCTCGCAGTCGGCCGTTCGGCCAGCCAACCGCCAGAAGGCGGCGCTCTACCTTGACGTCTTGAGGGGCGCAGCCGACCCCGATGTCTTGAAAGGTTCTGGGGCTCGGGTTAGGCTACCCGTGGCCCATTACTCCGACAGTAGTCCCCGAAGCTGGTGAGGCGCCGCGGCTGAGGGGCCGAGAAGCCTCAACAGTTTCCTCCTCCGGGTGCTATGGGTGGAAGCTTCATCCGACTCCTGGCAAGCCGCCTGAGGGAGTCGGCCATGCCCAGTCGGATTTATCTGGAATTTCGAATGCAACGGCGGGAACTAGGTGGCGCGTTAGCTAAGCTTCTAGGCCCGCCGCCCGTCGTGGGCGTGCCACATGGAGCCAGCCAGCCGGGCCAGTCTGCCAGCCCACGGCGTGATGGGACGCGACTGCAAGCTAGGCCGCCACCACCGGGCCTCGGCACACAAGCGGATCCGCTGCGGCCGAGGCGGGCAGTTGGGTTTCCCCGCGGAGTTACTGCGCGGTAAAGGCGAGAGAGTGGGGTCGTGGGCACAGTTAATCCCACGATCCCACGCCCGCCCCCTCGGCTTCATAGCCCGTAGGCTATAAGTAGGGAGAGGAGAGGGAGCGGTGAAGCACGCGCGCCCCTCCACCCCATTTTCCCTCCTTCTTCCTCCCGTCGCAATGCCCCCGAGCTCCGCCGGAGCACCTCCGCTGCTCGTCTCCGAGCCCTCTTGGCCCCGCCCCAATCTCAGCTCTCCCGCCGCGCTGTCCTCTTCGTCGAGCCCTCCATGGCGCGCGAGCATGGAGGAGACTGGGATGGGTCGAATGTCCACGAAGACCACATTGCTTTCCTTCGCGACACGCGGCGCCTTCCTGGCGCAAACTATGTGAAGGCGCGCGTGCCTCCAGTAGGGGAGATCTCGCCAGCGCCGGGGGAGAACGAGCGGGTCGTCTTCCGCTCGCACTTCATCCGCGGCTTCGGCTTGCCGGTGAGCGGCTTACTCCACTCGTTCCTCGAATTTTACCATCTCCAACCTCACCACATCACGCCCAACACCGTGATGCTCTTGGCTGCCTTCGTCACGATGTGCGAAGGCTATCTCGGCATCCTCCCCACCATCGAGCTGTGGGGAGCATTCTTCTACACCAAGCTGGGCACGTCCGTCCGGAGGTGGCTGCCCAGTGTGGTGCCTTCATCGCGGTGCGCCGGCCGTCTTCGAAGAACGCCTTCCCCACCATCAAGCTGCCGCAGTCGGTCAAGATGTGGCAGCAATCTTACTTCTACGTGGAGAACGTGGACCCAGCCATCGACTTCATCAACCTGCCGGCTTATGTAGCCGGCCCGCCGGCTAAGCCTCGGGCCAGCTGGGGCTACAAGCCGAAGCCGGTGTCGGCAAACGACGCCGCCGCCATCCAATGACTCCAGGAGCTGACCAACACCGAGGGCCTCAAGGCGACCGACTTGTTGGTTGCCTTCGTCGTGCGCCGGGTTCTCCCGCTCCAAGGCCGGCCTCACCTGATCAGCCGGATGAGCGGGCATCGCGACCCATGCCGACTGAGCACCAAGGAGATGCCGGCTGCCGAGGTGGCCAACTTGGTGAGCGAAATCTCTGATTTCAAGCTGGAGGGGTCCTGGCAGTTCGGCAAGCCGCCGTACTCCCGCGCGGACTCGCCACCCGCCGTAAGTCTTTCAGTCTCTCCTTTCTTTAATACTTCATCTTGATTCCGTCTAGTGGTCTTGAGAAGTCGGACTTTGGGATGCATATATACATGTCTCCGGCGACGGCTGCTGTCGTGGGGCCGGGTGGTGACTACGCGCGAGATCGGGCCGTGAGCGACGTGGACGACCCCGACTTGGGGGCGGCCGCCTTGGAGGACACTACAACAGGCGGCGTCTATGGAGCCGGTGGCTCCGAGGAAGGCGGCATCGAGACTTGGCCCGACGACGACGATGAGGAAGACGAGCCGCGCCCTTCACGAGGCGCGGGCAAGACGGACGCGGGCCCCTCCGCCGAGCCGACTGCTCGAGGCGGCACGCGAAAGCGAAAACAGGGCGCCGTCTTGTTCGGCAGCGCGTTGAAGAAGGCCAAGAACCCGACTGCCACGACCTGGCGGAAGGAGGCTACTGCGAAGGCGGCCAAATTTTAGAAGCTCCCGAAGGTGCCTCCCATGGTGTCGGCGTAAGTACCTTTCCTTGCGCTTTTTCTTCTTTCCTTGTTGATTCTTTCTGAATTTCCTTTGCTCTGTTTTCTTGATTTTAGGGCTCCGCTCTCTCTCGAGAAGTCGGCCGCCGCCTCCATCGTTGGGTCGGCGGAGACCTCTACCACCACCGGGCGAATCGATCCGGCCGCCGACCTCCAGGGGGCAACGGAGCGAAACGCGCGGGAGGCGCGCGAGGAGCAGGAAGCCACCCGCCTGGAGAAGGCGGAGGCCGCCGCTTTGAAGAAGCTGGTAGAGGCCGAGGCTGTCGCCGTGGCGAAGAAGCAGGCCGAAGAGGCCGCACGCTGCCAGTCGGCGATATTCGTTACCCCCCTGAACTCCGCGCAGCCACCACCAGAGTTCATGCCGCCGACTGTGGGAGCTGGCGACGAGCACCCGATCATGGAGAGGGACGGCGGCGATGTCGCCATGTCGGACGTAATCGTGCCCCCGCCACCTCCGTCTGAGGAGGCACGAGACAAGCAGCCGGCTGATCCGCCGGCGCCACCAGCCGGATACGAGATGGTGACGGCCCAACTCCTGAGTTCCACACCCCGACGCGCCGCCGGATTGCGAAGGCAACCTCGGCGCCACGTCCATTGGAAGCCGGCGCCGTGAGCTCGTCGATCCCAGATGCCGAGGCGTCCAGCGCCGCGCCCACTGGCAGGGTGCAGGGAGGTGGGACGGGCCCTTTGAACCGGGTGATCCTAGACGTCCAAGCCAAGCTTCATGCCGAGGCCGACGCTCTTAAGCGTTGCAACAATGCGTTCTTGGACTCGCGAGCAGCCATCTGGGTATACCTGTTGCTTCTTTGATTTTTATACTTCTCCGTGGGGGCGCGCCAGCGCACCCACTGGGTGTAGTCCCCGAGTTTCAGGCCGGATGCTGAGCAGGCGGCTCAGAACTTTAATTGGCAAGCTCCGAGTACTAACATTATCTGATATCTTCATTGCAGGATTATCACAACCTCCATGCGTCCGTCTTCAACTCCAAGGTCCAAGAGCTAACTCAACGGTCCGCCGACTTGTCGGAAAGCCGGAGTAAGTCTTTGTTTCTTTCTCTGCGGGGGCGCGCTGGCGCACCCGCGGGCTGTAGTCCCCGAGATTCGGGCCGACTGCTGAGCAGTCGGGCCGGATCTTCCCGGCAGCTATATCTCTTTGTTGATTGTTGATGTCCTTTTCTTTTTCTACTTTTGCAGAGGCCAACGCCGCCCTACAGCAGCAGCTGGGCGAAGCCAACACCGCGCTTCGTGCCAAGGAGATGGACTGCAGCAAGCTGACCGAAGAGCGTGACCGACTGGTCACGCAACTAGCCGAGCAGGCGGAGCTTCTCAAGAAGACACAGAAGGAGGCGGAGGACAAGGAGGCCAGTCTCCTAGCTGAGTTCGAGACCGAACGCTCCGCCTGGACCGACAAGGAGGCGATGCTGACTGCCGGCTTCGGCGAGATTGAAGACATGGTTGACGGTGAGCTTCCCTCTTTACTCTTCTTCGAGCCACCAACTTATGATCAGGCCGGCTTCTTATTCCTAACTTTGGCTTTTTTCTTCTGTTTGAGCAGAGTTCTTCCCCGGTCACTCCATCGCTGCCAATCGGGCCATCGAGGCCGATCGCGAAGGGCGGAGGGCGGAAGGTGCGGAGATTGCTACCGACGCCCCCCAAACCATCAGTGAGCAGCTTCTCAGCATCCAGGCCCGTCTCCAGCCGGCTCATCGGATGCTGCGCCGTCTTCAGCGTGTCGGCGCCTAGGCGATCGCCGCCCTGTCGCCGGACATGCCGGCACCGCACACTCCTAGTCGGACTGCCGACTGGCTGGAGGTGGCGGCCGGCCGTCTTGAGGCCTGGAAGGGCTCCTCGGCCCGGGCTGGAGCACGCCGTGCCTTGGTGTTCGTCAAGGCGTGGTACCCTAGGCTGAATCTAGCCCAGTTGACCATGTTTCGACAGGAGGCCGAGGAGGAGCTCGTGGCGGTGGAGGATGATCTTGTCAAGCAGGCGGCGGCAATCGCCGAGTACACCAACACCAGCAACTTCATCCCGGAGCGGGCCGAGAACGGCGCCGAGGCGCCACCAGAATGGTTCGGGCTGAACCCGGAGGACGGTGAGGACTCGGCCGAGGTGAGGAGGAGGAGGAGGAAGGTGAAGAGGAGGCGCCAGAGGTCGGAGCGGACGGCCAGCCTCAGCTCGACCGCGCCTCCAGCAACGAGCCACGCCCGAGCGAGCCGGCTGCTACTAAAGGCGACCAAGCGGAGACTGGCCAGCCGGCCGCTCCACCAACCGGCACCACCGACTCCACCGTTCCACCAAACCCGTCTGCTGCTCCCTAGGCTGCCAATTTATCTTTGTATTTTCCTGCTTATCAGTCTCGACAAAGTTTGTTAACTTCGCACAATTCCACCCGCGGGGTGTATTTCAAACTTCTGTTGAATGCTGGCCACGGGCCTTTTGATGTGTAAATATATTTGCCGAATTTATCTTTCCTTGCTTTCTGCTCTTTTGGCTTTTTTCCTTTGCCGCCTTCCCTTGGTTGCCTTCTTGCCAGCCGAACAGCCGCTCTGCGGACTGTGGCTGGGTCAGGTACTTAGCCACTTTCGGGGAGGCAAGTACTTAGCCGGTTAGAGTTTTCTAGCAGGTTAAGTAGAAGCCGGCCGGCCGACTGCTCAGCAGCCGGTCGGCGACGCAGGAAACCGGCTTGAACTATGTGCACGCTTTGGATCCTTATCCATTTTTCATGCGGACACTCTTTCTGCCTTTACTCCTGCCCGCCGGACAGCTGCTCTGCGAGCTGCGGCTTCTAACAGGAGAGGGCTTAAGTGCCAACGCATTACTTGTCTGGCTGCAGGAAGCATTACATAGCACAAGGCGGCAAATCCCCGGGTCGACTGGTCGAACCCGGTGCCAGACGGACTAATGAAATATCACAATGACAGGCGTAATATTTATCATATAGATAAAAGAGGGCAGTCCCCGAGCTCTTCTAGAGGGACCCGGAGTCTTCGTACTTAATACAAAAGTTGGCGTGGTACATACTGCATCAACTGTAAAACCTTCGAAGGAGGTTTGAATTCCATGGTCGCTCCATCTCCTTGCCAGAGTCATCTCTTTTGCATGCTCGAGGCTTCTGAGCGCCGATGAGGTAGTAGGAGTCGTTGCCCAACACCTTGCTGATGATGAAGGGGCCTTCCCAAGGTGCCGAGAGCTTGTGTTGGCCGGCTGTTCGCTGGATTAGTCGGAGCACAAGGTCTCCCTCTTGGAAGGATCTTGGCTTGACCTTCCGGTTGTAGTATCGGCGCAGGCTCTGCTGGTAGATGGTGGACCGGCTGAGTGCCAACAGCCGGCCCTCTTCCAGCAGATCGACGCTATCTTGTCGTGCTTCTTCTTCTTCCTCTTCAGTGTACATGGTGACTCGAGGGGAGTCGAATTCTATGTCCGTCAGGATGACGGCTTCGGCACCGTAGACGAGGAAGAAAGGCGTGAAGCCCGTTGACTTGTTCGGAGTTGTGCGCAGGCTCCACAGGACGGCCGGCAGCTCATCGAGCCAACAGCCGGCCGAACGCTCTAGAGGCTTGACCAGTCGGGGCTTGATGCCGGACGAAATGAGGCCGTTTGCTCGCTCCACTTGGCCGTTTGACTGCGGATGGGCAACAGACGCTAAGTCCAGTCGGATGCCCTGCGTCGCGCAAAAACGGGCCAATGCGCCTTTGGCAAAGTTTTTGCCATTGTCGGTGATGATGCTATGTGGTATGCCATACCGGATGGTGATGTCGGACACAGCAGTTGGACCATTCAATTTCTTAATTGGCTTTGCTTCTATCCACTTGGTGAACTTGTCCACCGCGACAAGCAGATGAGTCATGCCGCCACGCGCCGTCTTGAATGGTCCCACCATGTCTAGGCCCCAGACGGCAAAGGGCCAGGCAATGGGGATAGTCTTGAGTGCAGAAGCCGGCTGATGTGGTTTGGAGCGGAACTTCTGGCACCCTTTGCATTTCTGGACCAATTCTTTGGCGTCTTCTAGAGCAGTCGGCCAGAAAAAACCGTGGCGGAAAGCTTTGGCCACGAGTGCTCTAGAAGCCGCGTGGTGACCATACTCGCCTTGATGGATATCTTTGAGGATTGCTTGGCCTTGCTCCGGATCTATGCAGTGCTGGTAAACACCAGTGACACTGCGCCTCACAAGTTCTCTGTTGACTATAGTGTATGCTGCTGCCCGGCGTTGCACTTGCTGGGCCGAGATCTCATCAGTCGGCAGCTCTTTGTTCACCAAAAAGTTGAGGATGGGCTGGGCCCATGAAGGTGCTGCAATTTCTTCGACTGCTAGGATTGCTACTTGCACGAGGGCGGTTGGGCCGTGAGGCGGTGGGTTGGAGTCGGCTGCCGCTTGCTGAGTCGATGAAGTCCCCGGGCCGACTGCTGCAGTCCCCGGGCCGGGTTCTGAAGTCCCCGGGCCGGGTGCGGCTGCTGCAGTCCCCGGGTCACCTGTGGAATTCCCCGTGCCGGCTGCTGGGGTCCTCAAGTCGGATCCGACTGCTTCAGGAGGAGCCGGCACAAAGATGGAATCCGACTCTGGTGATGGCTTGACGGACGGCTTAAGGAGGCGTTGTAGGGCGACGCCCGCTAGTATTGCTTGCCGGGTGGAGCCGATCCGTGCCAAGGCATCAGCTTGCTCATTGTCATTTCTTGGCACATGGAGAAACTCGCACCCTTCAAAGTATCCACTGAGTTGCTGTACGAGGAAGCGGTAACTCGCCATGTTTGCATCCTTGGCATCCCAATCACCTGACGACTACTGGACCATCAAGTCGGAATCTCCATAACACAGGATCCGGCAAATGCCGAATTCCTTGGCAAGCCGGAGCCCGTGAATGAGTGCTTCGTATTCAGCAACGTTGTTGGAGGCGGCAAAGTGAATTTGCAACACATATCTGAGCTTGTCACCTTTGGGAGAGGTGAGGACGATGCCGGCACCCAAACCAGTGCGCATCTTGGAACCATCAAAGTGCATTCGCCAATGGGTGGAATCTGGCACTGGTGGCAAGTACTGGGTTTCGGCCCAGTCAACGAGGAAGTCGGCTAGTGCTTGTGACTTGATGGTGGTACGAGGCTGGTAGTAGATGGTGTAGGGGGCCAAATCTATGGCCCATTTGGCCACTCGGCCTGAGGCATCTCGGCTTCCAATGATCTCGGCAGGGGAGCAGTGCAGACCACAGTGATTGGGTGCTCTTGAAAATATGGCTTCAATTTCTTGGCGGCAAAGTGCACGCCATAGCACATCTTCTGGTAGTGGGGGTAGTTTTGCTTGGAGGCGGACAACACTTCACTAAGGTAATACACCGGCCTCTGGACTGGTAGTGCTTTGCCTTCTTCCTTGCGTTCCACCACTATGACTGTGCTGACCACCCGGCTGGTAGCGGCGATGTAGAGAAGCATGGGCTCCTTAGGCGTCGGAGCCGCCAGGACAAGCGGAGTGGTCAACATCTTCTTGAGCTGGAGAAAAGCCTCATCCGCCTTGTCGTTCCACTCGAAAAAATTGGTCTTCTTCATGAGCTGGTACAGGGGAAGAGCCTTCTCGCCCAGCTGACTGATGAAACGGCTGATGGATGCCAAGCAGCCGGTGAATTTTTGCACGTCCAGTAGTCGGGTGGGCACTTCCATCCTCTCGACGGCCTTGATCTTCACAGGGTTGCACTCTATGCCGCGCTCTGAGACCAGAAAGCCAAGAAGCTGGCCGGCTGGTACTCCAAAGACGCATTTCTCCGGGTTGAGCTTGATCTGAAATCGGCGCAAATTCTCAAAGGTCTCCTTGAGGTCTTCTAGGAGCGTTCCGCGCTTCTCCGTCTTCACCACAACATAGTCCACATAGACGTGGGAGTTTCTGCCGAGTTGCATGAGGAGGCACTTCTGCATGCAACGCTGAAACGTGGCGCCGGCATTCCTCAAGCCGAACGTCATGGTCAGGTAGCAGAAGGCTCTGAACGGCGTGGTGAAGGCGGTCTTCAGCCTGTCGGTCGGGTTCAGCATGATCTGATGATACCCCGAGTATGCATCCAAAAAGCTCAACAGCTCGCATCCGGCCGTGGAGTCCATCACTTGGTCAATCCTTGGTAAGGCAAAGGGATCTTTGGGGCATGCTTTGTTGAGGCTGGTATAATCAATACACATGCGCCACTTCTTGTTCTTCTTCAGCACTAGGACTGGGTTAGCTAACCACTCTGGAAAGAACACCTCCATGATGAAGTCGGCTGTTAGAAGCCGGGATATCTCTTCTCCAACAACTCTTCTCTTCTCCTCCGACAGGCTGCGCAAGGGCTGCCTGACTGGCTTTGCATCAGACCAGACGTGTAGCTTGTGCTCGGCGAATTCCGTCAAAACACCTGGCATGTCCTTGGGAGAACATGCAAAGATGTCCCGATTCTCACGGAGGAAATCGACGAGCTCGCCTTCCTATTTGCCGTCAAGGTTTGCACCTATGACAGCATGCCTCTCCGGGTGCTCCGGGTCCAAGGGTATCTTCTTTGTTTCCTTTGTCGGCTTGAACGATCCCTCAGCTTCCGACTCCTTGGGGTTGGGTGATATTTCCGGCTGCTTGCCGGCCATTGCCACAACCCGGTCAAGGAGCCGCTTCTCAGCCGTGATCACGAGGGACTCGGCTAACCGGCTGCTCTCTGTTGTGCAGGCCGACGACTTCTTGTAGTCTCCTGCTATGGTCAGGATTCCCTTGGAGCTCGGCATCTTCATCTTTAGGTAAGCATAGTGGGGGACCGCCATAAACTTGGCCAGGGCAGGCCGGCCAAGCAGTGCATGATAAGGGCTCTCAAGGTCCACCACCTCAAACCAGACTGGCTCTCAGCAGAAATGATATTTGTCGCCGAAGAGGACATCTATCTGAGTCTTGCCGATTGGTGAGCAGGAAAGGCATGGATCAATGCCATGGAAAACAGTCCGCTGGGCTGAGGATGTCTCTGCTTGATTCCCAACTTCTCCATGGTATCTTTGTACAGGATGTTGATGCTGCTGCCGCCATCTATCAGAACTCGGGAGAAGCGAGCAGCTTGCCTCTCCGTGGCAAAGGTAGCATCCAACACCAGAGCATAAGAGCCGGGATTGGGCATCACCTCCGGGTGGTCGGCTCTACTCCAGCTGATGGGCTTCTCAGACCAATGCATGAATTCAGGGGTCTCTGAGGCTACTGCATTCACTTCTTGTTGCTGTTGTCATCTGTTGCACCTGTCGTCGGCCACACTGCTGAACACGACATAAGCCCCATGCTCTTCAGGGTACTCATCTTGTATCGCGCTGACTGGCCGAACCGCCGGCTCCTGAGGAGGAGGAGGCGGCGGGCCGGCAGGCGGAGGGGGCTGGAGTCCGTCACCCAGGCTACATGCTTAAAGTCTTGAAGTTATACTTGTTTTGCCTTCCTATGCTAGTTGATTCTTGTTCCTATAAGTTGTGTGCTCACAAAATCCCTAGGCATAGGAAGTGGGTTAGATTTAAATGTGCTAGTCATATTCTTCAAGATGCTCTCTTTGTGTTTCAATTCTTGTCTATTATGTGAGCATCATTGAAATCATCATGCCTAGCTAAAAGGCATTAAAGAAAAGCGCTTGTTGGGAGACAACCCAATATTTACCCTTACTATTTCTGTGTGTTTACATGATTAAGCTACTGAATTAATCACGTTTTATAGCTTTTGTTTTAATAAAGTGCCAAGTAAGACCTTTGGAAGACTTGGGAGAAAGTGAATGTGATCTTGCTGTAAAAAACAGAATATTTGCGCTCACGAGATTAGCTGTCATTTTTTTACAAAAGAGTGCTTTTTAGTTGATTTTTTTGCAGAAGATTAATAGACAATTCCGCACGTCCACCAACTTATTTCATAATTTTTGGAGTAGCATAAGTGTGGTTTATGTTCAGATCATTACAGACTGTTCTGTTTCTAACATATTCTGTTTTCATTGCATAGTTTGCTTGTTTTCTAATTTCTATGACTTATATTTCTCATATAAATTGTAGAAATGATATGGTACAGTAGGCATTGTGTGAGAACAATTATGAACCTTGTCTTTGACAGTACCAAAGTGAATGGTTTGCTCTTTATCATACTAACCTATCTCACGAAGTTTGGTTAAGTTTTGTGTGATTGAAGTTTTCAAGTTTTGGGTGAGATATCGATATGAGGAGAATAAGGAGTGGAAAGACCCTAAGCTTGGGGATGCCCAAGGCACCCCAAGGCAATATTCAAGGAATACTCAAGTACCTAAGCTTGGGGATGCCCCGGAAGGCATCCCCTCTTTCGTCTTCAAAACTATCGGTATACCTTACTCGGAGCTATATTTTTATTCGTCACATGATATGTGTTTTTCTTGGAGCGTATTTTCAATTTTACTTGCTGTTTGAATAAAATCATTGGATCTGAATTATTGAATTGAATAAAAAAGAATCCTCCCATGGCTAGTTAATTATTTGACTACTCAGTGTTCTCCACTCATATCTTTTGGTGTAGTTTGTCATTTGCTCATGTGCTTCATGTATATCCTATGAGTAAATGGTTGAATAAATTGAATGTCATAAACCTGAATTTATATATGTTTCATATGCTTATAACATGGGGAGTAATGACTTCACACATAATAAGTATAGGTAGTAAGCTTATTGAAAGTTAGCAAACGTAGAATTGGTCACTTGAACAATTCATGAAAGAATATTGACGGAAGAGAGGTTTCACATATAAATATAATATCTGGACATCTTTTATGATTGGGAGCCCTCATTAAAATATGACATGCTAAAGAGTTGATGTTGCACAAGGAAGACAACGTAATGGGTTATGTTTTCTTATATCTGAAATGAAGTATATTGTCATGGATCATCCAACATGTTGAGCTTGCCTTTCCCCCTCTTGCTAGCCAAATTCTTTGCACCAAGTAGAGATACTACTTGTGCTTCCAAATATCCTTAAAACCAGTTTTGCCATGAGAGTCCACCATATCTACCTATGGATTGAGTAAGATCCTTCAAGTAAGTTGTCATCGGTGCAAGCAATAAAAATTGCTCTCTAAATATGTATGATTGATTGGTGTGGAGGAAATAAGCTTATACAATCTTGTGATGTGGAAGAAATAAAAGCGACGGACTGCATAATAAAGGTCCATATCACAAGTGGCAATATAAAGTGATGTTCTTTCGCATTAAGATTTTGTGCATCCAACCCTGAAAGCGCATGGCAACCTCTGCTTCCCTCTGCGAAGGGCCTATCTTTTAATTTTATATTCTACCTTATGCAAGAGTCTTGGTGATCTTCACGTTTCCTTTTTACATTTTATCCTTTGGCAAGCACAGTATGTTGGAACGATCCTGATATATATATCTAATTGGATGTAAGTTAGCATGAGCTATTATTGTTGACATTAGCCTTGAGGTAAAAGGTTGGGAGGCGAAACTATAAGCCCCTATTTTCTCTGTGTCTGATTAAAACTCCATAACCACAAGTATTGCATGAGTGTTAGCAATTGTGAAAGATTAAATGATAGTTGAGTATGTGGAGTTTGCTAAATCAAAGCTCTGACATAGACCCTTCCTGGAAATAAGATGAATTGCAATTGTTTGATGACTAAGGATATAGTTTGTTAGTTTCAAGAAAGTTTATGATCTATACTTTGACATGTGAATAGCTTGTTACTTGATAATGAAAAGTTTTATGAGATGAGCTATTGTTATGACATATAATGATGCTAGAAAAAGTGATTAGAATTATCATTGATCAAACTTAAGCACTTGCTAGCATTCACACTTCATAAATTATTTCTTTTATCATTTACCTACTCGAGGACGAGCAGGAATTAAGCTTGGGGATGCTGATACATCTCCAACGTATCTATAATTTATGAAGTATTCATGCTATTATACTATCCTTCTAGGATGTTTTATATGCATTTATATGATATTTTATATGATTTTTGGGACTAATCTATTAACCTAGAGCCCAGTGCCAGTTTGTGTTTTTCCTTGTTTTAGAGTATCGCAGAAAAGGAAAACTAAACATAGTCCAATTGACGTGCCACTTGACGGAGATCATTTTTGGACCAGAAGAAGCCCACGAAGTACCAGAAGCAGGCCAGAAGAGTCTCGGGCTGCCCACGAGGGTGGGGGCGCGCCCCCTGCCTTGTGGACAGCCCGGAAACCCCCCTGACGTGAAATCAACGCAAAAATCTTCTATATATACCCAAACTTCCAGAAAGAAACCTAGATCGGAAGTTCCGCCGCCGCAAGCCTCTGTAGCCACGAGAAGTCAATCTAGGCCCTCTCCGGCACCCTGCCAGAGGGGGCCATCATCACCGATGGCCATGGAGGAGTATCCCGGAGGGGGCCATCATCACCGGTGGCCATGGAGGAGTATCCCGGAGGGGCCATCATCACCATGAAGGCCAAGGACCAGAGGGTGGAGGCCATGGAGGAGGAAGCACAAGGGGGAGAACCTCTCCTCCTCTCTTCCGGTGGCGCCGGAGTGCCATCGGGAGCGGAATCATCGCCATGGTGATCGTCTTCACCAACATCACCATCATCATCACCATCCCCATCTCTTTTAGGCGGTCCACTCTCCCGCACCCCGCTGTAATCCCTACTTGAACATGGTGCTTTATGCCACATATTATGATCCAATGATGTGTTGCCATCCTATGATGTTTTGAGTAGATATCTTTTGTCCTTGGGTTGATTGATGATATAGATTGGTACGAGTTGTATGTTTTATTTTGGTGCTGTCCTATGGTGCCCTCCGTGTCGCGCAAGCATGAGGGATTCCCGTTGTAGGGTGTTGCAATACGTTCATGATTCGCTTATAGTGGGTTGGTGAGTGACTGAAACACAAACCCGAGTAAGAGGGATTGTTGCGTATGGGAATAAAGAGGACTTGATGCTTTAATGCTATGGTTGGGTTTTACCTTAATGATCTTTAGTAGTTGCGGATGCTTGCTAGAGTTCCAATCATAAGTGCATATGATCCAAGTAGAGAAAGTATGTTAGCTTATGCCTCTCCCTCATATGAAACTGCAATAGTGATTACCGGTCTTGTTAACAAGTGCCTAGGACAATTCCGCACGCCGATCCGTCATTATTCCACACTCGCTATTTATAATATTTAGTAATATATTCTAACTTTATGATAACAACACCTACTTTTATATTTTAGCTCTCCGATATCATGCAAAGTTATCCTCTTCATACCCACAACATAGTTTTATTTCTCATTGCTAGTTGGAATCAAACGTTCGGTGTACGTAGGGTCGTATCAGTGGCAGATAGGGCTTGAGAGAATATTGATCTTACCTTTAGCTCCTTGTGGGTTCGACACTCCATACTTATCACTTCCACCTTTGGAAATTGCTACGATGATTCCTTGCCCTTGGGGATTATCACACGCCCTCGGAAGAGTTGCGCAGCTCGGCCCAGCGCTTGAGGTAGTCGCGAGTCGACTCGTTAGGGCCTTGGACGCACATGGAGAGCTCGCGGGGCTTGGGCGGACGCTTGTACGTGCTGGTGAAGTTGCGGATGAATGCTTCAGTGAAATCAACCCAGCTGTTGATGCTGCGGGGCTTCAGGTTGTTCAGCCATGTCCGGGCCGTGCCCTGGAGCATGAGCGGAACGTACTTCATGGCAACACGCTTGTTGCCGTTCGCGATGCTGACAACTATGGAGTAGTCGACCAGCCAGTCCTCCGGCTTCACGGAGCCGGTGTACTTGGGTGTATCTCTCGGGAGCGTGAACCCTTTGGGGAAAGGTTCGTCTCGGATGCGGGGGCCGAAGCAAGGCGGACCCAGCTCATCTTCTTCTTCTAGCGCCAGGGATCGATTGAGGCGATCGATCCTGTGGCGGGCATCGTTTTCTCCGATTCCGTCTCGACGGCCAAGGCGGTCTCCGAGTGACGGGTGATCAATAGGCGGCGGGGATATGCGCCTCTCCCTGCGGGGTGGAGGAGGCGGGCAGTCGTCTCGTCGCTGCACTGCTCTTGGGCGGCCGTCTTGGTCGCGCTCGATGGTGATGCGAGTCCGGCTGCGGCTAGCAGCCGGCTCCTTGTCTCTTCTATCGCGGACGCCACCAGTCAGCGTTGGTCTCGGCGAGGAGGCGGGTCGTCGTTTCACCGGTTGGGCGCTTCAGTGCGGCACCCGGCCTCTTGCTACTCAGCAGCCGCGTCCAGGTGCTGCTGGACTCGCTCCGTCATGTGGCGACGCTCGTCGCCCTCGAGCTTGTCTAGCTCATCTGCTGCCGCCTGGGCAGCTCGTATGTTCTCCGCAGGCGTGGCATAGACGGGACGATCAGTCCCGAACATGCTGGCGATGGTCGCGCCACGCTGCCGGATCTAGCCAATGTGGCTAGGCCCACCAGGAGCCGGCGTGCCACCGACAGCACGGTCCATCTCACGCTGGTAAGCCTCCGAGAGGCGTCTCATGCTGGCCAGCCAGTTGGCACTCTCGACGAGCTGGACGCGGCGTGCCTCCAGCGTCTCGGCGTCGGCGTCTTCCGGGATGAGCGCAGTCAGGCCTTGCATCGCCACTTGCAACGGATCCTGGCCACCTCCGCCAGAGTGCTCGCCATGGCTGATGACGAGCACTTCCGTGACGGTGCTGCCGCCGCTGTGTGCGCGAGGAAGCGGCTCGTCGTAGAACACCACATTGGTGGGGAACGCGTCAAGCGACGCCGTGTCGGAGTCGACAAGCATCGGGTCGGTGGAGCCAACCGACTCCAAGTCCACAGCAGGCTCGCTAGCGGCATGGAGCTGATCGAGGAGGCTCACGAGGCGGCTCTCGGGGCCCTCCGTGCCCGCATCAGACGCGGGCTCATCGGAGAGGCGAATCTCGCCGACAAGATCGGCGAGGCAGCTCGCCGCGCAGGCGACCTCCGCGCCGTGCAGTGCGTCGGCGCAGACGCCGTCCAGCATGCCGGGCTAGCTGCGCTCGCCAGGAAGGAACAGGGTTCCAGTCGAGAACAGGTCTCCGAGAGACGATGCACCTCGCCCCACGGTGGGCGCCAAATGTCGGGGGTTGGGTGCGACATATGCAAACCGATGGCTTATCATGGTGGGAGCGAGTAGAACATCGCCGGTGCCTGGAAGCGGGATGAGGCGTAGACACGAACGCCGGTGCACTTTACCCAGGTTCGGGGCTCTCCTAGGAGATAACACCCCTAGTCCTGCTCTGCGGGGTCTCCGCATGATCACTAAGGCACTAGTGAGTACAATGGTGCTCCTTGGGCTGTATGCTAGAGGTAGAAGAAGGCAAGGCTTGCTCTTCTCTCCCCCTAGGTGTGAATCTAATTCTAACAGGTTCGAACCCTTTGCAAGGGTGCCCTGGGGGGTTTATATAGGCCTACCCCCAGGGGTACAATGGTAATCTGGCCAGGTGTAGGACGTGGCTGTCAGTCTCTCTGGTCGCCGGCTTCTCCGCCGACTGCTGGGGCCCGCCGCCTGGTGGGCCTCGCCGACTGGTCTGGTATGGAGCCAACAGGCCGCCCCAAAGACTGGTGGGCCCCGCCGATTACTGTAGTCGTAACGCTAATGACGCTTGCTTGGTCAGGGGAGCGTGGCTACAGTCCCGCCGCCTGGCGGGAGATCACTGTAGCCACCCCGCGTCTTATCTGGTTAATGGCGTGTGGGCCCCGAGGAAGGACGGGCCAACTGCTGGGGGCTGGCCTCCCTCGGGTCTGACTGGTGAGGCTCTCGCCGCCTTCCGGGCTCTCGCTGACCGGTAGGGCCCGCCGTGTTTGGGGCGTACCGACAGACGGTCATGGGAACAGGGCTTCGCCTGACAAGAGTGATATCAGGGGCGGAGTGGCAACAGTATCGCGCCGGGCAGAGATCTCCGCCTGTACGGAGCACTGTGGCCACGCCCGGCCCTGGATACGGGGGTGATGGGCTACACTGTTGCCTCACCCTGTCTTGTCTCCTTAATGGGGGCACAGACTTTGAGGGCGCCATGCGCCGACTGCTCGGAGTCGGCCTCTCTGGAGGCCGCCTACCAGGAGTCGGCCCGTCTTCGAGCCGCCTTCTTGAGCATGGCCGTCTTCTGGCAGTCGGCTGTTCGGCCAGCCGACCGCCAGAAGGCGGCGCTCTACCTTGACGTCTTGAGGGGCGCAGCCGACCCCGATGTCTTCAAAGGTTCTGGGGCTCGGGTTAGGCTACCCGTGGCCCATTACTCCGACACTCCATTGTTCCAGAGAACGAAGTTTTAGTCATCTTGCCCATGAGGCATGGTTCGCAAGTGCCAAGTGATTCATAATCAAGTGATTCCAAAAGTCCATCAGAATGGAGTTTCTTCATGCGCTTTACACCAATATGACCTAAACGGCAGTGCCACAAATAAGTTGCACTATCATTATCAACTTTGCATCTTTTTGCTTCAACATTATGAATATGTGTATCACTACTATTGAGATTCAACAAAAATAGACCACTCTTCAAGGGTGCATGACCATAAAAGATATTACTCATATAAGTAGAACAACCATTATTCCCTGATTTAAATGAATAACCGTCTCGCATCAAACAAGATCCAGATATAATGTTCATGCTCAACGCTGGCACCAAATAACAATTATTCAGGTCTAAAACTAATCCCAAATGTAGATGTAGTGGTAGCGTGCCAACCGCGATCACATCGACTTTGCAACCATTTCCCACGCGCGTCGTCACCTCGTCCTTAGCCAATCTTCGCTTAATCCGTAGTCCCTGTTTCGAGTTGTAAATATTAGCAACAGAACCAGTATGAAATACCCAGGTGCTACTGCAAGCATTAGTAAGGTACACATCAATAACATGTATATCACGTATACCTTTGTTCATCTTGCCATCCTTCTTATCTGCCAAATACTTGGGGCAGTTCCGCTTCCAGTGACCAGTCCCTTTGCAGTAGAAGCACTCAGTCTCAGGCTTAGGTCCAGACTTGGGTTTCTTCACTTGAGAAAAAACTTGCTTGCCGTTCTTCTTGAAGTTCCCCTTCTTCCCTTTACCCTTTTTCTTGAAACTGGTGGTCTTGTTGACCATCAACACTTGATGCTCCTTTTTGATTTCTACTTCCGCAGCCTTTAGCATCGCGAAGAGCTCGGGAATTGTCTTATCCATCCCTTGCATGTTATAGTTCATCACAAAGGTCTTGTAGCTTGGTTGCAGTGATTGAAGAATTCTGTCAATGACACTATCATCAGGAAGATGAACTCCCAGTTGAATCAAGTGATTATTATACCCAGACATTTTGAGTATATGCTCACTGACAGAACTATTCTCCTCCATCTTGCAGCTGTAGAACTTATTGGAGACTTCATATCTCTCAATCCGGGCATTTGCTTGAAATATTAACTTCAACTCCTGGAACATCTCATATGCTCCATGACGTTCAAAACATCGTTGAAGTCCCGGTTCTAAGCCATAAAGCATGGCACAATGAACTATCGAGTAGTGATCAGCTTTGCTCTGCTAGACGTTCATAACATCTGGCGTTGCTCCTGGAGCGGGTCTTGCACCTAGCAGTGCTTCCAGGACGTAATTCTTCTGTGCAACAATGAGGATAATCCTCAGGTTACGGACCCAGTCCGTGTAATTGCTACCATCATGTTTCAACTTAGCTTTCTCAAGGAACGCATTAAAATTCCACGGAACAACAGCACGGGCCATCTATCTACAACAACATAGACATGCAAAATACCATCAGGTACTAAGTTCGTGATAAATTAAAGTTCAATTAATCAAATTACTTAAGAACTGCCACTTAGATAGACATCCCTCTAATCATCTAAGTGATCACGTGATCCATATCAACTAAACCATGTACGATCATCACGTGAGATGGAGTAGTTTTCAATGGAGAACATCACTATGTTGATCATATCTACTATATGATTCACGCTTGACCTTTTGGTCTTAGTGTTCCGAGGCCATATCTGCATATGCTAGGCTCGTCAAGTTTAACCCGAGTAATCTGCGTGTGCAAAACTGGCTTGCACCCGTTGTATGTGAACGTAGAGCTTATCACACCCGATCATCACGTGGTGTCTCGGAACGATGAACTTTCGCAATGGTGCATACTCAGGGAGAACACTTGTACCTTGAAATTTAGTGAGAGATCATCTTATAATGCTACCGTCGATCTAAGCAAAATAAGAAGCATAAAAGATAAACATCACATGCAATCCATATAAGTGATATGATATGGCCATAGCATCTTGTGCCTTTGATCTCCATCTCCAAAGCACCGTCATGATCACCATCGTCACCGGCGCGACACCTTGATCTCCAGCGTAGCATCGTTGTCGTCCCGCCAACTATTGCTTCTACGACTATCGCTACCGCTTAGTGATAAAGTAAAGCAATTACATGGCGATTGCATTTCATACAATAAAGCGACAACCATATGGCTCCTGCCAGTTGCCGATAACTCCGTTACAAAACATGATCATCTCATACAATAAAATTTAGCATCATGTCTTGACCATGTCACATCACAACATGCCCTACAAAAACAAGTTAGACGTCCTCTACTTTGTTGTTGCAAGTTTTACGTGGCTGCTACGGGCTGAGCAAGAACTGTTCTTACCTACGCATCAAAAACTACAATGATATTTCGTCAAGTATGTGTTGTTTTAACCTTCACAAGGACCGGGCGTAGCCACACTCGATTCAACTAAAGTTGGAGAAACTGACACCCGCCAGCCACCTGAGTGCGAAGCACGTCGGTAGAACTAGTCTCGCGTAAGCGTACGCGTAATGTCGGTCTGGGCCGCTTCATCCAATAATACCACTGAATCAAAGTATGACATGCTGGTAAGCAGTATGACTAGTATTGCCCACAACTCACTTGTGTTCTACTCGTGCATCTAACATCTACGCATAAACCTGGCTCGGATGCCACTGTTGGGGAATGTAGTAATTTCAAAAAAAATCATATGCACATGCAAGATCATGGTGATGCATAGAAACAAGAGGGGAGAGTGTTGACCACGTACCCTCGTAGACCGAAAGAGGAAGCGTTATGACAACGCGGTTGATGTAGTCGTACGTCTTGAAGATCAACCGATCCTAGTACCGAACGTATGACACCTCCGCGATCTGCACACATTCAGCTCGGTGACGTCCCACGAACTCACGATCCAGTAGAGCTTCGAGGGAGAGCTTCGTCAGCACGACGGCGTGATGATGGTGATGATGAAGCTACAGGCGCAGGGCTTCGCCTAAGCACTGCAACGATATGACTGAAGTGGAGTATGGTGGAGGGGGGCACCACAAACGGCTTAGAACAATCAACTTGTGTGTCCTAGGGTGCCCCACTGCCCCCCCATATAAAGGAGCAAGGGGGGAGGCCGGCTGGCCCTTGTGGCGCGCCAGGAGAGGAGGAGTCCTCCTCCTAGTAGGAGGAGGACTCCCCTTTCCTACTCCTACTAGGAGGGGGAAAGGAAGGAGGAGAGGGAGAAGGAAAGGGGGGCGCCGCCCCCCCTTCCCTAGTCCAATTCGGACCAGAGGGGGAGGGGCGTGCGGCCTGCCCTGGCCGGCCCTCTCTCTCACCACTAAGGCCCATGTGGCCCATTAGTTCTCTCGGGGGGTTTCCGGTAACCCTCCGGCACTCTGGTTTTCTCCGAAATCACCAGGAACACTTCCGGTGTCCGAATATAGCTGTCCAATATATCAATCTTTATGTCTCGACCATTTCGAGAGTCCTCGTCATGTACGTGATCACATCCAGGACTCCGAACTATCTTCGGTACATCAAAAAACATACACTCATAATACCGATCGTCACCGAACGTTAAGCGTGCGGACCCTACGGGTTCGAGAACTATGTAGACATGACCGAGACTCATCTCCGGTCAATAACCAATAGCGGAACCTAGATGCTCATATTGGTTCCTACATATTCTACGAAGATCTTTATCGGTCAAACCGCATAACGGCATACGTTGTTCCCTTTGTCAACTGTATGTTACTTGCCCGAGATTCGATCGTCGGTATCTCAATACCTAGTTCAATCTCATTACCGGCAAGTCTCTTTACTCGTTCCGTAATGCATCATCCCGTAACTAACTCATTAGTCACATTGCTTGCAAGGCTTATAGTGATGTGCATTACCGAGAGGGCCCAGAGATACCTCTCCGACAATCGGAGTGACAAATCATAATCTCGATCTATGCAAACTTAACAAGGACCATCGGAGACACCTGTATAGCACCTTTATGATCACCCAGTTATGTTGTGACGTTTGGTAGCACACAAAGTGTTCCTCCGGTATTCGGGAGTTGCATAATCTCATAGTCATAGGAACATGTATAAGTCATGAAGAAAGCAATAGCAATATACTAAACGATCAAATGCTAAGCTAACGGAATGTGTCAAGTCAATCACATCATTCTCTAATGATGTGATCCCGTTAATCAAATGACAACTCATGTCTATGGCATGGAAACGTAACCATCTTTGACTCAACGAGCTAGTCAAGTAGAGGCAAACTGGTGACACTCTGTTTGTCTATGTATTCACACTTGTACTAAGTTTCCGGTTAATACAATTCTAGCATGAATAATAAACATTTATCATGATATAAGAAATATAAATAACAACTTTATTATTGCCTCTAGGGCATATTTCCTTCACCACCAATCACATCATGGACGGAAATGAAGGATGTCATGAGAGCTCACTTCGTGCCTACACACTACACCCGTGATCTCTTCAAGAAGTTGCAACTCCTCAAGCAAGGCACGAAGACAGTGGAAGAATACTACCAAGAGATGGAGATTGCCATGATACGAGCTAATGTCAAGGAAGACGACGAGCAAACAATGGCACGCTTCTTGAACGGCCTCAACCACCCAATCAAGCGCATTGCCGACTTCCACCCATACTCAAACCTTCTCGAGCTAGTTCATCAAGCGACCAAGGCCGAGCGACAAGTGCAAGATGACTTCAAATATGCCAAGTACTCGTCCAAGACCTACGGCTCCTACTCTCAAGCTCCCGCGACTTCGGCACCTCCTACCTCAACTAGAGCATCACCAAGTACCGGCGACAAGTCAAGTTCCAAGCAAGCTACGCCTTCCTCGACTCGTCCTCCGGCAAGCACCTACAAATCCAAGACTTCCTCATCTTTGGCACCACCAACCGACCCCATCAAGATAAGTTCTTTCAAGTGCTTCACATGTGGTGGCCGAGGACACAAGTCTTTTGAATGCACCAACAGGCGAACCATGATCTTCAACGATGATGGCACATACGACTCGATGAGTGAAGAAGAAATGGAAGCCCTTGAGCACGTGGCCATGCACCGACGCATGAACGAAGACGAAGATGATCAAGTCTTTTGTGACAATGATTCAAGTCCCTCTCTCATTGTCTCCAAGGTCTTGGTGCTCCAACACCACCAAGAAGAGGACCAACAGTGCCACATCTTCCACACCAAGGCCGGCATCAACGGGTGTTATGTGAAAGTCATCATCGACGGAGGAAGTTGTCACAACTTGGCAAGTGAAGAGCTATGTTCCAAGCTGCAATTGGTCAAGAAGAAGCACCCTCGTCCCTACAAGGTGCAATGGCTAAGCGACTCCGGCACTATTCAAGTGGAGCATACGGTGCAAGTTTCTTCCAAGATAGGCGCCTACGAGGACACCTTGGAGTGCGACGTAGTTCCTATGTCCGTGTGCCATCTTCTCTTGCGACGACCTTGGCAATTCGACCGCGGAGTCATCCACAACGGAAGAACCGACCACTACAGCTTCAAGATGAAGGGCAAAGAATATGTGCTTCGATCAATGTCGCCAAGCCAAGTGATCGCCGACAAGCAAGCATCCACCCATCATGGAGATACTAGTGAGAGAGTGAACCACCAAAAAGAAAGTGAGTGCCACAAACCAAACTGAGTGACTCTTCGCCAAGAGAGAAAAACTTAGTCCTCCTAACCACAAAAAGAGAGATGAGAGAAGTGTGTGAGAACCCGTCGAGTGTCATCCACTTTGTCCTCCTATGCAAAGATGAGGTGGCAAAAACTAACACTACTAATCCGCTTCCTCTAGTGTTTTCTAACTTGTTGCGGGAATTCGAGGATGTCTTTCCCGATGAGCTACCTCCCGGTCTCCCTCCTCTACGTGGCATTGAACATAGGATCGACCTCATCCCCGAAGCACCACTTCCGAACAAGGTTCCATACCGCGTCAACCCCGAAGAAACTAAGGAGTTCCAATGGCAAGTACAACAACTCATCGACAACAGCCATCTACGTGAAAGCTTAAGCCCTTGTGTCGTTCCGCTTATCCCTGTACCCAAACAAGATGGTAGTTTTCGCATGCGCTCCGATTGTAGACCCATCAATGCTATCACCGCTAGATATAGGCATCCCATACCTCGCCTTGATGATATGCTAGATGGGCATAGCGGTGCCACCATTCTCTCAAAAATTGATCTTAAAAGTGGCTATTATCAAGTCCGCATACAAGAAGGTGACGAATGGAAAACCGCTTTGAAAACTAAATTTGGCTTGTACGAGTGGTTAGTTATGCCTATGGGTTTGTTGGAAGCTCCCGGTACTTTTATGCGACTTATGCATTTTGTGCTTCATCCTTACATTGGAGTGTTTGTTGTGGTCTACTTTGATAACATACTTGTTTTTAGCAAATCCATCAAAGATCATGTGAAGCATGTTAGGGCCGTGTTGCAAACTCTTCGCAAGGAACGTCTCTATGCCAACATGAAAAATGCACGTTTGGTGTTGACAAGCTTATTTTCTTGGGTTTTGTTGTTTCTTCAAAGGGTGTCCATGTTGATGAGTCTAAAATTGATGCAATTAAAACTTGGACACAACCCACTAATTTGCAACAAGTGCGTAGTTTTCTTGGCCTTGCGGGTTTCTATCGTTGCTTTGTGAAATACTTTAGCTCAATTGCCGCACCGTTGCATGCCTTGAGTAAGCAAAATGATCCATTTGTTTGGGGACCTTTGCAATCTACCGCTTTTGATGAGCTCAAGTCTTTGCTTACTCATGATCCGATTCTTGCTTTGCCCAACTTTGACAAAACTTTTGAGGTTCATTGCGATGCTAGTGGTAATGGAATTGGTGGAGTTTTGATGCAATAAAAACGAGCTATGCTTATTTTAGTGAAAAACTCTCCGGTGCTCAACTTAACTATCCCATCTATGACAAAGAATTGTATGCTTTAGTGCGTGTGTTGCATGTTTGGGAGCATTATCTTAGACCACATGAGTTTCTCATACATACCGATCATGAGACACTTAAGTACCTTAAGGGCCAAACTAAGTTGAATAAATGACATGCCAAATGGAGTGAATTTATTGAATCTTTCCCCTATGTGATCAAGTACATTAAGGGCAAAGAGAATGTTGTGGCGGATGCCCTTTCCCGCAAATGCATGTTACTCACTCAACTTGAATTGAATGTTGTCAGATTTGATCATATCAAAGATTTGTATGAGCATGATGTGACCTTTGCTACTCCTTTTGCTAAGTGTGTGACGCATACTTCTTGGAACGATACTATATCAAAGATGGTTATCTAATGAGAGCTAACAAACTATGCATTCCCGAGTCATCTCTTTGTTTGTTACTTCTGCAAGAGGCTCATGGAGGTGGACTCATGGGACACTTTGGAAGCGACAAGACTTTTGCCACGCTCTCCAAGAACTATTTTTGGCCCAAGATGTTTCGCGATGTTGCTCGCTTCACCAACCGGTGCTCTACATGTTGCAAAGCTAAGTCACAATCTCAATCCCATGGTTTACATATGCCACTACCTATTCCACATCAACCTTGGGAAGATCTTAGCATGGATTTTGTGCTTGGATTACCTAGGACTCAAAATGGCAAGGACTCTATATTTGTTGTCATGGACCGATTCTCTAAAATGGCTCATTTTATCCCATGCAATAAGATAGACGATGCTTCACATGTTGCAAATCTCTTTTGTAGGAAAATCTTGCGGTTCCACGGCATGCCAAAGACAATTGTATCGGACCGAGATGTCAAGTTCTTAAGCCATTTTTGGAAGACGCTATGCGCCAAGCTCGGAATCAAGCTACTCTTCTCCACGGCGTATCATCCTCAAACCGATGGCCAAACAGAAGTCACCAACCAGACGCTTGCCACTCTCCTACGCGTGTTGATCAAGAAGAACATCAAGGAGTGGGAGGAGTGTTTACCCATCACCGAGTACGCCTACAACAGCGCAAGACACTCTACCACCGGCAAGTCCCCCTTCGAGGTCGTCTACGGCTTCAACCCATTGTCACCATTGGACATCCTTCCTCTACCACTTCAAGAATGAGCAAACATGGACGCTAGCGCAAGAGCCACCTACCTCAAGAAGATGCATGAAGAAACACGTTCCACGATCGAGCGCCAAGTACAATGACTCGCCTCCAAGCTCAACATCAACAAGTCACTGATGGTGTTCCAACCAGGCGATCTAGTATGGATACATCTCTGCAAGGACCGCTTCCCCAAGAAGCGCAAGTCCAAGCTACTTCCGAGAGCCGATGGACCATTCAAGGTGCTCGCATGCTACAACGACAACGCCTACAAGGTCAACATTCCACGAGACAAGTACAACGTGAGCGACATATTCAACGTCAAAGACTTGGCCAAGTACCATGGTGATGATGATCACGATCCGTGGACAGATCTCTCCCAGGGGGGAGATGATGCGGAGCATCCCTCGTCCATCCGCAATGATACTCCATCACCACCACAAGCACCGAGAGGACCGATGACAAGAGCACATGCACGCAACATTGAGAATGAGGACACTTCTTTCCTCTCCGAGTTTCGTTCGGTTTCACATGAGAATGAGATTCTACCTCAAAGAGATACGCTATGCATTCTTAGGTACATCGGAGATCATCGTGAGGAACCAAGCACGGATACCCAAGCATTCGTAGAGGAGACGGAGGGAGAAGAACGAGCGAAGCGCGAAGCTACGGAGAAGAAGAGCGAAGAAGTACGCGAGGTGGCAAAGTCCCTGGGCACCCCGGGTGCCCAGCCTCCCCAACCCCGGGTGCCCGGCCTCCTCCACCTGGGCACTGCCCCGACCTGCCTCGGGTGCCCAGGCCTTTGCCCAACCACCAGCCGGCCCCCGGGTGCCCGGGCCTGGGACCCTGAGGTGCCCGGCCCCTCCCAGCCAGCCGCCTGGCGCCACCTCGGGTGCCCGGGTTTGGGACCCCAGGTGCCTAGCCACCCTCCATCCGCACCCCTGTGTGGGCCGAGTGCCCAGCCTCCTTGCCCCCGGGTGCCCGGTGATAACCCACAAGTATAGGGGATCGCAACAGTTTTCGAGGGTAGATTATTCAACCCAAATTTATTGATTCGACACAAGGGGAGCCAAAGAATATTCTCAAGTATTAGCAGTTGAGTTGTCAATTCAACCACACCTGGATAACTTAGTATCTGCAGCAAAGTATTTAGTAGCAAAGTAGTATGGAAGTAACGGTAACAGTAGCAAAAGTAATATTTTTGGGTTTTATAGTAATTGTAACAGTAGCAACAGAAAAGTAAATAAGCAAAGAACAATATGTGAAAAGCTTGTAGGCATTTGATCGGTGATGGAGTATGCCGGATGCGGTTCATCATTAACAGTGATAACATAGGGTGACACAGAACTAGCTCCAATTCATGAATGTAATGTAGGCATGTACTCCGAATATAGTCATACATGCTTATGGAAAAGAACTTGCATGACATCTTTTGTCCTACCCTCCCGTGGCAGCGGGGTCCTAACGGAAACTAAGGGATATTAAGGCCTCCTTTTAATAGAGTACCGGACCAAAGCATTAACACATAGTGAATACATGAACTCCTCAAACTACGGTCATCACCGGGAGTGGTCCCGATTATTGTCACTTCGGGGTTGCCGGATCATAGCACATAGTAGGTGACTATAGACTTGCAAGATAGGATCAAGAACTCACATATATTCATGAAAACATAATAGGTTCAGATCTGAAATCATGGCACTCAGGCCCTAGTGACAAGCATTAAGCATAGCAAAGTCATAGCAACATCAATCTCAGAACATAGTGGATACTAGGGATCAAACCCTAACAAAACTAACTCGATTACATGATAAATCTCATCCAACCCATCACCGTTCAGCAAGCCTACGATGGAATTACTCACGCACGGCGGTGAGCATCATGAAATTGGTGATGGAGGATGGTTGATGATGACGACGGCGACGGATTCCCCTCTCCGGAGCCCCGAACGGACTCCAGATCAGCCCTCCCGAGAGAGTTTAGGGCTTGGCGGCGGCTTCGTATCGTAAAACGCGATGAATCTTTCTCTCTGATTTTTTTCTCTCTGAACACGAATATATGGAGTTGGAGTTGAGGTCGGTGGAGCTCCCTGCCTCATGGAGAGGGTGTGGGCCCCTGGCCTTGATTCTTTTGCCATTATTTTTTTTATTTCCAAAAATAATCTCCGTGAAGTTTCGGGTCATTCCGAGAACTTTTGTTTCTGCACAAAGATAACACCATGGCAATTCTGCTAAAAACAGCGTCAGTCCGGGTTTGTTCCATTCAAATCATGCAAGTTAGAGTCCAAAACAAGGGCAAAAGTGTTTGGAAAAGTAGATACAACGGAGACGTATCAACTCCCCCAAGCTTAAACCTTTGCTTGTCCTCAAGCAATTCAGTTGATAAACTGAAAGTGATAAAGAAAAACTTTGACAAACTCTGTTTGCTCTTGTTGTTGTAAATATGTAAAGCCAGCATTCAAGTTTTCAGCAAAGATTATGAACTAACCATATTCACAATAACTCTTAGGTCTCATGTTTACTCATGTCAATGGCATAATCAACTAGCGAGCAATAATAATAAATCTCGGATGACAACACCTTCTCAAAACAATCAATATGATATAACAAGATGGTATCTCGCTAGCCCTTTTCTGAGGCCGCAAAACATAAATGCAGAGCACCTTTAAAGATGAAGGACTGACTAGACATTGCAATTCATGGTAAAAGAGATCCAATCATAGTCATACCCAATATAAACTAACAGTAATGGATGCAAATGACAGCAGTGCTCTCCAGCTGGTGCTTTTTAATAAGAGGGTGATGACTCAACATAAAAGTAAATAGATAGGCCCTTCGCAGAGGGAAGCAGGGATTTGTAGAGATGCCAGAGCTCGGTTTTGAAATAAAGATAAATAATATTTTGAGCGGCATACTTTCATTGTCAACACAACAACCAAGAGATGGCGATATCTTCCATGCTACACACATTATAGGCGGTTCTCAAACAGAATGGTAAAGTTTATACTTCCCCTCCACCAAGAAGCATCAACCCATGGCTTGCTCGAAACAACGAGTGCCTCCAACTAACAACAGTCCCGGGGGAGTTTTGTTTGCAATTATTTTGATTTGATTTGCATAAAGCATGGGACTGGGCATCCCGGTGACCAGCCATTTTCTCGTGAGTGAGGAGCGGAGTCCACTCCTCTTGAGAATAACCCGCCTAACATGGAAGATACGGACAGCCCTAGTTGATACATGAGCTATTCAAGCATACAAAACAGAATTTCATCTGAAGGTTTAGAGTTTGGCACATACAAATTTACTTGGAACGGCAAGTAGATACCGCATATAGGAAGGTATGGTGGACTCATATGGAATAACTTTGGGGTTTAAGGGATTGGATGCACAAGCAGTATTCCGCTTAGTACAAGTGGAGGCTAGCAAAAGACTGGGAAGCGACCAACTAGAGAGCGACAACAGTCATGAACATGCATTAAAATTAATAAACATTGAGTGCAAGCATGAGTAGGATATAATCCACCATGAACATAAATATCGTGAAGGCTATGTTGATTTTGTTTCAACTACATGTGTGAACATGTGCCAAGTCAAGTCACTTGAATCATTCAAAGGAGGATACCACCCTATCATACCACATCACAACCATTTTAATAGCATGTTGGCACGCAAGGTAAACCATTATAAACTCCTAGCTAATTAAGCATGGCATAAGCAACTATAATCTCTAATTGTCATTGCAAACATGTTTATTCATAATAAGCTGAATCAGGAACAATGAACTAATCATATTTACAAAAACAAGAGAGGTCGAGTTCATACCAGCTTCTCTCATCTCAATCAATCCATCTTATATCGTCATAATTGCCTTTCGCTTGTATGACCGAACGATGTGAATAATAATAACAATAATAATAGTGCACGTGCATTGGACTAAGCTGGAATCTGCAAGCATTCAATAAACAGGAGAAGACAAGGCAATATGGGCTCTTGGTTAAATCAACAATAATGCATATAAGAGCCACTTCAACATTTTCATTATGGTCTTCTCCTACCGACCCCCAAAAGAAATAAAAGAAATCTATTTACACGGGAAAGCTCCCAACAAGCAAAAGAAGAACATGATTTTTTTTGGGTTTTCTTTTTAATTACAACTACTACAGCAAGAAAGGTAAACTAGCTATACGCTACAACTAATTTTTTTTGGTTTTCTTAAGATTTTTCAAACACACAAAAAGAAAGCGAGAAAAATAAACTAGCATGGATATTACATTGAAAAAGTATGAGCACCGATAACTAGCAATGAGTGTGTGAATATAAATGTAATGTCGGTGAGAGATACGTACTCCCCCAAGCTTAGGCTTTTGGCCTAAGTTGGTCTATTGCCATGGCTGGCCTGGCGGATATCCAAAGCTGTAGCTGGGGTCGTACTGAGATGCAGCAGTTATTTGATCGTGGGCTGCAGCTTGGAGGCGAGCTATCTCAGCCCTCCTCTCGTACTCGTTCGCCTCCTCCCTGGTTATGAAATATCTCCCCTTCGCCTAAAAGTCAAAGAAAGTAGAAGCAGGGAGAGCGACGTGATAGGTGCGTCATCTGTCAAAGATTAGTGTCGGTACTGGAGGAACTGATCATTCCTCTCAACAAAACGATGACGAACCATAGCCTCATAATCTAAATAAGCAGGAGGCAACTCAATATCATCCTCACGTATGGCTACACCAAAAAATTGGCTAAACGGGTTGCATAAATCCCACCAAAGACATCTCCATTAAATCTATTATTATGCAACCTTCGTGCAACAATGGCTCCCAAATTATAATGTTTATCTCCTAATACAGCACTCCTGAGAACACTGAGTCGGGGACACACACGTGACATGCTTCATCCTTACCATTTATGCACCTACCTATGAAGAGAGCAAAATAATGTATAGCAGGAAAATGAATGCTCCCTATGGTAGCTTGTGCTATATCTCTAGATTCCCCCACAGTTATACTAGCAAGAAAATCTCTAAATTCAGATTTGCGAGGTTCATTAGGACTACCCCATTGCGGAAGTTTGCAGGCAATATTAAAATCCTCTAAATCCATAGTATAAGAATTTTCATAAAGATCAAACAGGACAGTTTGAGAATTACGTGAAGATGAAAATTCAAACCTCCTCACAAAGGAATTAGTGAGATAGTAATACTGACAGCACTTATCTGCCTCGAAGCTCACGAGATCAGCATTACGCACATATGCGTTAAATTCTTCCTTGATTTCTGCTCGATCCATGAAGTCCTCTGAAGGCCATTCACAAGCCCGCACTTGAGCGTCCCTTGGTGGTTCATCGTCGGCATCGCGCATTGCGAGCCTGGGTCCTTGCTTCCTTGAAGGACCACCTTGGTACATTTTCCTGAACATATTTCTTCCTCTGAAAAATTTCTGAAAAATTTAGTAACTTCAAATAAAAATGAACCAAACTCAACAAAATTGATAGCAACTACTCCCACAAGTGCCTAGAGCCTATATCATGCATTAGAACTACTTGGAACCATATAAATTTGACATGCAAGCTCAAGAAATATGGTCACCTAGGCAGCACAAATTTGCAATGAATAAAGCACTAGAACAAAAAGTAATTGGACCATTGGAGGAGTCACATACCAAGGAACAATCCCCCAAAGCAGTTTTGTGAGAGGTGCTTTGAGCAAGGACATTGAAATCATAGCAAAATGAGCTAGAACTCGCGCTTAAACTGGTTGGTGATTTTTTTTGGGAGGAAGAAGAAGTGTGTGGGTGCAGGAATAAGTGGAGGGGAGCCACAGTGGGCCCACGAGGCAGGGGGGCGCGCCCTGGACCCTCGTGGCCAGGTGCCAGCTCCCTCTGATGTGTTCTCGGTGCAAAATATTCTCAAATATTCCAGAAAAAATCATATTTCAATTTCGGGGCATTTGGAGAACTTTTATTATCGGTGTATTTTTTTTATTGCACGGATAATTCAGAAAACTGACAGAAAATACTATTTTTCTTTATTTCAACTAAATAACAGAAAGTAAAAAGAGGGTACAGAAGGTTGTGCCTTCTAACTTCATCCATCTCATGCTCATCAAAAGGAATCCACTAACAAGGTTGATCAGGTCTTGTTAACAAACTCATTGCGAATCGCATGAAACCGGAGAAATTTCGAATAACACTATGTTACCTCAACGGGGATATGCACGTCCCCAATAATAAGAATATCATATTTCTTCTTAATAGTAGGTAGAGGAAATTCAACACCTCCAAAAATAATCGATGGAATTTTTCCAATAGAATTGATACTGTGGACTTGAGGTTGTTTCCTCGGAAAGTGTACCGTATGCTCATTACCATTAACATGAAATGTGACATTGCCTTTGTTGCAATCAATAACAGCCCCTGCAGTATTCAAAAAGGGTCTTCCAAGAATAATAGACATACTATCGTCCTCGGGAATATCAAGAATAACAAAGTCCGTGAAAATAGTAACATTTGCAACCACAACAGGCACATCCTTACAAATACCGACAGGTATAGCAGTTGATTTCTCAGCCATTTGCAAAGATATTTCAGTAGGTGTCAATTTATTCAAATCAAGTCTACGATATAAAGAGAGAGGCGTAACACTGACACCGGCTCCAAGATCACATAAAGCAGTTCTAACATAGTTTCTTTTAATGGAGCATGGTATAGTTGGTACTCCTGGATCTCCTAACTTCTTAGGTATTCCACCCTTGAAAGTGTAATTAGCAAGCATGGTGGAAATTTCAGCTTCCGATATCTTTCTTTTATTAGTAACAGTTTCTTTCATATACTTAGCATAAGGATTCATTTTGAGCATATCAGTTAAACGCATACGCAAAAAGATAGGTCTAATCATTTCAGCAAAGCGCTCAAAATCCTCATCATCCTTTTTCTTGGATGGTTTGGGAGGAAAAGGCATGGGTTTCTGAACCCATGGTTCTCTTTCTTTACCGTGCTGCCTAGCAACAAAATCTCTCTTATCATAACGTTGATTCTTTGATTGTGGGTTATCAAGACCAACATCAGGTTCAGCTTCTACATCATTATCATTGCTAGGTTGAGCATCAACAAGAACATTATTATTAGGTTCATGTTCACCACTAGATTGTGTTTCAGCATCGGAAATAGAAATATCATTTGGATTCTCAGGTGTGTCAGCAACAGGTTCACTAGAAGCATGCAAAGTCCTATCATTTTTCTTTTTCTTCTTTTTAGAAGGACTAGGTGCATCAACATTATTTCTCTGAGAATCTTGCTCAATTCTCTTAGGATGGCCTTCGGGATACAAAGGTTACTAAGTCATTTTACCAGTTCTAGTAGCCACTCTAACAGCAAAATCATTATTCTTACTATTTAATTCATTGAGCAAATCATTCTGAGCTTTAAGTACTTGTTCTACTTGAGTGGTAACCATATAAGCATGTTTACTAATGAGTTTAAGTTCACCTTTAACTCTAGACATATAATCACTCAAGTGTTCAATCATATAAGCATTTTGTTTTAATTCTCTACCAAAATAAGCATTGAAGTTTTCTTGCTTAACCATAAAATTATCAAACTCATCCAAACATTGGCTAGCAAACTTAGTAGGCGGGATTTCAGCTTTATCATATCTATAGAGAGAATTTACCTTTACTACCTGTGTCGGGTTATCAAGACCATGTGTTTCTTCTATAGGTAATGGATTAAAATCATGTGTTTCTTCAATAGGCGATAAATTAAGACCATGTATTTCTTCAACAGGGGGTAAATTCTTAACATCTTCAGCTTTTATACCTTTTTCTTTCATAGATTTCTTTGCCTCTTGCATATCTTCAGGACTGAGAAATAGAACACCCCTTTTCTTCGGAGTTGGCTTAGGAGTTGGTTCAGGAAGTGTCCAATTATTTTCATTGGTCAACATATTATTCAATAGAATTTCAGCTTTGTCAGCTGTTCTTTCCCTGAAAACACAACCAACACAACTATCCAGGTGGTCTCTGGAAGCATCGGTTAGTCCATTATAGAAGATCTATAGTATTTCATTTTTCTTGAGAGGATGATCAGGCAAAGTATTAAGTAATTGGAGAAGCCTCCCCCAAGCTTGTGGGAGACTCTCTTCTTCAATTTGCACAAAATTATATATTTCCCTTAAAGCAACTTGTTTCTTATGAGCAGGGAAATATTTAGCAGAGAAGTAATAAATCATATCCTGGGGACTACGCACACAACCAGGATCAAGAGAATTAAACCATATCTTAGCATCACCCTTTAATGAGAACGGAAATATCTTAAGGATATAATAGTAGCGAGCTTTCTCATCATTAGTGAATAGGGTGGCTATATCATTTAATTTAGTAAGATGTGCCACAACAGTTTCAGATTCATACCCATAGAAAGGATCAGACTCAACCAAAGTAATTATATCAGGATCAACAGAGAATTCATAATCTTTATCAGTAACAAAGATAGGTGAAGTAGCATAAGCAGGATCATATTTCATTCTAGCATTCAGAGATTTTTGTTTCAACTTAGCTAATAATTTCTTAAGATCACTTCTATCATTGCAAGCAAGAAAGACTCTAGCAGTTTCTTCATCCATAACATAGCCCTCGGGCACAATAGGCAATTCATATCTAGGGGGAGAATCTTCATCATCACTTTCATCAATATTATCACTTTCAATAATTTCATTCTCTCTAGCCCTAGCAAGTTGTTCATCAAGAAATTCACCAAGTGGCACAGTAGTATCAAGCATAGAAGTAGTTTCATCATAAGTATCATGCATAGCAGAAGTGGCATCATCAATAACATGCGACACATCAGAATTAATAGTAGAAGCAGGTTTAGGTGTCGCAAGCTTACTCAAAACAGAAGGTGAATCAAGGGCAGAGCTAGATGGCAGTTCCTTACCTCCCCTCGTAGTTGAGGGATAAATTTTTGTTTTTGCGTCTTTCAAGTTCTTCATAGTGACCAGCAGATATAAATCCCAAGTAACTCAAAGAATAGAGCTATGCTCCCCGGCAACGGCGCCAGAAAATAGTCTTGATAACCCACAAGTATAGGGATCGCAACAGTTTTCGAGGGTAGAGTATTCAACCCAAATTTATTGATTCGACACAAGGGGAGCCAAAGAATATTCTCAAGTATTAGCAGTTGAGTTGTCAATTCAACCACACCTGGATAACTTAGTATCTGCAGCAAAGTATTTAGTAGCAAAGTAGTATGGAAGTAACGGTAACGGTAGCAAAAGTAATATTTTGGGGTTTTATAGTAATTGTAACAGTAGCAAAGGAAAAGTAAATAAGCAAAGAACAATATGTGAAAAGCTCGTAGGCATTGGATCAGTGATGGATAATTATGCCGGATGCGGTTCATTATGTAACAGTGATAACATAGGGTGACACAGAACTAGCTCCAATTCATCAATGTAATGTAGGCATGTATTCCGAATATAGTCATACGTGCTTATGGAAAAGAACTTGCATGACATCTTTTGTCCTACCTTCCCGTGGCAGCGGGGTCCTAACGGAAACTAAGGGATATTAAGGCCTCCTTTTAATAGAGTACCGGACCAAAGCATTAACACATAGTGAATACATGAACTCCTCAAACTACGGTCATCACCGGGAGTGGTCCCGATTATTGTCACTTCGGGGTTGCCGGATCATAACACATAGTAGGTGACTATAGACTTGCAAGATAGGATCAAGAACTCACATATATTCATGAAAACATAATAGGTTCAGATCTGAAATCATGGAACTCTGGCCCTAGTGACAAGCATTAAGCATAGCAAAGTCATAGCAACATCAATCTCAGAACATAGTGGATACTAGGGATCAAACCCTAATAAAACTAACTCGATTACATGATAAATCTCATCCAACCCATCACCGTCCAGCAAGCCTACGATGGAATTACTCACGCACGGCGATGAGCATCATGAAATTGGTGATGGAGGATGGTTGATGATGACAACAGCGATGGATTCCCCTCTTCGGAGCCCCGGACGGACTCTAGATCAGCCCGCCGAGAGAGTTTAGGGCTTGGCAGCGGCTCCGTGTCGTAAAACGCGATGAATCTTTCTCTCTGATATTTTTCTCCCCGAACACGAATATATGGAGTTGGAGTTGAGGTCGGTGGAGCTCCAGGGGACCCACGAGGCAGGGGGGCGCGCCCCAACCCTCGTGGAGAGGGTGAGGGCCCCCTGGCCTTGATTCTTTCGCCAGTATTTTTTATTATTTCCAAAAATAATCTCCGTGAAGTTTCAGGTCATTCCGAGAACTTTTGTTTCTGCACAAAGATAACACCATGGCAATTCTGCTGAAAATAGCGTCAGTCCGGGTTAGTTCCATTCAAATCATGCAAGTTAGAGTCCAAAACAAGGGCAAAAGTGTTTGGAAAAGTAGATACGACGGAGACGTATCACCCGGCCGAACCTGAGATTTGGTCCCTGTCCGGTCCGGGTGCCCGGCCCCCTCGGCACCGGGTGCCCGGATCCCTCCGAGGGCCTGCGTGCCTCTTTGGGTTTTTGCCCTTCTAATCCCTCTCCCCCTCCTAGTCCGTCCCTAGACTATAAGTACCTCCCACCTAGCTCATTAGAGAGATAGAAAAGATTTAGATAAGATATTTGTGAGCTTTGCTCCTCCCCCTACCTCCTTGTGAGATCAAGACCTCTTGGGAGAGGATCCACTTGTGGAATCAAGACCTCCTCCTTGGAGTGGACTACCACCATCAAGACCTCACCTCGAAGGAGTGGGATGAACATCATCAATGTATCTTTCCTTTGATTGTGTTTGTGAACTTGTGGATCTTGTGATGCTATTCTAGTGGATGTGTCATTGGGAATTGTTTGAGTGATTTCCTCTTGTGTTCTTGAGTTTTCTTGCCCTTTTCCCCCTCCAAGTGTGAAAAGATCCCCCTCTAGGGTTTCACCCTACAACAATCATCTTGTGCCTTTGATCTCTATCTCCAAAGCACCGTCATGATCTCCATCGTCACCGGCTTGACACCTTGATCTCCATCGTAGCGTCGTGGTCGTCTCGCTAACTATTGCTTCTACAACTATCGCTAACGCATCGTGATAAAGTAAAGCAATTACATGGCGTTTGCATTTCATACAATAAAGCAACAACCATAAGGCTCCTGCCAGTTGCCGATAACTTTTACAAAACATGATCGTCTCATACAATAACATATATCACATCATGTCTTGACCATATCACATCACAACATGCCCTGCAAAAACAAGTTAGACGTCCTCTACTTTGTGGTTGCAAGTTTTACGTGGCTGCTATGGGCTTCTAGTAAGAACTGTTCTTACCTACGCATCAAAACCACAATGGTGATTTTATCAAGTTTGTTGTTTAAACCTTCAACAAGGACCGGTCGCAGTCAAATTCGATTCAACTAAAGTTGGAGAAACAGACACCCGCCAGCCACCTTTATGCAAAACTAGTTGCATGTCTGTCGGCGGAACCGGTCTCATGAACGTGGTCATGTAAGGTTGGTCCGGACCGCTCCATCCAACAATACCGCCGAATCAAAATAAGACATTGGTGCTAAGCAGTATGACGATCACCGCCCACAACTCTTTGTGTTCTACTCGTGCATATCATCTACACATAGACCTGGCTCGGATGCCACTGTTGGGAAATGTAGCATGCAATTTCAAAAAAATTCCTACGCTCATGCAAGATCTATCTAGGAGATGCATAGCAACGAGAGGGGGAGAGTGTGTCTATGTACCCTCGTAGACCGAAAGCGGAAGCGTTTGACAACGCGGTTGATGTAGTCGAACTTCTACTCGTTCCGACCGGTCAAGCACCGAACGTACGGCACCTTCGAGTTCAGCACACGTTCAGCTCGATGACGTCCCTCGAACTCTTGATCCAGCAAAGTGTCGAGGGAGAGTTCCGTCAGCCGACGGCTTGGTGACGGTGATGGTGAAGTGATACGCGCAGGGCTTTGCCTAAGCACTACGAGAATATGACCAGAGGCGCAAACTGTGGAGGGGGGCGCCGCACACGGCTAACAATGGTTGGTGTGTGTTCTAGGCGCCTCCCCCCTTCATATATGTAGGTGGGAGGGAGAGGGAGCAGCCAAGGAGGCGCCCAAGTAGGAGCAATCCTACTTGGGGCCCTAGTCCTATTCGGACCCCCCCCCCCCCCTTACCATAATTACCGGAGGGGGAAGGAAGGAAGAGGGAGGAGGGAAGGAAGGGGGAGGCCGAATCCCTCCCCTTCCTTTCTCTTTTGCCCTCTTACCATCCCCTCCAGGTTTGGCCTATATGGGGGGCGCAACAGCCCATGCTGATTGCTGCGTTTCCCCTCTTGTCCCATTAATTAGGCCCATATCTTTGCCACGGGTGCCCGGAACCCCTTTCCGGTGACCCGATACGTACCCGGTACCCCCGGAACACTTCCGGTGTCCGAATACTACCATCCTACATATCAATCTTCGCCTCTCGACCATTTCTAGACTCCTCATCATGTCCGTGATCTCATCCTGGACTCCGAACAACATTCGGTCACCAAATCACATAACTCATATAATACAAAATCGTCATTGAACGTTAAGCGTGTGGACCCCACGGGTTCGAGAACTATGTTGACATGACCGAGACAGCTCTCCGGTCAATAACCAACAGCGGAACCTGGATGCTCATATTGGTTCCCACATATTCTACGAAGATCTTTATCGGTCGTACCATAATGACAACATACGTTATTCCCTTTGCCATCGGTATGTTACTTGCCCGAGATTCGATCGTCGGTATCTTCATACCTAGTTCAATCTCGTTACCGGCAAGTCTCTTTACTCGTTCCATAATGGATCATCCCACAACTAACTCATTAGTCACATCGCTTGCAAGGCTTATTATGATGTGCATTACCGAGAGGGCCCAGAGATACCTCTCCGATACTCGGAGTGACAAATCCTAATCTCGATCTATGCCAACCCGACAAACACCTTCGGAGATACCTTTAGAGCATCTTTATAATCACCCAGTTACGTTGTGATGTTTGATAGCACACAAGGTATTCCTCCGGTATCCAGGAGTTGCATAATCTCATAGTCAAAGGAATATGTATATGACATGAAGAAAGCAATAGCAATAAATTTAATGATTATTATGCTAAGCTAACGGATGGGTCTTGTCCATCACATCATTCTCCTAATGATGTGATCCCGTTCATCAAATGACAACACATGTCTATGCTTAGGAAACTTAACCATCTTTAACGAGCTAGTATAGTAGAGGCTTACTAGGGACACCGTGTTTTGTCTATGTACCCACACATGTATCCAGTTTCCGGTTAATACAATTCTAGCATGAATGATAAACATTTATCATGATATAAGGAAATATAAAATAACAACTTTATTATTGCCTCTAGGGCATATTTCCTTCAGTCTCCCACTTGCACTAGAGTCAATAATCTAGATTACATTGTAACGATTCTAACACCCATGGAGTCTTGGTGTTGATCATGTTTTGCACGTGGAAGAGGCTTAGTCAATGGGTCTGCCACATTCAGATCCGTGTGTATTTTGCAAATCTCTATGTCTCCCTCCTTGACTTGATCACGGATGGAGTTGAAGCGTCTCTTGATGTGTTTGGTTCTTTTGTGAAATCTGGGTTCCTTCGCCAAGGCAATTGCTCCAGTATTGTCACAAATGATTTTCATTCGACCCGATGCACTAGGTATTACACCTAGATCGGATATGAACTCCTTCATCCAGACTCCTTCATTCTCTGCTTCCGAAACAGCTATGTACTCTGCTTCACACGTAGATCCCGCCACGACGCTTTGCTTGGAACTGCACCAACTGACCGCTCCACCATTCAATATAAATATGTATCCGGTTTGTGACTTAGAGTCATCCGGATCAGTGTCAAAGCTAGCATCGACGTAACCATTTATGAGGAGGGTATGACAACATATGTCGGGCAGGGCAGCTCCTTTGATACCAATGTTCTCAGTGGTGGCGAAATTTATGATGTAGAGCTCCTCAGTTGGGCTCTTGAGTCTTGAACCCGCTTCAGGTTCGAACCTTTACAGTGCAACCAGGACAGTGAAGACATTGTCGAAAGTCAAAGCTTTCGTTTTGAGGCCTCACGACTTGATAGTTTTTGGCGACCCAACTCAGAACATTCCATAGAAAACAGCTCCAGAACGCCATTAGATTCAATTGAGAACAATGGAGGACTTGGGTCGATTTCTTTAATACAGTCGGCTTGGCGCGGATACCACAGAAGGAAGGAAACCGGTGTTGTCGAATGAAGCTGGACTACTCGAGGAGGAGAAGCTACGAGCAACCATCATAGAATGCTACATCTAGGAACACATTTTTACGAACCTTACTTAATGGAGGATTTGACAGGCTTTAATTGGACATTAGTGAGGGCTGGGCCCACCTGAAATTCAAGGGGGTGCGTTTTGGTTAGAGGGAAAGGAAGTTTGCGTAGGTTACGTAACAACTTTACATAAGTCTAGCATTTTTGGGTAACTACTCTACTAAGCTTAAGCTCAGTCCCAGCGAGGCGTATCAGCACCTTTGTCAATGTCTTGAAGAAAACTCTTTATTTATTGGTAGTTCTAAAAACTGTTTGAAAAATCAAAACATCCAAATGTCACCTTTGCAACCAACTGTATGATCACATAGAGTCTAAATTACACACAACTGTAGAACATTTGTAATGAGTGTTTATTGTGAAGAATTTAAGTTGTCCAGACAGGGGGGCAACCTAGTTCTTCTTGAAAGTGATGTCGTCCCACTGATCCATGTACAACGTCTCCCTGCAAAGATGGACGTATTGGAGATATGCCCTAGAGACAATCATGTATGATGATATTTCCTATGTGTTTATGAATAAAAATAGTCCTTGGACATTATCAATGATGTGTATCAGCAAGTATGTGACTTGTTTGTGGGACTATGCATTGTATGATGACTTTCCTAAAGGTCCCTAGTCGAAAGGGTTGTGTGGACACGCAGCCGACTAGACTAGCATATGACACGGTGGATGGCTTGGTCTCACTGGCCATGGAGCATTGGATGCTAACCGGATAATATGGACTTGGAAGGATCTGGTCGGATTCAACATAGTCGGATCCGAGTCGAGATAAGGTCCGAGTCGGACAGACCCAACTATGAGACGCAGTGATATGTCATCTCTGAGTCTCTAGTACAACATACGTTCTATGTCCTAAGACCTGAGCTGGCTCATGTACTCGGGATGGTGACAGACCTGCTTTGGGTCGACCAAACGCTACTCCGTGACTGGGTAGTTACAAAGGTAGGTTTCGGGCTTGTCCAGACCCATGCTGCGAGACGTGGTCGAGCAAGATGGGATTTGCCCCTCCGATCAGGAGAGATATACTCTGGGCCCCTCGTGTGATCCGACCAAAATAAGCATGGCCATGCGACATGGATTATGAGATAATCCGGTTTGTGGTCGGCATCACTGGAACGAGAAAGAGGTCGGGCTAGCACAAGGATGACAGACTCGCCTTGAGCCCGACAACATATATCGTGTGGCAAAGGGAACAGAAGTGTGATGTACGGGTTCGCCTAACCAGCTTCATCGGACACTTGGAGTCGGCACGCTTTGCTAGAGGCCGCTACTGACTAGCCGAGTTGGATGTGATCTGACTCGCGACCAAATGAACGAGAACCTAAGGGGTCGCGCGCTTAAGGGAAGGAACCTGTGAGGCCCGGTCCGACTCCACGAGTCAGGTGATCCTACTCGGATTCGGATCCATGCTGAACAGACTTTGGGCTTTAGGATCCGTGCGAGGCCCAAGTGTTGAACCTGCGGCGGATGCCTATATAAAGTGGGGGTGCGGCACACTCATGCGATTGATCGATTCGGTGCTGTCACTAGGGTTTGCATGTGTTGCGAATAGACACCTCCACTCGCCGCCGGTTGTGTGATCGGGCCTAGTAGTCCGCCACACGATGTTCCTCCTACACGCGCGGATACCGTTAGAGGTGGTGCACCTGCGCCGCTCCAGCGAACCTGTACAAGGGATCTGACGATCAGTTGTTCGAGGAAGATCGGATGAGGAGGAGACGAACCACGCGGACGCACTGCCCCAACTTTTCTTCCGCTACACGGCACTGCGCGTCTAGTGGTAACAATGTAGCATGTTCTTGGTTGTTCTGCGCGTAGGAAATTTTTATTTGCAGTCGACGCACCTACCGTAGAACCCAACAGGACGGTTATCAAGCCATCCTCGTCGGAGCCGCCAATGGCCCTCCCGCCGAGCATGTCCTGCATGGTGATCTCGTGGGAAATACCCTTTGGTTGCTGGGTGTATATACACCCCATATGAATTATTATTTTTGATATTTAAAGAAAAAGTCAAAAAAATTGGAAGTTTTCTGTACAATAAATTTGACTTTAGTGTACGTAGGAGTAGCATTGCTCGGGTGAGTATTTATAGGGTAACTTGACGATCAGCACATTATCAAAAGGTCTAGAATGAATTCTGAGAAATGCAAACATCAGTGTCAAGTCAAAGACTTGAACTCTGATGGAATAGGGATATCACTATTTGTGTAACAATTCATGGTTCGCTGGGACAAACGACTTGACTCATATTTCTTGGCTATGAAGGCCGACGACTTGACTTCTATTCCTTTCCGGTGTGCCCGCCACAGACGTAGACGAGTTAATTACTTTTCTTCTACCATTAATATCAATTTGTAAGATGGATTAGGCGGCAGATTTTTTTAGTAACGGATCAGGCGGCAGGTAGTTTGCAGTGGAGCCGGGGCACTTGACTTGTACGGCCCAGTCCTCCTAGACACCAAGTCACCAACAACTGACACAATGACAAGTACATACAACAATAGGGAATACCATTTTAAAAAAAGGGAATACCGCAAGTCTAGCTTTTCTGACTCATGCTGCCCTCCAGCGGCTCCCCTCCGCCGGCGACCTCGGTTATCGGTGGTGAGGGGGTTGCCGGATCCACACGTGTGGATCGTGTTTAGACTCATAGTTTAGGATTTTAGATTGTTCATCATCGTGACTTCGGCAGCGGCAATGGCGGCGCTGAATAAAGATTCTTTCGATCCTACTTTGATGAGGCGATCGGTCATATGGTTTGGGATGGATCTGGAAACCAGTCTATCTCTACTCCTAATGTCTTAGTTGGTAGTCTCCGTTCCAAGTTTATTTTCATCCCACCATTTTCGTCCGGTTTTTTCGCTGGTTTTTCATCCCCCTTCCACCATCCCCTCTCCCACCTACACAGCCAAAAAACCAACCCGCAAAAAACCATACCTATCGATCCCCACGACGACACAGAGCCACCGTCCTCTCGTGCGATCTCGCTGCCGCCACCCTCCGATCCGCTCCTCCTCTCCCGAGGATACGCAGCCGCATCCGCCGACGCCGATTCGGGCAGACGCGGGCGTCATGGATCACGAGGATCCGGATGATGGGGCGGCAGAGATGGCCACGGATCTGTTACAGCGACGACGACGCCGGATCCGCACCCGCAGCATCCGGATGGAGGCCGGCGACGAACCCTAGCCTAGCCGTCAGCATCGGGATCCAACCCCTGCTCTCGGTGCTGGGGCAAGGCATATGGGGGTGCTTGCTGCCGCGGTGGACCTCGACGCCGGCGACATCTGCAGCATCTCCCTCCCGTCGGGCTGCAGGACCTGTACACCCAAGGTACGCCACGGAGCGGAGCAACCTCTGAGACGCGCCGCCCTCACCCTGCCCGAGCGCGCCGCCTCGCCGCCGAGGGCCCAAGGCTCCAGGCGCGCCGCAGCAGCTCGTACTTGCTTAGAGCATCTCCAGCCGTTGGCCCCCCAGGAGGCGCCTAAAATCGTCGCCTGGGGGTGAGCCGGCGCAAAAAATTGGCCTGGGGACGAGTTGGTCCCCAGCCGCCCGCCCCAGGGCCGCCCCAGGCGCGTTCAAAAAAGGCAAATATATAGCAAATTTTGGCAAAGTTCGGCGAAGTTCGGCATATATTACATAATAGTCGCGGATTTTTATTACATAATATATCTAATTAAAAAAGAAACTGGCTGAACGCGGAGTAGTCGCCATCGTCGCCACCATCCTCGCCGCCGCCGTCGTCGTCGGGCTTCTCCTTCTTGACGCGGCCGTCCCTGGTGGACCCCTGACCGGCGTCGCCAACGCGGACTGGTGGCGGCGGCGCGTCGTCGTCGTCGCTGTCCTCGATGACGACGACTCCTCCTTCGTCGCAGCCACGGCAGCGCTGCGCGAAGCGCCGCAGGGCGACGCACTGGCGCTCCCTCGCCATCTTCAGGGAGTCCGCGCGCGCCCATTCCAGGGCCGCGTCGTCGTCGAGCTCGACGTCGCCGCCGTGCTCCGTCTTCACCTCGGGGAGGCCCGGCTCCGTCTTCACCGGCGCGAGCCCCGGCTCCGTCTTGGGCTTGACGAAGCGCGGAAGAGCCGGCGAGGAGGCGCGCCGGCCGCCCTCGTTGATGACGATGCCAGCGCTGCGAGTGCGCCGGCCGAGCGGCGTCTCCGCCGCGGGCTCGGCCTTGACGCCGAGCAGCGCCGGAGAGCCGGAGGAGTGCGAAGAAGAGCGTGATGAGGAGGAAGAAGAGGAGGCGCCGAACCTCCTGGGCAACCATTGCCTGTCGCGTCGGCGGTGAGCCGTGGCCGTGGCGGCCGCCCTCGCCGGGGGGTATGCCAACGGCGGGTCGTTGCCGCTCTCGAGGTACGTCAGAACTCCCTCGAGGGTGCGGCCGGGGACACCCCACCACAAGTGGCGTCCCTCGCTGTTCTTCAGGCCGGCCACCACCGGGGCGCCGTTGGTGGACGCCATCCTCTGCTGCTGCCGGCGCTGGAAGTACGCCGTCCACGCCGCTTGGTTGTCGGCGGCGTACTGGGGGAGGGCGAGCTGGGCGTCGGTGAGGGAGGCGCGCACGACCTCGAGGCGAGGGAGGCCACCGGCTTATATAGCCGCGTCGCGCCCGCGTGTACGCGTGCGAGGGAGGGGAGGCGTCGGCGCGCCGCCCGCGAGGAATCAATGGTAAGGCTGACCGGCGGCAGCTTTGCCATTGGTTTCCCGGGGAAACCGAGGCGTTGGGGGAAGACGACGCGCGGTGTCGCTGACGCGGCGGGCCCGCGACTCTTTCGCGCCAAAACCGCTCGCCCCGATGCCCGAGTGCCCCCAGCATGTCGGGTTCGGTCTGGGTCTGCCGGCGCTAATTTCGGCCCAGACCGGCGAAAATCGGGCTTGTGGGTGTGCGACTAGGCCGATTTTTCGGCGCCAGCGTGAAAAAATCGCCTGGGAGGGCTTTCTGAGGGCGCGGCTGGAGATGCTCTTAGGATCAGCGGCGCGGTGAGGAAGAACCACAATGCCTGGACGCGTTTGACTCCTGGTAAATCTCAGCGTCTCGAAGAATCAGTAGTACCTCCTGTTTCTGTTTGCGATGGTAAATTGGAATCGAGACCCAGTTTGGTGTCGCTGAAGTGGTTCGTATCCTAGCGACCGGGATCGCGTCCCCGACATCGACTCTCGTCGTTCCACTCGTCGACCCCGACCCTCGATTCGGGACGACGAACCCGGTTCGAGGGTCGCTGCCTCGTTCCCCGATCCCGGCAACTATGGTGCCCATGGAGGATAGGTATTGCTTCATCTTCATATCCAGTATTTCTTCTGGTATGTATCCGATTTGAGCTGCAATTTTTGTCCAGCTACAGTATCATTCTCGTCTTAGGCTAACCCCATTTCTCCCAGCACTCGCTGATTGCAGTATCCCGGATTTCCTGACGCAGTCAAGCTGGAGCCTCATCCGCAGCCATTCCCGGATTAGACAATGCACTGCTCATTTTTTCCATTGTATTTTAGTTGCTCTTGATGTTGCTAAATCTTTAGTTATTTACTCCTAATACTTATATGTTGACTTTCAGGTTGTTCCCTGCCCGTCTCACATAAACATGCAGATCATTATCCCTTCTATGAATAAGCATAGTCATGCGTGCAGATGGACATGCATATGATTTTTAATCATTTCACAAGATATTCTTATGTATTGCTAGCAGTTTTCCGTGAAAGAACATTTCGGTATGGAGTGACATGGCACAAGGCAGAGCAATATCTGAATGAGGACTGGGTTGCCACCACATTGGATTGATGGTTGTTCATTTGTGGCTCCTGATTATTGGTAAGTTAGGGTATTGCTACTATATTTATACTGACAATATAATAGCATACATCTATATTAAACTGATGTTGAAACACCTTCTCAAACCAATGAGTATATACTTCAAATCGCATCTCACTTTCATGTCTCTTGTGCTACGTAATGGTACTGGTTATTGCCATTGAAAAATTAATAGAAAAGGGGTTTCCTGGTTGAAAAGAGAAATAAATGTTTCTATGATTTCCTGTTTATTTGCTTTCATATTCTGCTACACTTTTCCTCTTAGTTATAAAACACACTCAAATATCTTTTGTTCTTTTCCACTACAAACACACTCAAAAACCAATGAGCTGAAATTAATTGTATTTCTAATTAAAAGAGAATCAGAATTCTTGGAGCTCATACAGAAAAACAATTGGTGCTCAAACTTGTGTGCATATAGCACCAAATTTTGCAAGCATGCAAGACTTTTGGTCATAAACAATGCCACAAAATTTCAGGTCTTTTTGTTTTTTACTATTTATTTATTTATTGTTCATGGGGGTACCATGGAGCGATCAAATTTAATGGTTTTGCATATTTGTACATTTTCCCTCTGTAGATAGATACACGAAAAATTCATCATTGGTTATACTCCATGCATGGTGATAGCTCAACCTCATTTCTGAAATATTTTGGCACAGACGGCTATGACAACCTTGTACAGATGGTCCATCAAGTACACCCAACACCTTTTTTTTTCATTGTTCAACATTCTTTGTAGCATTAATTTCTGACAACAGCTAGCTTCCTGGATCAGGAATATGCAGGTTTTCTTATACAAGGTACTGGTCTCAGACACTGTTGTATTCTCTACAGAGTTTCTCATTCTAAAAGAAACTGCAACTATGCAAGAGGTTTATGATGAAGATTCTTATATTTGCAATTCAAGTTTTGGATATCAGATAGATACTTTATCAAACTGTCCGCCATTTATTTGGAGGTTGGAAAAATTCTTGTTCTTTAAGGAGACTATGTACACCAGAGGAAATTTTCTGTAAATGTTTTAGGTAAACACATCCTATTTACTATTCATACATTGTACCTTTCATTTTTCTTTTGTTTTCATATTTAGTGCTTAAATAACACAACCTGCAGGCATATCCGAGTCGTTTACTACAATCTACATATATGTGGAGAGTGGTCGGTCATCTGGGGTTGATCCTGGTAAGAATTCTCAGAGATGCTTGGAATACCTGTAGGATGACTATGCTACAGTGGAATTCATTTCACTATCAAATGAGGACACATGGACCTTACTAGAGACATTACTAATTACATTTAAATAGACATTATATATTATAGTGCGGATAACCCCAAAAGCTGATAGTGTGGTTTTGTTGTGCCAGTTGATTATGAATCAGCATGAAGAGTTTGGAAAATTGGTTGCTATGGGCATGGTGAAATGTGTTTGTTCCACTTTGATCTAATTTAACATCTTTATCTTGGTTAGGGTTAAGGGGGCAGTGATGAAGGTAACACTATGAACTCACGCAACGGAAATAGTCATCACCTTCATTATAATAACAAATTTATTTTTCTTTGTAGGACCTCCAAAGCAACATAACCAACCATGCGTGATGAAAATAAGGGTAGGTGATTCGTTTCTGACCTCCATGGTGCTGCCATCCTCGGCCACCTGGCATGAAGGAACGAACTCGACGATGAAATCGGTGACAGAGAGAAGCCAGTCGATCTCCTTTGTCCACCGAGCCTTCGACTCTGGGGCCATCGGTTGGAGGCGCCGCTGCTCACCGAACACGAAAGCTGCAACAGCGTGCCACCACCAGAAAGAAACATAACTGGTAAGATTTTCCACAAGAAACCAACCACGAATTGAAATGATTTGAAACATAACTAGATGCTGCCATGTCGTCTGCCCTGCTTCTAGCACCTAACTATTTTCAGAACATTGACTCTTAATGCTCAGTGACTGGATGCTGCCACTTCTTCTAGCACCTAACAGTTTGCTCCCTTTTTTTCTCCCTGCCCCGTTATTAACGCAAGAACTCCCGTGTGTCGTGTAGATGAATGTTGACAAGCTGAAGAAGATGGCCGATGCCCTGCGCCGAAGGCAAGGGCAGTGTTTAAATGTGCTTTCTGTGTTAACCTCGCTACTATCATCCATAGGTAGTGTCATTGGTTTTGCGACAAGCAGTAGAGTTTCCCGCTTTCTACGAAAAATTCATCATTGGTTATACTCCATGGTGATAGCTCAACCTCATTTCTGAAATATTTTGGCACAGACGGCTATGACAACCTTGTACAGATGGTCCATCAAGTACACCCAACACCTTTTTTTTCATTGTTCAACATTCTAGATGCTGCCATGTCGTCTGCCCTGCTTCTAGCACCTAACTATTTTACCGAAAAAGGGTTTCCCCCGCTTTGTATTACAAAGCAACAACATCGATACAACCAACGATAGGTGCTGGGGCGGAAGCAGCACAGGCACGCCCAAAAGAAAAGAAAGAGAAAATACAAAAGGAAGAAAATGCCGACAATGGCGGATCAACGGAAACGAAGACGGCTCGCAACCGCTGCGCCCGCCGGAGAATTCCACCACGCTCCTAGCACCACGAAACGCCGCATACCAAGCAACACCTTCAAGAAGGAACGCGACGACAACGACGCTGCTACCGGACATGGCCTAGGGTTTCCCCCGGTATGCGAAGGGCCGTGGGAGGGAAGGGGGATATCCGACGCCCTTCAGGAAGGCACGGCCGTGCCCACAGGCGTCACCGCGTCGGTGCCGAACAAGCCGACAAGGATTTCTCCCAACCTCCAACCAACCACGACCCCAGACGATCCATCGCGCTCCACCATACTTGTCGTCCGCCAATATGCGCCACCACGGACTCGCAGTCACCAACGCCGTCTCACCGTGACAAGCGAAGCGAGACCAGCAGGATCAAGAGGAACCAACCGGAAACGAGGAGCAGCAGGGTCAGCGGCCACGTGGGAGGGGACAACCTCCACCACCCTCGGCGGTGACCGACCGGACGTAGCTCAGGAGCAAACCAGGCACCCCTGCCCGGCCGAGCCCGGAGCGGGCTCGTGAAGCTCCCGTCGCTGCGCTGCAGTACACGCGCCGTCGTCTCCGCCACCCCAGCCCAAGCCACACCTCCGTCCGCCGGAGATGACGCCGAAAAGCACACGCCAGGCCCACCCAGACCCAGATGGGGCCCAAAAGGGCCCAGATCTGGGCCGGAAGGGCTCCTCCGCCGGCCATCGCGCCGCCCCGCAGCCAAGCAGCCACGCCACCGCCACCTCGCCACCCGGAGCTGCGCGGCCTGCGAAGACGAGCCGCCACCGGATCCGACGCCGGCCTGGGTGCACCGCCGCCGGCGCCATCGCCCGAGCCACAGCGCCGCGCGGGGAGGAAAAGAACGGGGCCGCCGCCGCCAGCATCACGCGAGCCAGGCCCGGAGGCCTATGCCGGCGACGGCGGGAGGGGATTAGAGGAGGGGGACCGCTGGGAGGGGGAGGGAAGGGGAGCCCCCGGTCGCCTCGCTCGGGGAGGCGACGCGGGGGGTACGGGGGAGGAGGGGAGGGGGAGGGGGAGCCGGGGCGCGCCCGCCGGCGGCCGGGGGCGGCGGGAGCAGGGGAGGGCGGCGGCGGCGGCGGCGGGGGAAACCCTAACGTGAGCGGGGAGCGGGTGCCAGTATAGTGAATAGAAGACTATCACCTAACTATTTTCAGAACGTTGACTCTTAATGCTCAGTGACTGGGTGCTGCCACTTCGTCTGCCCTGCTTCTAGCACCTAACAGTTTGCTCCCTTTTTTCTCCCATGTCCCATTATTAATGCAAGAACTCCTGTGTGTCGTGTGTAGATGAATGTTGACAAGCTGAAGAAGATGGCCGATGCCCTGCGCCGAAGGCAAGGGCAGTGTTTAAATGTGCTTTTTGTGTTAACCTTGCTACTATCATCAATAGGTAGTGTCTGTTAGAGTAGTCATTATGATATACGACTTCTAGTCCAAGTCAGTTTTGTATCCCTACCCCAAGTCGGTTTGTACCCTCTTATATACTCTTGTATGCCGCACCAAATCATCAATAAGCAACAGTTTTATTCAGCTTTCATGGTATCAGATACCGGTCCCAGGGTTTAGGGTATGGCTCCGCCAACGCCACCGCCGCCGCCGCCCAGCTACTTCGAGCGCCGGGCCGCACTCATCGCCAAGGCTGCCAACGCCGCGGCCGCTTCTCTCTCGGCCCTCACCATAGCTCCACAAAACTACCCTGCACCCATCCTCGTCGCACCAATATCTCTTGCTGACACAATCTCCGACATCAGCCCCTACATCCCCATAGTTCTTGATCTCGCCGCCCACAACTACTACCATTGGAGACATCTCTTCGATCTCCACCTCGGCCGCTGCAACCTGCGCTCGCATGTCGCCGCCAACTGTCTTTCCCGCCCCGACGATCCGCAATGGTTGAAAGACGATCTCGCGATCGTCCAGTGGTTCTACACCCGCATCACCACCGAGATCTTCAACATGCTCGATCACGACGGCGCCACCGCTGCCAACATCTGGCACTCCCTCCGTCAGCTCTTCCAAAGCAACACCGACGCTCGGAAAAACGATCTCCACACCGAGCTTCGCAATATGGTGCAAGGAGACGCCCCGGTGAACCTGTTCTGCCAGCACGTTCAAACCATTGGTGATGAGCTCCGCGAACTCGGCGATACAGTTAGCGACTCACAGCTAATCAATATCGTCGTCATCGGCCTCAGCGAAGACTTTGACAAGCAAGCCTCGTTCATACCGATGATACGACCCCCTCCTACCTTCGCTGAAGTTCGTTCCTTGCTACAACTTGCGGCGGAAACACAAGCTCGCAAGGACTCTCGCCCCAAGGTCTTTCATGCTGCGGCTCGTCCTCCTCTGTCGTCTACACCAGCGCCGCCTTCCAGGCCGGCTCCTGCCGTCGGGTCGTCCGCATCGTCATCTGTTCAACCGCCCCCAGGCTCGCGTCCTAGTCCGAACTACCGCGGCAAAAACCCTATCTACAGGCCGCCGTCGACTCGTTCGGTTCCGGCTACGACATCACCAGCACCGAGTCCTGCACCACCCACCAGTGCTCCATCTGCGGTTGCATGGCGGCCTCCTCATGATCCTTGGATGGGGCTTGTTCAAGCATGGCCCATGCCCTGGTCCGCTCCGTCCACCCTCGGTGCTCCGCCGGCATACTCAGGTGCCTGGCAACCCGGCCTTCGGCCGCCTACTGGTGCTCCTGGGGTTCTCAACCCCCGACAGCCGGCCAATGCCTATCACGCCGCCCCGACGTATGCTCCTTATGGTCATTACACCACCGACGGCGGCGCCTACTACACACCTCAGCCGGCCCTGCTCCCGACACCACCCCCACCACAGCCGGCCAATGCCTACTACACTCCCCAGCCGGCCCTACTGCCTTCACCATCGTATCCGCCGGCACTGCTTCCGACGCCACCCTCACCTGCGACGCCGAGCTGGGATCAAGCTGCCTTTCTCCAGGCCATGAATAACTTTGCTGCACAAGGAAACTCAGGTACGGATTGGATCTTTGATTCAGGGGCCTCTAGTCATATGTCTGCATCTAGTAATTGGTTATCTTCTTGCACTAAATCTCCTTTCCCTTCCATTATCCTTGGAGATGGATCATCTATTCCTATATATTGTGTTGGTCAGGCTCAACTTCCCTCTTCCACCAAACCTCTTTTACTTCGCGATGTTCTAGTTGCACCTGCCCTCATTAAAAATCTTATCTCTGTTCGCCAATTTACTTGCGACAATCTAGTTTCGGCTGAATTTGACCCTTTTGGTTTATCTGTGAAGGATTACCTGACCAAGGCCGAGATCGCTCGCTTCAATAGCTCCGGTGATCTTTATTCTCTTAATGGAGTTCCTGCCGCCACCCCTCCAACATCCATGCTGGCCTCCGTCGATCTCTGGCATCGTCACTTGGGCCATCCCAACCCCGCCGTCTTAGCTTCTATGCTTAGTGAATTTACCATACCATGTAATAGGGACTCTCATAATTCTGTGTTTTGCGAGTCTTGTCAATTAGGCAAACATGTGCGTCTTCCCTTTAGTTCCTCTAGTTCTTGTAGCACTTATCCCTTTGAATTAATACATTGTGATTTATGGACCTCTCCCATTGCAAGTGTTTCGGCTTTTAAATACTACCTTGTTATCCTAGATGATTTCACCCACTTTGTCTGGACTTTTCCTCTACGCAACAAATCCGAGGTCCATTTTCTTTTCCTTAATTTTCAACGCTATGTGTCTGTTCACTTCTTCCTCCCAATTCGCTTTATCCAATGTGACAATGGTCGCGAGTTTGATAACATTAAAAATCGTACTTTCTTCTTACAACATGGCATCCTGCTTAGGTTCTCATGTCCCTACACATCCCCTCAAAATGGTAAAGCAGAACGCTCTCTTTGCACCCTCAATGATATAGTTCGCACTCTCCTCATTCAATCATCTATGCCTCCCAAGTTTTGGGCTGAAGCCCTACACATGGCCACCTTCCTTCTAAATATTCGACCTTCTAAAACTAAACCCAACACTACTCCCTATTATTCCCTCTTTCTTTCCCACCCCGACTACTCCGCGGTTCGTGTTTTCGGCTGTCTCTGTTTTCCCAATGCCTACGCCACTTCTGCAAATAAATTTTCACCACGCTCTATCCCATGTGCTTTTCTCGGCTTCTCTGACGAGCACAAAGGCTATCGCTGTCTCGACCTTCACACCGGACACGTTCATGTCTCTCGTCATGTCACGTTTGCTGAGCACATTTTTCCTTTCTCACAACACACGACTACACCATCCAACACCCCTAGCTCCGCAAACACCCCCTCTCCCCGTCCTTTCCAACTATATACTCCCCTACCTGCGGAACACAACTTATCACCACCACCATTAACACCCACCATAGCCAATCCCAACCATACACTCA